>NW_023998456.1:1886223-1936342 GCF_014805625.2 Glossina fuscipes
ATATTGGATCATTCGGCTTGTTCGTGATTGGCTTGAATGAGGGAAAGGGTGTGTGATTTTTTTTTTTTTTTTTTACTTATTCAATTTCATTTATTTTATTCGCTTTATATCAGAATTTTAATAAACAACCCAACTTAGAGCCATCCAATATCAATAATACTACCACCATTATCGCCATCGCCACCCCGCCACAACCACCACCACCTCCACCTCCAGCACTACTGCCATTATAGTCGTAATCAACGTTGCCATTTCATTTATTCAGTATTCTGGATTAAAGACAGCCAACAAACAAAACAACAAGAGGCAACTATTTTTCTATTAATGATCAGCCTCAATGACTATGCTAACGAAGCAGCTGTCAGGAACTACTTTGTTGCTGCTGCTGTGACTGTTGCTTTAACATTTTGGTTGCCATGTTGCTATTGTGCATTTGACATTTTGTGCAAATGTATGACATTTGTATCGCTGGCAACCAATTAAACCGTGAAGGCTGGCTGGCTGCCGTTTGTTTGTTCGCTCGTTTGTTTCTTCTTTCTCGGTGCGTACATATGCACATACATTTTATACATATACGATGTCCTTCTTCCTTCTCTCCTCCATAGCTGTAACTCTCAATGTTGCGAACGATAAAACTAATGGTTAAGTATATATCTGCACCCACGGTAGTAAGAATTTATACTTTTTTCCTTTCTTTACTTTTTTTTTTTTTTTTTTTTTCTCTTTCCATTAACTCGCATACATGTGAATAAACATATTCAAGGTAGATCAAGCTATTGTTTGTCATCACTTTTTGTGAGGGTTGTCTATTCCACGTTGACACACTGCAATGACTTTAACTACTGTGTTCAGTACAGTGCATGTGGTCGAAAAATGTCTTTTTCTGCAGGGCTGATGACATTTTATGTTTTATGTGCTGAAAAATGATTGAAATTCTTTACGGTCGATTGGTTATTAGATTTTTTTGTTTATTTACTTTATAAACGGAAGAGTTAAGGGGGGAGCGAAAAGCGATTAGAAGAACAATAACAAACGCGGACGTTGCAATACGCAGGCAGGTATCTCGCATTTAAAGATAAATCGTCATCACTTATTTATACAGTTAGGCTTAAGTTTTTGGCGCCAAGGTTACGCTATGCAGACCCTAAGGCAGCTTTCATTTAAATATTCTTCTAAATAATTAAAAGTTTTAACACTTTTCAGTATTATGCGTTGCCAATTTTTTCATCACATTTTTTATCGTCTTAAAGGATCGCCAAAGGGTGTTTGCGTTACCGACCGCTCAGATGATGTTCTCTATTTGTGCAATAGGAGGTGATGGTGAGAAAGAAACGAGAAAAGAGCAAAAGGTTGGGAGGTGAACGTAGCTCATTGTTATGTCAGTGTTTATCGATTCAGCACTTACTATAGAGTTCCATGATCAAAGTAAACTCTGCCGCACTTGAGATTTGAATCCGCGAACAATGGATTCCTAGCTACTCGGCTGCGAAATGCAGACACATTAACTTGATTTTTCGAAAGAAAGAAATCTCTACTTAAAACAGGATTTCCTCGAAAGTACTTTATTTAATCTGGGAGTATCTTAAACATGTGTCAATTCTCAGTCGATTAACTCTAAATTTACACTGTGGGATTATAAAACCGTTTCCTAGGGAAGTGAGTAAGATTTTATTGATTGTAAAAATATGTTGTTGTTTATAATTTGTCCTGATTATCATGCATTGTAGCACTTTTCTTGCAAGATATATTAAGTTTATGCGGAGAAGTGCTTGAGGTAGGTCAAATTTTTATTATACCGATTGACTCAGAATCATTTTTTGAATCGGTTTAAGTTTGCCTGTTCGTCTGGTGAGTGCCCTTGAACTTTTGTGTACGATCTGTGTGTCAAATTTTTGCTAGGCTTCGACGAAATTTGGCGCGTACACCAATGTATTCAAAGACAACCGCTATCCAAAACTAATTGGACGGGGAGAAAATAGTGATTTGACATAGCAAATATATGTGGAAAAGTTGATCTTAAATGGAAATATTCCGTGAACGACATTTCCTAAAACAGTTCCTACCCGGAGTAAGCGTTTATATGGCACAAATGTCTAACTTGTAATTCTTTATGATAGAAATTGATTCCTAATTAGCAAATTGACATGAAAATTAACCGCATGAAATTTGGACAACCTGCGTCTACTTCCTGACTCCGATCCTTACTTATTGAAAGCAGCCTAAGAAAAGCAGGTCTTCACAGTGCAACAAAGGCTATATTCTTAGTATTTTATAATGCAAATAAAAACAGTTTCATACGATTTTTTGGCAAGAAAATTATTTTACTAATTTGGCTCCCTCGACTATAAGGCCCAAAGTTACTCTCTATTCTGATCTACTTATGCTCACCATTTTATATGAGAGATCCGATAAGACCAGTACGTGCGCTAAGTAAGTTTCATCGGTCCGTTTATCCTCGCAAGGATTATAGCGTGTATTTCTTTAATATAATCATTTGTGGATTGTATAACTAATGGATAAAGGATAAAAAATGAAACCACCCCAATACTGCCGAACTGACTAGCTTATCAATGACTCATGCGTCCATCCGTTTACAGCCTCCTTCCTTTTTGTCTATTTTAAATTATTTTATTTCGTTCACAAACAGGAGACAAAAGGTACGATCTCAGACCGCAGCCATTAATGTATTACAAAGCTTACGCTTCGTCGAGTCGTTTGAAGGGATATACCACTAATGTTTATTCCTAGCTCGATAACTAAGGAAACCTTAACACGTTAGCCAATTACAGGTTTTGCTTAAAATATTTGGGATATGTGTTTCCTTTAAAAGGCAAGAAATTGAAACTTTTTGACAATAGTACCTTAGACAACTTGATTCAAATATCCGTAGTATCATGCAAGTAGCTTGTAAGCAAGTCATGACACCCACCGTGACGCTATGTTCGTTTAGGTTCGTTTTAGAAAAACTAACAGCTATTCTCCTGTAAATAATACCTACTTGCCTAGACCGCCTAAGCCGCCGAGAGCGGCATAAAATCGTATTCCCAGGATCCTATTTTTTCTTGCCATTTTTCGATGTCCGTATGCCTGCTAATGACGTAGAAAGTGCTTCTTCAGTTAATGCATGAGAGAAGGGAGATATAAAGCCAGACAATGTCCTGGACTCAACGTATGATCGATTAATAGACATTAATCAGAAAAGGAACTGCATATATAAACAAATATAAATTGCGTCTTGCAGTCTGTTTAAAAGTCCTTCAGTTCGATGGTTAAAGACATATTCTTGAAAAAATCCAGTCGTAATCGTCCACGTTTTCCTTCACCTATATCATCAATGAAACATATTTTCGGAAAGAGAAAAGTCATCACTTGGTGCTTGATGAAAGACTAAAAAATTAAAACAGGACGAAGGGCGTACATTGTTTTTTATTCGCAAAGGAATTTTATGCAAATCCTGAAAACTATTTAAATTTAATATCCTTGCAGGAGATTTAAGAAAATTTAGAAAACTTATTATGCACTTCTGTATGTACATATAAACGTAATCCTTGCTAATGATTAGTTTTCCCTGCAGTAACCGAATATTCGATTATTAACAGCGTATAGCTTTAATTACATTTTCTTTATGTTTATCTTTAGCAATCCATTATAGGAATAAGGAACACCTGGCTTTTATACATATGGTAGATCCTCTTTACAGGATTCTATCGATAATTTCTTTTACAATAAATGTTCATAAACTAAACATTTTACCAAATGCCATCAAAGTTGAAAACTATTGAATATTGAGTGAAACGAATTAACCGTGAAGTTTACGCATATTACTGGCACAACAGAATAAGTGCCAAAGCCATAGACACATAGATTTCCTACCGTAGGGTTTGCATATACAAAGAGAAACCTAAAATGAGAGTTGAAATCATTTTCCTACCTCAACAACAGTTGGTGCTCTTTTCGTAAATGAATTTTACAATAATGAAATATTAAAAAAAAAAAAATGAAATAAAAAATTCATACATATTGATCAAGGAATCGAAAGAAAGAAAGTCAAAGATAGAGGGACAAGAGTCTTGAAATACCAAAAAAAAAAAAAAAAAGAAATAATTCATTGCTTTCTCTTCTCTATGCCTGTTGTTTGTATTTTAATTAAATAGTGTTTTTTTTTTTTTTTTTTTGTTAAATCTCTCATTTATCGTTTAACGAACCGTTATGTAACGGTTTATGTCCAAGTGATTTTTTAACCACTACACAACGTTTAGTCTTGGCACCATGTTTAATATGCGGGATATCCTGCGCTTTTCTTGCAACGGAGCTAGAGTCGTAACGCTTTTTGATTTGCTTGTTATAACTATTGTCCGAACGCTAGCGGTTTCTTATGACATTTTTTTAATTATATGGTAATCGATCAGCCATGAAATTAAACGAACAACCATATATTTATATTTATATAGCACTTGTATCCGAATACCGGAAGTTGTTCAATATTTCAAAAAAAAAAAAAATAAATAAACAAAGGAAACAAATTCAACGATTGACTTGGATTAACCGAAATAAATTGTTAAGATTAAAACTATTTTCAAATTATTTTATTTACTTTATCACACCAATATATATATATATATATATATACGATTAAGGAATATATGTATATATATAACTGTCGAACATATATCAGGCTTTGTACTGGAAATGTTCACAGATAACTTGCTACACTTTTTAAATAGCGCTTGTATCCTTCAATGTAATTTGGGTGTAACTAAATTTATTTCTTACGCTCAATATTTATTAGATGATTAGATGATTATTAGATTAGGAAAAGCGAAAATCGCTTAGTACGCAAAAAGTAATGAATGGACGGAAGCAAATTTAATAGAGCATTCGAGAAGCTTATTAAGCGCAGTAGAAAAATGAAAATATTTTAGCAAAATTTTCTAAAAATGGCAACACCCTAATTACCTTTAGGAGGCATGTTTAACTCGGACGCACATCTAGCAAGGTAGCCTAAAAAGAAGTGGGTTTTCGATCATTTTTTTTTTTTGGATAGAAGAATAGGTAACAGAGTAATAATATTTAAGGAAATGCTTAAGGGTACCTTTAAGCACTAGAAAAAAAAATATTTTTAAAAAATATTTACAAATGCAACGCGGGAGCCATTCCACAGCAACTTTAAAAATTTGAAAATACGAAAAAAAAAACATTTCATCTATATCCCTATATCTAGACATTAATCAATCTTCCGTAGCGTATGTCAAAGACCGCTCGGCAAACTTGATTCGATGCTATATAGATGGATGACTGGATACACATCGAAACTTTAATAATTTGTAGAATTTAAGTCAGACACGGCAATATCAGTCGCTATGTCCGTCTGGATACATTATTTCGCAACTTTACCGCGTACGTGTCCTTTCGCTTCACTTCACTTTATAATTTATAAAAGCTGAATTACAAACAAAATGGTGGAAAATTAACACAAATACACAAAATTCCCGATTTTGAGCGAAGAAATTATGCCACTTTTACGCAAGTAATGACATCCGATTACCATATTATTGGATGGAATAGTTTCTAAAATAATGTAGAAACCGTTTAAAAATAGGTTTTTGCGGATTGACAAAATTTCCACTATAACTTTTCCAGCAGAGATCTATTTGACACAGGCATTTTTTTCCAAGCATTCTAGATGGTTCGACGCTTCTATTAAAGCAATAAAAAAAATTTTGGGCTCCTGAAAAATGCGTAGTAGTTCCTGAAAAGCAACAGGAAAAAAAAGAGTTTTTATGACAATTTTTTGCGATTAAAGGAAAAGTAGTAATATTTGAGGATATTACGAAGCCTATATAGGTACCTTGACGTACTAGAGTCCTTAACAAGCTACAGAAACTTCTTTCCTTTAATTTCTTGGCAGAGGAGCAATAAAAGCTTCGGCATCACTCTCAACTTCATATCTATTTGCGGGTTACTTGAAAGTTATGTGAAGCCATATGAACATGTTTTTTTGGGAAATGCTTTTAAATTAACATACACACACTTGCCAAAGATGCCCGTTAGTATATTAGAGGAGGTAGCAATCAAAAGGCAAGATATTAAGCTGCAACACACATTGACATAAGTACTCTTACCGTAAAGTTTTGCAAGGAAAACATTTTTTGCAGATACTGAATATTTTTCTATGTGTTCTGGATGGATCAAAGCTCTAAGCAAAAAAAAAAGGTTTGATGTTTTGAGAGACCACTGTGATAAGCCGTCTAACTGATCCAAATTTGTGGGAAAAGAAAAAAAACACGTAGGTAAAGTTTCTTAGAATTATTGATCTTTGCGTAAATGATGAGTGTTTGAGGAGAAAGTTGAATTTTCGGCCAAAAAAATACTCTTTTGCTGAAAAAAAATTTAATTAGCTTATTGAAAAGTCCCTACATACTGCTTTAGAGAATGTTGCTTTAAAGACACTGCAAAGAGTTCGAATAGAAAGCATGAAATTTGTTTGAGTTACAATACTTGCCTTTTTGAAATGTCGTGTTTGGCGGAAGACGCGTGAAAAGTTTCAAGTGTTCGTTCGCTGCCATATAATTATTTTCAAAAAATCAAATTCTTTTAACATTTAATATTTTGTCACGCCCAGAATTGCCTTTTTATGCTTGCCATGATTATTTAAGGGTTGATTAGAGACAGTTAAAAGCGATGTGATCTTCTGAAAAATTTACAGAGGCTTACCTGTTAAAAAAAGGAAATTTAAAGATCCAAGCTTGGAGTGAAATCTTAGATCGATGCACAAATGCAAAAGTTTGTGAGCATTAGTTGTGAAAACTAGTGAGCATGTTTAGTTTGATTTACGGATCATGCGATGTTTTAAAGGTACAAATTTAACACCACATAGGCAAGACGTGCATCTTAACGTGAATTGATTTGATAATAAATTAAATCGTAAATAAAGTTAAAGTTGCTTGAAAATCTCGCAAGAATATCTACACTGGCTACGTTTTATGAGTATAAAGTTAAAACAAGAACGCTTAGGAATATTGAAGTTTATCTCTCTCTCTCACTCTCTCTCTCTCGGCAAGTCAATAATGCCTTTTATGAACTTTTTGAGCGAAGGTAAAGTTAGAAAAAGGAGCTAAGCAATGATCTAATTGCTTGAGGAAACACAGCAGCTAAAGGTGAAAAGCAGAAACTGCTTCTAAACGGATCCACGATAGAATCGACACAGCGTCTGTAGAGGACGGACTTCGCGACAGTCCATATTCAAGCGTTAAAGTCATGTCAAATTCAAGTAAGGCATCGATCGTCAGGGGAATGTTTCCAAGGCGGCAAACAGTTTTATTACTCATTTCATTCTCGCTCCTGGCTTAC
This sequence comes from Glossina fuscipes, assembly GCF_014805625.2. Lineage (NCBI taxonomy): Eukaryota > Metazoa > Arthropoda > Insecta > Diptera > Glossinidae > Glossina > Glossina fuscipes. The sequence continues at coordinate 1,893,574 of NW_023998456.1, forward strand.
GATTGTGATTGAATTTTAGCACAAGTGACTTTCAGCGAGCGTTTGAGTTAACAATATTAGATGCGCTTAGAAAAAGCTATTGTTGAATCAAAGTTTTGCAATCAACGCTTCCACTTGCTTTCTTTCTGATGAAAGAGGATCTCCTCAGAGAGAGAGAGAGAGAGAGAGAGAGAGAGAGAGAGAGAGAGAAATGAAAGAGAAAAATTTTGCGTATCTTTGTTTATTTTCTTTGTTTTCAAAGACGGCTGTCGCACTTGCCTGGCCTAAATTTGTCTCCTTTCATTTCCATTAAGTCGTTGAGTAAGTTCGTCCACAATTAATGAGAAACTGAAAGCCATCTTAGTGTTCATTTAATTACATTATCACATATATTTGTGATTACGTTAGAGTTAGCGTATAGTGTAGGCAAGGATGTGATGAGTTTCTTAGAGCAGCACACGCCCCGTATTGGAATTACACAATGCGATGCGGTGACCATGACGTGTGCCATATTCTGTAATAAGTATTGTGAATTGGCATGGAAGCAAACCTTTTCAAATTCCTGCTTGGTAGTAGGCTTTTTTCTTAAATTCCCCTGACGGAGTTCAATCTTTCATCGAATCCCTAAATTCCTTATAAAAATGATTCCATTCAAGTCAAAAATATTAAAATTTTAGAAAACTAGTAGCGAGAAATTAACGGTTTTTCAGTTCATTTCATTCACATGAACATGAAATCGAAGTCAAGTTCATGTTAACCACAAGACGAATGAGTCTCTTGAGAGAGTTGACGAAAGTACAAGTCCTTGGTCGCCAGTACAAACAAATATTTCTTTCTTCTAATAAGAGTGTTGTGCTCTCCAAGAGGCCAAGAATTGCTGGGATATAAATCTTATGAAAATTCTGATTAAATCTCTCGAGATATTAAACAAACAATTGCTTTTGTATGTTACATCTAATATAAGAAAAACAAAGCCCTTAAGGGAAACAAGAATCAATTTATGACATCGTGTGCGAATATGTACACAAGTGTGAAATTTACGAGGAAAAGGAGAAAAGAAAATGTTTAAAAATTTTTCCTCTCCGCTAAAGGTTGCACCAGTGTATTCAGTAGTCGTAAATTCGATTGTAAAACAGATGTTGAGATATACATACTGAGGAGTTGACTAACATTTTTAAAACCATATTCTTCGAAATTGTTGTCAAAGTGTTAGAATTTGTTGATTTTTTTATGATATATTTTATTGACAGTGCGACTCTTGCTTTATCGTTTTACGATTTTTACGACTGGCCATCGTACGGATATACAGTAATTAGTTTTTTGTTATTTTCAAAATTAATTTACAACACTTTTAAGAACTTCTCAAGATTTAACAAAATAGCTAAGAAAAGAAAGGACAATAAAAAAAAAAAACAAAAATAATAATAATAATAAGAAAACTTTCTTTGTCGGTTTTTGCTGAAGAGAATGATAGATAGATAATAAGTGATTTTATGGATTGAGAGTTTTTGATTTCCCAACGATTTTCATCGATCGTTATTAACAAATTATCTGTGACTCTTTTCACATTTTCCATTTTAATGATGGAGTAGTGTTTGTCTAACAAATCATTGCAACAATTATCAACTAGTCCTTACTCGTGTCCGTTTATTGCTTTTTAATATCTCGCAAACCTTTTAATTAACTAAAAGTTAAAAGAATTAAGAAGCAGCATGTAATCGTTGATAATTAGTTTTGAAGGGCTAAACGCTAAATTCTTTATACGCATCAGAAGTTATCTACAATTTTAGCTCTGCTTTGGGAACTTCATCCATCTCAGCGAACTTTCCTTGACTTCAATCCAATCAAAGCGGTCAGCGAATTAGTACAGCTTCAGCTACCTATGCAGGTCAAACTAATTCATATCAAAAGACCTTAAATTGTGCGTTTCAGTCGTTGTCGGCACGGTACCGTCACGGTCACTGTTTACCCATCTGTAATGTGAAATGTACCATGCGGCGTACCTGCCGTCGAACACACTATTGGCATCTTTATATAGATAGGGCTATTTAGGGTTCAAAATCTTTCTGGTTGTATGGGAGCAACTTGTTTATATACCTAAGATATTTGCTACTCCTTTTTTTATATTGCAACTTTTATGCAATGGTATGACCCAAGATTATCTTCCATGTCTGAAAATCAGTAAAGTTGATTTGCTTTGCTTTTTATATAAATCTCGAGCGTATTGGAAGATAACGCGCGAGTCCTTTTTTTAATAGTCATTTTCGCTCCAGCAAAGAATGGGGATGACTTAATTTTGCGACTTACTTGAGACGTCCAAAAGAAAATGTCAAAGAAGGCTTGTTTTATTTATAGTCAAATTCGCAATCAGTATAAGATTATTCTCGTTTCCTCGCGTCTGTGTATCTGTAAGCAGATTACTCTTAAACTTGGTGACAAATCGGCCGAAGAACACACTTACTGCACACCGTAACTTGGTGTTTACTGTTTCTTTTTATGTGCATTACTCGTAAATTAGAACAAATGTAGCGACAAAAATTTCTATGAAGTACCTGCAGAGAGATTTAAATATTGGACCCGACAACCTCATACTATAAATTATTGAAATTTTAATTTTTTTTTTTTGGTAAAGTTGGTAAAGATTCAGCCAAGGCCGAATATAGTTTTCCTACTTATTGTTTTTTACAAGAATTAAGGCGATCAACTATTACCCGCTTTCTATGCTTGTGTTTTTATTTGCGTCCCACTAAGCTCTTCAAGCATTCGGCTTGCTAAACGTTTTTCGAAAGCGAAAAGTAAAGACGAACTTTTTCTTCGATAATTTTTCATTATAAGAGTCACAAATCGTGCAATTGTATCATTAACGAATGTGTATGTTTAAACGCACTGAGTAAAATATGGCAACGGAACATGGTGGTAAAACCATAAAAATAAAAAAATGAGTGCGGAAATTGCACACTCTCACAAGAGTAAAATTCTAAATGTACATCATATTTTCGGACAAAGTTATTCTCCTATTGTCGTAAAACAGTATGCTTAAAGGTGTGGACAAATAAAAAATAATTAATGCACTCAAGCCTTCGCTGAGATAATAGAACGATATTGAAAGATTAACAAAATAATGAGAAAAAACAAACTAAAATAGAAAATACCAGCATATATAAAAAAGAAATCATTCTTGAAGTTATAAAAAATTAAAAAAAAATTCATTGTCACTACTGACTGACTATACAGTATATGTTTACAATTGATATATTTTAAAGGACGCTAAAACCTATCAGGAAACGCCAACTTCATTACTATTTCTAGGTCCTATCACCTTCGAAATCGCTGCAAATACCTAAAACCTAATACCTAATTTAATTGTAAGGGTAGAGATGAGTACACTTTCACTCTTTTCCAAAGTTTTTTTTGCGTAATTTTCAAATACTTTTAGGAGCGTTTTAATGAAGAAAAAAAAGTGTACAGTAGCCCTATAAAAACTACACTTATGGGTTGAAGGCCAAAGAGTTTATTTCATAAAGGGCAAAAACTTATATTAAAAACCACGTCAAGATTTTTTTTGACTTAAAATAAAATTATAAGCAACAAATATACTTTAGTTCCTTAAAGAGTATAAAAAAGTCTACGTACAGTACCACCGAAAGGTTCGAAAAAGGACATCTTCAACTAACGGTACTTAGTTTTTCCACATGTTTCCATGCATTTCAATAATAATTGATCAATTAAAACGAGTTTCTTTATTTCTTTTCTTTAAAATGTCCCAGAATATACTAAAATTCAAAGCAATTTCCCAAGAAGCTAGAAGTGTGAGTAGTGGGGTGAAGAAGTGGGGGGAACCAACAAAATCAATTGGAATTGATCGTGCTATTGATCAAGCTATTATCAAAAGCTATAATAACACAAATAACCCCGAAAATAAGCACCAATCAGGCCAACCAAACCAACTTACAGAGCCCGAAGAACGATACGTTATCGGAATGGTAACAAATAAACCGAGAATAGTGCTGCTGATATTGAAAGAAAGCTTGAAAAATATAAGCAAGTTAGTATCGAACCTGAAACCTCTCGAGATGTTTCAAGAACAAATAGTCTTCATAGTCGTATGCCAAGAGAAGAACCCTATATAAAAACTATTTATATGGGGAGGGAATATTTGGGGCGATTTTAACGGCAATAGGGCTTGGACATAGTTATGAACTTAAATTTTCCCGATAGGTTTTAGCGTCGATTAAAACATTCATTCAAATTTTTTACAGTTAATTTAGTACCTTACATATATGGGAAGGACATATTTGGGGCGATCTTGATCGTGATGGAAATGGGCCTGGACATAGTATTCAAATTGGCTTTTTCTGATAGGCTCAGCATTTTTCAGAACATCTCTAAAATCTAGAGTTACGTAATGCCTCTGAAACTTGAAAGTGCAACCCCATTTGGACGTTGCCTTCTTTCAAAGGTTTCGTGAGAGTTAGCGGCAATAACTTAGCCCTCATCGTTTGGTGATCGTAGTCAAAGGCTTAGTCTCTTTTTTATGTATTTGACTGATTTTGATGATTCAAAATGTTGAATAATTCTACATAGCCGTGATACTGAGTTGAAGACAAATTCTTTCTCTTCGAGACAGCTTGAATCCTTAAATGCTATAAATCTTAGAGTCATCTTATGGCAATATTGCCTTTAATATTTGCAAATATTAGAGCAATGCTTAGGGCATCATAAACCTGCGAAACATGATAAATTTCGTATCCAACAAATATTCTCTCAGCGAATTCCATTCAGAAACTTGTATATTTCATTTTGTATCGCACTATTTAAAAACGCGTTTAACTTATTTCTGTTATTCTTCGTTTAATTTTTACGATTATAGTTATTGTCCGGAAACATATTAAATCATTTGAAAAAAGAAAAAAAAGTGAAAAACGATAACAAAAGCCAAGAACGCACAGGCAGATCACTGATTCGTTTTTTTTTTTTGTTTTTTTTTTTGTTTTCTGTTCAAAGTACTGCACTTAATTCGTTGAAGGAAGGGAAAAAAAAAGCTGATGCACGGTCATAAATCTACATATGCAATTGTTATGATGAAGTAGAGGAAGAAGGAAACACAAACACACAAAAGAACTCAAAAATCCTCCTCATACATTTGCATAGAACGGCATTGCAGCAGAAGAGTATTAAGGAAAAGAAAAACAAAGCTGACAACTTTCGATCGACAAGAAAAGACAGCAAATTACTCAACACAACAGCGAAACAACAAAAAAAAAAAACGGCAACAAACATAAGTACGAGTAAGCGTGTGCGTAAGAATTTATGTGGATACGTGAGTGTAAAACAAGTTGTCTTTAAATAAAAACAACGATAACAACAACAACAACAACAGTAACAAATTCAATGTTTAACAAATTGTGGCAAATAATATCAAAAATCGTAAACATCACTGGCACAGTAAAAGTGTTAAATGTGTGTGAAATGAGGGAAAAAAAGACAAAAAACCGATCAGATTTTCTTAATTAACTAGAAGAAGAAGAAGTTGCAGTGGTTAAAAGCTCGTCTTCGAAATCTTCGAATCAAAAAAAGAGTAAAAATCGAAATTTAAACTCTACCTACCCACACGTTTGGAGTCAAAATTTAATGCAACTCCGACTTTTTATTAAAATAAAAAGGAGTAGAGCTTCTCGTCTTCTATGTAAACCGTTTGCGAGAATGTTCTGCATTTTGCATATTTTTCTTTTGAAATATCAACGTGATAGGTGTCTAGAGACATGCTGTCTGACAGTTGCAAATATGAGGAGATTCCCGGTATGTGCTCCCAGCATGTGTGTATGTTACGTTTGCGAGAAGAAACTTATAACAGAAACGTTTTTCCTTTTTTATAACTTTTTCGGATACATAAAATACAAACAAAAAAAAAAAAACAAGAAAAAGAAAAAAAGATTTACTAAAAGACAATATATTTCGCATTTTAGTTTATTTATGAGTTGTCGGCAACGACAACGTGTTCTTTATATCGCTCCCTAAAACACGCGCGCGTATTTACGATATATTTCTTATATGTGCCCTGGCATTACAGTCAATCAGACAGTCACACGCAGGCAGGAGTTATGTGTTGTCATTGTAATATACTCTCTCTGTCTCTTTCGCTCTCTTTGTTTCCTCATTTTAATTTTCACAAAAATGATGATTTGCGCGTAAAAAGTGTTTGCATACGAAATAAGTTGAAATCTCCGCGCTTAGTGGGAACCGACCGGCTGACGTAGTGTTTGGGAATTGTTGCCTCATAAAAATGTCTAGAAAATACCTTGAGTCCGTCAAGCGGGGCAATTAAAATTGAACTTTTATGTTACAATGACATACAGCACACCACAGTTAAGTTAGCCAGTTAAGCAACAACAACAACTGCAATCATGCACTCCTATCCATAACCCATCATCCAGCGACGCCAAATACCAAACAAATCTCGCAGTGCACTATATGATCATTCGTATTTACCGATTTGTCTGCTCTCCGATTGTTGTCTTGTTGTTCTTGCTATCGTTGTTGTTTTTGTTGTTTGCTATTTGCAGTTAGTGTTGCTGTTGCTGTTGCTGATGCTGTTCGTTGTTGCAAAAAAGATCAAAGAATCTTTACCGCCTCGACCTCTTATTTTTGTCCATCGAAGGGGCGAACTTAAGGAAAAGGTTTTTGTGCGATGTTTTTCGACAAAGCTTTATTGACTGCTTTGCATGCTTAATTTACCTCAATGACCATTCAAGATTTTTCATTTTATTTTTTATTATTTCTTATTTTCTAACACATCATCGTCATCATCAGCCACATCATACACAGCTTAACTCATTCTTCATGTCATCTCCTACGATCACTAAAACCATTTTTTTTTTTTTTTTTTTTTTTTTTTTTAATGGAAATAAGCATTTTCGCCTTTCTTTTGCCATTTTCCCAAAGTTGCTTTCAACTTAATTGCAAACAAATGAAATTTGTTTTTATTTTTATATTTTTCTTCTCTCTTTTTCAAGTTTACCGAATATTACAAAAATTATAAGATTGGCAAGCAAGTACAACAATTTTCTCTTATTTTTATTTCTATTCCTTTCTTTATACAAACGTGAAAATTTTAATTGCTTCTTTCAATATTCGATCAATAACTTCTTATATTAGAAAGTGTCATCTCTTCTTCGGGAACGTCAATTCTTTAGTATAGTTTTCACTTTTGACTTTATTTTCAGTGTAGATGGAAGACGAGTGTACTTGATCGGCATGAAACACTTGTTTAACTTACTCAAATCCTCTTCTATCTATCTCTCTTTGGGTAAGCGATATTTCCAAAGCGCTTCAAGCAACAGCCTGAGGTAGACATTGGCATGAAAGATTGATTGTCTGTCCTTGACTTATTCGTGATTTGCTTTATTCGGTTTTATCTACGTTTCTAGGCTCAACGTATGCAGCCAAGTAATTTTAGAAGGGCTTTGAAAACAATCAACTAATTAGGTGGTTGGGCGACTAGTTGTTCAGGAAGAACTCAGCGCACTTATAATGCCTTAATTCCTGATCTTAAATGAGCAGTTTTTGGTTCAAAGAACTCCACAGATCGGTCTGGTCAACCAACTCAAAAATTTTAGCGTTACGCTAGAGACCAAAGGAGAGTCTTTGGGCTTGAAGTAGTTGTAAACCAAGTGATTTTATTGATTTTAACTTGAGAAACATTTGGAGGAATAGCGATCGAATTTCTATTACCGATCGGACAAAACGGCAGAAGATAACTAACCTAACTATCAGTTTACAAACCGTTTCGCCGACCAATGTAGTCATCCAGAACTGAATATTAAATCTAAAAGACAACAATATCGGGCTGAAGAGGACAGTATCTGGGATTTAAAAAAGAGTTTAAGTATATGATAAATATCTTTATACACGACCACGATAACGGTATAAGAGGTATGGTCGAATCTGGTCGAGTCTGACAGATCGACTGGCAACGTCGTGAGTTTCGAAGTCGGATTTGCTTTGGTCGCTCTTGGTCGACAAGAGAAGACGTGCGCTCGAACAGCTGAGATATAAGGAAAAACATATTGAATAAAATATAAATTATAATAGTAAAATATGAATCGGGTTCAATTTTCTAGCTACGATATTAAAGGTAGTCCAGATTAAGAACCAAGTAAGAACAAGTAAGATAAGCGTTTTCTTTGGTAAAGTTGCGCTCAAAGATAATCCTTTTGGATGAGTGTTTGGTCAGTTCAATTACAGTGCCGTAGCAAATAGAAGCTTTACAAATAGAATAAATTGAATAGGGAAAAGGGGACAAGTTAATTGGACATCGATTAGGATCTCACACATCCCTTTTTCTGTAGTTGTGTGGTCCAACACACACGCTGAGGATACTCCATCCGTACGTTGACAGGACATCCGTAACTTGTGTAAATCTATATGAATCCGCGAACGTCTAAAAGGCGATTATTGTTTATTTACTTGCCTACGAAATTAAAAAGCTCAAATAATTTTCCCGAGTTGTCTAATTTGCTTAATCAACGCAAAATGAACTTAATTTGGTAAAATTTCCTACGCAAAGAAGGGGAATGCTCATTACCTTTATGAAAACAAAAAAAAAAAAGGTAACAAAATGGTCTTCCTCTGTAACTGGATCCTCTTTCACTCGAAAACTTTGTCTTAAAAAAATACGAAGGAGGTAAAATTTCAATGCTCTGTAATATTAGGGGGACGTAGCCTAATTTTTTTTTTTCAAGATTGGACGCTGTAGGATTACCGATTGGAAGTTGTTACCGTTGTAGCTTTGTAGGGGATTATAAGTAATGCGTAGAAACCACAATTTTTCTTTTCTCAAGGCTTTCGAAAACTTGGTCTGTACTCTAAACATGTTCTCAGACTAATTCAGGCCATTCTCAGTATTGCCTTGCAAGCAAGAACTTACAACGTTTTTCCCAAATTTGAAAACGACATTTTGACTTTTGGGAGCTGAGAATGTTTACCACGGATATTACACAGGTGGACAAACGGACGGATAAGCGGATAGACTAGAACGAGCCTAAATCGATTTATAATTTTATTTTGATCGAGTTTACAGACAAACTTTACTGAGTTTCTAAAGCTTTCTTCTCCACCTTCGTAACGTTTGCAAAAAATGGAAAAAATTATACCGCCACTCTTCAGTGAAGGGAATTAAAAATAAAATAATTCACATTAAAATTTAAAAAGAATTTTGTTAAGACAACTATAACTATAGACATAAATTTGACTGCCGTAAACATCTTTTTTGCCAGCCCAACACGCACTTAGCCAAAAAAGAAGATCGTAACTTAAGGTTGAAATGAATTAAAACCTAATTAATTTAACACTTTCGCCTCCATTCATCTCATCGTCCATCTCTTTAATAAAAATGAAAATAAAATGAAGTTTCTCATGAATTATTTTCAAAGACCAGTAGCCATATATAAAGCATATAAAGATTAGCATAAAACTTTATTGTTTAGTCAAAAAAATTATTGTTAAAAATAACGCCTCGAAGGCAAAAATCATAAAACGAAACCACAAAACAAGATGAATCGATTTTTCTTCTTCTTGATTTCATATTTTTTGACGCTATTGTAAACTGGTTTGTCTTGATGTGTTCAACTTCTTCTACTACTATTTGTGGTTAACATTTGCAAACCACTTGCGTTATATGCACGAGTGCTACTAGAGTTTACAGTATTATGCTGAAATGTCATAATTTATGAGTGATTACCTTAAATAATACAAACAATTTTTTAGACAAAACTAACTGCTATTGTGCACGGTATTCCCAAAGCTACTGCAAAGCATTGTGCACTGAAGTTAAGGCGAATAGAAAGGAATAGAAAGCCGTACGTATGTAGGTACACACATGTACATAAATAACATTAGGACATTAGAATTGATCTTTATTGCCCCTCAGAAGGGAATCAATTCATGTTCGATTTAAAGAGCAAACTGCCGCTCAATTCGGCAAAGTGAACCGTCCACAATTTACCAAGAAAATAATCCTTTTCATGCTTGGCCACAATTATGGTATCAAAATCGTGAAGCTTTTGGTCTAGCGTCCTAGACTTAGGTTAAGAATACTTTTCGATCTCTATCTACGATTAGAAGCAGACCTTTGTAGAAAGGTTCTTTAAAATGGTAAAAGTCGTTGGGGAGTTCGTGTATACAAGCGAATACTTAATGTATTCTCACCACAAGCCCTGTGGGACACAATAGTTCAAAGATCATAAGATCTTAAAGGATCTCAATAAATCGATTATTATCCGGTACAGTTTCTGTAATCTGCTGTCAGTGTTTCCCGATTTGGCTCACCAAAAGAACCTTTGATAAAATGTCATCTGTATCTGCTTAAATATGTTGTTTAGTCGGTGCAATGATGAAGTTCTGCGCTCCTCCATCCTTTTGCCTCTTTCCTAGTTATTTTGCTGAAAATATCGCACCAGGAGAGATTTGCTTAGGAAACTATTACTGCATAACATGCCAGATGGAGTCTATGTAGAGCGATTCGCATACCATGCACATAAACCAGTAAAAGGACAGTGAGAGAGAGAGGGAGGGAGATGGGCACATTAAGATTCTATGGACACTGCATTACTTCACTAATACTCTTGATAAGTTTGCTACAAACATGTAGGACTTACAAGAAAATCTATTAATTCTTTTTAACTTGCTGTACGCGGTCGTGATCTAAGATTAATCAGGCGTTCGATTTTGCTTGCAAAAAGTGTCTTATGGTAAATCTAGGAGATTAGCAAAGAGGAATGTTTGGATAAAAATTACGAAATATAAACATTTTAGTAAAAGCGATTGAAGGGATGAAGTCTTCATGTAATTCATCTGAAAGTAAGTAACATTAACGTTAACATAACTGCTTGGGTAGATAGCTGGCAAACGGAATCAGGTAGAGAGACGGAAAGACTTGCGAACAATTAAATAGAAAGCTAGCTGAACAGATGAAAAAAGTGCACTGCCCGAGATCAAAGAATTTGGTGAAAACAATCAATATATCCTCAGTTTCCGATGGTAGGCACACGCATGATGAAAAAAAAATGTGAGAAAATAATATCCGGTCGTGACTGAATCTTTTACTCGCCCCATCGTGATTCGCAAAAAAGAAGAACAACGAAATTTTCATACTCTGTTGTATTGGGAGGACGCGACCGATTTTTTCAATTTTCAGAATAGCGGCGAAAATTTGTACAGTGTGTGTGTTACGAGAAACAAGCAAAAAGCACGGAAAGCAAAGGTGTTTGCAGCTTTTGTTGCATAGAAGGTGGGCGTTGGAGGCGTGCTCTTTGATAGTTAAAAGAGGATATCTAAACCGTTAAAGATGCACATTGGCGGGCCTCTGGGCTCAATCATTGGCCCTTTGGTCTTCACGGTGTATATGAATGATTTCTTTAAAATGTTTAACCTTGGATAGTTTAAAATCCACGCATTTGCTGATGATTGGCGGATTTCATTTGCGGGGAGTGTAGATGACTTGGAAGGATATTAGCCTAACATTGACTACCATTTGCACATTTCCCGTTGCGTGGGTGCGAATGAACTTGAGGTGAGATGGACTAAAACATTTGCGATAATGTGTCGACTTCAGAAGGTACCTCTGAATCTTGCTTTAAGGGTGGATGGTGCCAATGTTGAAATTGTAAATACCGTGCAATACCTGGGGCTAATTCTCGATAATAAGTTACATTTTGATGCACACAAAAAATGTCTGTGCATTTGGATCGATTTTCTTCTTAAAAAATTTTATTCCTTGAATGCCTCCTATGTGCCCATTCAAGTCAAAATTAGAGTGGTCAAAGCTTTAAGTTTCTGGTTCTACGAATACTTCAAACCTGAGGAAATTAAGACTACTACGTTATCGTATAGCTAGATATGTATTCGCCTTGAGGCAGTATAACCATATCCCAGGTTATATTCTACGGTTTCTAGATTGTATTTTCGTTAATTTTATTAGAGCTAGCCGTCTCCTTAAACCCTGCAACATTATCCTGCGGCAGGAGTCGAAGCAGCTTTGCAATCTCTTCCGTAAGAGCTTAGAAGAAGAGCCTAGCGAGTTGTAACACTTTCTTATCTCACTTACAAACTTAGGCTTTTATCCTTCGCCGCTAATAATGAGATTAGCTAGTTTCTTAGTATTGGGGCGGAGGCGTGGTTGTGGTATGTGTTCTTACCTTTCATGCTAGTCCAGTTACCTTCTTGGTTCCTGTTTCCTTCTTATTTATTTTTTTCTTTTGTTTTCTTTACCTTCAAGTTTATTCTCCTCTTCTTTAGATCGTTTAGGAACATTTTGTGTTATTGTACTTTATTATCGCACCTATGGTAGACATTGTAATCTATTATCATAGAAGTTAAAGGCTTGGACATTACATAAGCGTCAATAAATAAATAAATGAATAAATATTTTAATTTTTGCGATACTACCGTTCAGACGCGTGGATGGAGAAATGAACGGATGGACACGCTTAAGTATATGCTGAATTTGATATACTTTATGGGGTTTTTCAAGCTTGCTTCTGCCCTCTACATAAATAAAACTAATACTATCTTTGTTTCCTGCTTATTTCACTCGCTGCAATATTATTCTACAAGAATATCAAAAACTCTCAATATAATTTTCTTATTTTCTTTTCATGTTGGTAAACATGTTCCCAACATATATTGGCATTACCAACCAAAACCAAAGATTAGATGTGTTTTGACACGCTCGGGGATTTTTTCTGTCAAAGAATCTCCATTAAATTTTGGAGGACCAGTAAAACGAACTGCTTCAACTCACTTGAAATGTTGACTGTGGCACTTGGCAAGTCCACTTTAAGCAAAAAAAAAAATGTTTATAATCGGTACAAGATCTTAACACAAGGCCGGGAAGATGTTAATGACAATGCCCATCTTCGAAGCCTCAGCACGTCAAAAACCGATGGACGCATTGATACAGTGAAGATAAATTGTTTTTGTCGAAACACTATTAGAGAAGTGACTGAAGATGTCGGCATATTGGTTGGTTTATGGCACGCAACTTTTTCGGATGTTTTTGGCGTGAAACGTCTCCCGCCATTGCTTACTCGTAATTTTTTGGCAAAAACTAACACAGTAGTCATGCCTAAGCCTATCACGTAAATGACCATTATAGTCGACGAAAGCCGACAATTAGATGCCCTGCATCACTTTGCCTAGCACCTACGCTGTGATTTTAGTTATAACACACGAAAAATTATACATTGCTTTCAAGCAAAGGCATACTTTGCCTAAAAGTTTGCACATCGGAGGATTCCCACAACATCACGTTACGCGATCTAAATTGTGTAAAGATTTTATTATTTTTCAGTTTCCGTCATAAAAAACTAGATAGTAGACATTCTCTCCATATAAAAACGAATGATAATTCATTCATATGATCGGGTCTAAAAAATAGATCTATGTGATTCAAGTTCCCTACCGCTAGTTGTTGTGCTAAATTGCTGCTGTATACATATTTTCATCATAAAATATTAAAAATTAAATTTTTTTCTAAAGAGCTTGCTATTTATTGGTGAGAAAGCTTGCATGGGGTAGGGCAAAAGACTCAATGGTTCGAACTTGGTGCACATAGGTTTTATATCAAATTACTATCACGTACAAGATTTCATCATAAAACATTATCAATTGGACATTCTTGGCACCTGATAATTCTTATATGTGATGTTATTCAAAAAGTAGAGCTACATGGTCCAAATTCGGTAAGGTTGATCTACCAATATGAAACTTTATCGTTTTCATCATGATGTAATGAAAATTATATCTCTTTACTACATAAATATTCAATTTTCGTAGAGAGAGTTCAAAGAATTACTCAGCCAAAGCAAATTTTTCAAATCAATTTACAAGTTTTGTCGAACAATTTATGAATTTGTCTATTTGACATATAATATTAACCGGAAGTTCTAACTAATACTCTAAAAGTTAATCGGTTAAAGATTAAAAGCACTAAAGACATCATTTCGGCAAAATTCGGCGAATACAATTTTGAAAAAATGTTAGCAAAGACAACTTGACCTCCATAAATCTTTTTGCATATTATTCTTGACCATATAAAGACATCATTTAAGGTTATAAGAAAAATAAGAAAAATAAAATAATTCATAAACCTCTTAAGCCAAAGTTCGGAGACTCTTTCAGATTTTCGTTCACTTCTATTTCGAATGCATCTTCTAAGGCTTATTAGCAGGAAGAATAATATGAAATATTTTTCCTTTTATTTTTTTTTTTTTGCTAACCATTTCCTCTTTATTAGAGAAATTAAAATATTTCTTCAAGCGAGCATTGTTGGTTTCTTTCATTGTACTTTGCTAGAAAACGCAAAACGAATTTTTAATTTAATTTAAGAATGCGAAGCTAATGGCAAAAGGAAAGAATGCGAAGTTAAACTTTGCTAAACTAATTGGTAACGCCACGGCAGGATCTACTAAAACAATGACAGCAAACACATACAACATACAAGGCAAGCTATGTATATGCGTTGATAATCGATCATGGTATTGGTTTTGATGACTTTATTGTCAATATGCAAAAAAGAGAAAAAAGAAAAAAAAAGAAACAATTGTTGAACAAAGAAATCGTTCGAAAATTAACAAAAATAAAGACAAATGGTTGGAAAACAATTCACTCTGTAGGTGGTAATAGCAAAAAGAAAACAAACAACAATTTTTTTTCTTCTACTTCTCCCAAATCAACTCCCGCATGTATAAAAAAAAACTCTGATGAAAAAATCCAAAAACTCGAATATAACGAAACCTTTTCCATGTTTAGAATTAATGTAAATACATGGCCAACACTTGCATTCGAAACGCTCTCACCAGTAGCTCAAAAAAAGAAAGAAAGGGCGACATCACATCTTCTTCTTCCTCTTCTTTGTCTTCAGTCATTTTTACTATTATTTGCTACCTCGGGGCGAAAGGGTCCTCTACACCTCGTTTTGTTTGCGGTTGCACTGTTAATTGCTTGCTATTTACAGTTCAAATTGTAACACCTTTCACTCTTCGAAAACTATTTCCTACAACTTTGACTAATACCTGCTGAAGCTAGACAGCTCGGCACGATGACAAGCGAAAATAATGCAAATTTTTACGGCCACATTATTAGTGAAAAATTGAACAAAAGTTTTGTTTTTGCTTTTTATTCCGTTTCCTTCAATTAGATTAACTTTGAAACAAATTCTTGTTTACGTTCTTTTTTTTTGCATGTTTTCTAAACGGCCACAATATTATCGTTGCGGTTGGTTAGAGTTATCTTTATCTTCGACAAATTGAGTAATAGTTGAAAATGTTGAAAACGAAAAAATCCTTAGAAATTTGCAAACAAATAGCAAGAGCCAGGCAAACAGGGGATGCACGGATTACTTTCTTATTTGTGCATTAAGTTAACTTTGGCAGGAGTTGCTTCCTGGACACAAATCAATAAAATTGAATTCGCAATCGTGCTCATGTTGAGCTTAAATTTTTTAAAATAGACCTTCATTGGTATGTATTAGGAGCTTGCATGTGTTCTGATCATTTTTTTCACTTGAAAAAGTCTTTTATTATTCATTTTCTGCACCTTTTTCCCGTCTTTCCGGGCGAGCATGACGATACCGTGTCGAAAGACCGATGTTGGCTTGGCAGCGATGATCCAATCATCGACTCATTTTCGCACTTCTTCACCTTTTCGAAACTGTGGTAACCAGAAGTCAGTATGTCTGGTGAGCGCGCTCCCATTCGAGCTGTAACAGTGCATCTTTGACGACTCTTTTAACTTGTATCCGCACGCTGTCCTGCAAGACGATGACTTTGCCTCCGTTAATCGCTATTGTTGGTCGTTTTTGTAAGAATACATCGGTCAATTTGTTCAGAGTCAATTCCTATGGACTCTATTTTCTCTCATTGTGAATCTTTCCTGTCGCTCGTGAACGTCTAGAGACAGATGATTTGTCAACTGCTAAGCTGTTCGAATGTTCTTTGAAATTTTGAACAGGGTTCTCGTTATATAAGTCTTGCCATTCATTGTCAGCAGGTTTCTCCAAATTAAACAACAAAAGTAATGAATGTCGAAAACGCAATTTTGAGCGTTCGCGACGACTAGCGTCCGCATGCACTGTATAACTCAACAATATTAAATGGAATACTATGATATTATGTAGAGGAAGATTGAAATCATCGAATTTAACCGTTGTGTATGTCGATACTTCGCGTTTATCAATTTCACCAAGAGATGTCGCTGGCCAAACAACATGCACGTAGCTATTAATATGTATATGTGTTGCATTAGCATTTGCTAGAAATTCCAGCCTATGGGTATGAAAATTTAGTTTTTACCCCTTTTTCTAGCCTTTTGTAGGATAGAGGTGAGGGGCACAAAAGATTCAGTTAAGACCGGGTATAATTTTCTTACTTGTCTGAATGTGAAAAAAGTACAAATATTGCATACGAACAGCCCTGATCATTAAGTTTCCTACGCAGCTTTGTCTAACGCAAGTTTTTATTTGCTTTCATAACCAAATGCCTAAAATTATGGTTTTCTTGCTTGCACCACCTTTCATAACATAAGAGGCGCAAAAGGCGCTCTTCATCTTCACCTATCTTTTTTTATAAAAGCTAAGCACTCATAGCAAGTCTTATACGGGAAGGGATCCACTAAGCCCAAATTTGGTGCAGTCTATTTTCATATGAAATTATAAAATATTTCAAAAATTGGACCTTTCGACCATAGAAAATTTATTTTTCGTAAGAACGTTTATACGATAATAGATTAAAATAATTAATTATTCCATCCCATGCAAATTCTTTAGATCGAAAATATAATATTGAACGGTTTTTGTCGAGCATTTACATCTTCTTGCCGTGTAAGGACTTGTTCTTTGTTGGAATATTTATATGAAAGAAGATTTCGTTTCCGAATATCCTACAATCACGTGGCATGTCAATCTATTCACTGCCACTGATTCTTGCCGAGAAATATCAATAAGCTGCAAATGTGTTTGTTTAGGATATACAGACAGATCGGCGACAAACAAACGTAATTCCATTCGGCGAATGCTTCTGAGTACATTGGTGCAATAAGAGCCACACATTTTAAGACAAATAGGATGAGATTAGCAACGAGTAAAACGGGAAGAGGGTATAAATTAGACGCACAGTTCTGTTTTTTAGTAAGATACGAACCGAAGAAACGAAGACTATTTTCCTTTAGGTCATTATTGAGCTTCTGAAGGAACGTGTTTTTCTGTGAACGAATAGAAAGAGTGACGAACGCCGTGGATGATACCAATAAGTACTGCAAGAACTACAGAGGCATAGCCAAGTTGAGTGTCTTGCCCAAGTTGTTCGAGCGTATTGTGAGTCAGCATTTGGCCTTTGCCATTAATTCGTATATTTCTCCGCACCAGCACGGCTTTCGGAAAGGGCGACCTACAGTCACCAACTTGTTAGAGTTTATCTGTCATGTTTTCAAGGCTTTTTCTAGTGGCTCTCGCGCAGATGTTATTTACACTGATTTAAGCAAATCATTTGATTTGGTTAACCATAACTTACTTATCTTTAAACTCCAAGCCTCTCCTTCAGCGTTTTGTTCAACTTTATCACCTCGGATGAATTCCCCGTTATATCTGGCGCACCTCAAGGAATTCATTTAGGTCCCATTTTATTTAGTTTATACATTAACGATCTTCCATCGGTGGTTAATTCCAGCCAGATCTTAATGTATGCGGATGATGTGAAACTGTTTCCCTCCTTCTCTGTTGAATCGCAATCACATCAGGCTCAAGGTGACTTGGATAATTTTCTTACATGGTGCTCTATGAATCTTCTGAATAAATGTAAGAAGCTTTCTTTCTCAAGAAGAAAGTCATTCATTACTCAGTATTTCATAGATTCGCATAAGTTGGTGGACGTCGATTCGATCACAGATTTAGGCGTTCTATTTGACCATAGGTTACGTTTCAAACTTGCATATTGAGCTCTCGATAAGCAAAGCTAGGTCCGCGCTTGGCTTTATAAAAAGGTGGTTCAGAGAGCTTGATGATCCTTATATTACGAACAGGCTTTACATGTGTTTAGTTAGACATATACTCGAGTATGCCTCTGTTGTGTGGTCTCCTTCATATAGGTGCTATGTAGATTCAATTGAATCTGTTCAAAAGCAATTCTTGCTGTTTGCCCTTAGAAATTTGGGTTGGGATCCGATTGCCTTTCTTCCTCCGAAATAAAATAGGTTGCTTCCGTTGTCCCTACCGTCTCTTGAGAAACGTAGGTTTGTTCTTGGCGTTTTTTTTTGTAATCAAAGTAATAAAAGGTGCTATTGACACGCCTTCATTACTTGGCGAAATAAGCTTTAATGGCCCTAACCGCTTCTCTAGGCACTTAAATCTTGGTTAAGCTTAGTCTGTGTCAATATAATTATGAGCTATTTAACCCACTCAGAGTTGTTTGCAAGAACCTAAATGACGTCTATCACTTGTTCTCATTATCGGACTCTTTAAAGTCCATTAAAGCAACGTTGCTAAATACGCGCGAATTACCTATGTCGTAATTAAAATTTTAACCTTAAAAAGTTGTTATGAGTCGAAAGTTAATTGTTGTTAACTACTATCGCTTTCCAGGCTTATGCATGTTTGCGATGGCTTAGGGGTTCATTTGCAATTTGGTCCTGTACCGGTTGTGGGTGTGGCTCTATGCTAGTTGTGTACATGCTTTTTTTTCTTTTTTCTTTTTTTTTCTTCTTATTTGTTTTATTGTACTTATACTAAGTTTTAATATTAATTAATATAAGTTTTGCTTTAAGTGATAATCGTGAACTCGACTGTTATTTGTTTAGTTGAGTTTCATGTATAAGTAGAATTAAAATAAAATAAATAAGAAATAAAATAAAAAAAAAGTGTTATATAGCTATTGTTTATTCGAATATTATAAAGTCTTGAGTTTATGAATAAACTGCCATCGGAGTGGTACAAAGATGTATTAGGCTTCTGCAGACATATGCAACAAGTGAAGCAAGAAGTTTTGCCCATTTTTCGAGCAGGGAAACGATATATCTTCTCAAGCAATTCATGACTTGTGCGATTGCTCGGTAGGTCCGAAAGGAGCAAAGTTATGATCAGCGAGATCTTTTCAGAGGAGCGGTGGGATAAAGAATGTTCCGTTCCATCCAAGTGATCCAAGTGACTGCAGCGTTTTCCTGACAAGTTTAACACGTGTCGGACGGCATATTATGCTTAATGGTAATGTCTACGATTTTAACGCTTAAAGCAATAACAGTAGTTATCCTTTCTACCACTCGACGGAGACCTTCAATGAACGCACTTCAGAATTCCATAGGCAGTGAAAAGTAATGTATTGGCATAGAGCCACTAAGAATCCTTTAACAGTCAAACAAGCTGATAAACTAATTCGTTCGCCAAAACTTTTCTTTTTTTTTTTTACCAAGCAAGTGCTTTAAAAACCATAAAAGCGACGCTCATTTTTTTATCAATAAAATGTTGATATCATAGAGAGATAATAACACAATAGAGGCTTTTAATATATGTTTGCAAGTTAAAGAAGTGATCATTAAAATTTCTAACCACATTATGCTGGGCTTTGATATTTTTTGATAAAGTCGGACAGGGGATGACATAGACTGGTGAGCTGTAATAAAAAAATTGATTTATTTACCAAAACAAATTTTATTTTGTGACGCATTTTAGTTATGCATACAAATATATGCAAAGATACTAATACTTGCACTGACACACAAGCACAGGCAGTAGGTAAAATGAATGAAATGCATACGCGTACGCTTGCACGCGCATAGTTAATCAACATAATTATCACTCGATAGAACAAAAATTTCTACTAAATATTACATGTCGGCGGCAGCGAAGTAAAAGAAAAAGTTGGGGGACTAGATGCAGGCACAGTCGTATTACACTTTGTAAACTTTCTCTGAAGAAAATATTTAACGTCAATCAACTAAGAGGTTGTCATAAAGAGAGATAGTTCTCTTGGTTTTATATTTTTAAAATTTCTCCTCTTATCGTCGCGTCAGGATGCGGTTTGTTTTACTTGAAAAAGACGCATTTTGCGGCCTTTTGCACATGATTTTCGATGTCATGAGTTCTAATGTTGCATCACACCATTATTGTCGCTAACTCTGTGTCAACCGAACCACGTACGCTAACCCAAAACATTATCTGAACAAGGGTGCCTAAGTATGTTCGTTTATGTAAGTGAGTGACTTTTGAAGTTAAGCGAAGCATTCAAGCATTAACTGCTTGCAACGTCTCGTATATTTGCCACCATCAAGTCTGCCGCAATTCTTCAATTCCCCCAACGATGTCCCTACGCACACATACACTCACACTCACAGCGCAATTCACGTATGGCACACAATAAACGTTAATCAGAGTATCACACATTTATGCACAAACAACAGCAAAACAGAAAAAAAAAGGTGAACGAAATGTAACGCCTAAGCCGAAAACGTTTAAATATTAAAGACCGTCAACCACCAACGCCACTACCACCAACGATGCTGATCGCTGTTTCTCTCTTTTTCGCTAATCTCTTGCTCTCTCACTTTTTCTTATCGTTAGCCATAACGTGATCCTTTGCTGGCTGTTGGTAAATTTCTTACGTTTTTTTTTCCTTTTTTTTTTTTTTGTGTTATATTTGTTAGGCCTTAAAACGCGTGTGCTATGCCTCCAAAAACTATTTTCAAATGAATGTAATGATGACCATTTAACATAAAAAACATAAAGGAAAAGATCAGAGGGAAAATACCGCGAGGTATAAGGACTTTCCGAGAGTATTAATTACCGCTAAGTAATAAAAGTGAAAACGAAACCGAACAACTGACGCAAAAATGTGTGAATGTAGGCGTTCTTCTGAATTACATTTTAACATATTTGAGAAATTCTCTTATTTTGTTTCTCTTTTACAAATTTTCAAATGCCTAAAACAATCATTAATATTACGCCAGATATGTTTACGAACCAGATTATTGATTAATTTGCTCGCATTTATTATTTCTATAGAAAGCCATACGGAATTTTTTTCATATTTCATCTATCATTAATCAAGAATCCTTGTAAGTAAGCAATTTAGAAGAGAATATAAAGCGAAAAGTTTTCATACCTTTCTATCGAACTACAAACGTTGCTGTTGGAGCACTGTGTCAATGCCGAGCGTTTTCCCCTTGATTCTTCGTACATTTTTCTTCTGATCTGCGCCAACATATTCATATCATAAGATATTATATTATATTGGGATTATTTGATGCGAGTGAGGATTTGCGATTTTATTTGATGATGCTCTGAAAACCGGCATATAGTTCACCTAATGATGAAGCGTAATGGGAGGAGCCAATGCTGGGAACAACGCTTTCGTTTAACCCACTGCGGATAGAAGATCTTCCTCCAAGTTTCCCTTAAATAATTTTGCGCTAAAATAGAAATACAAAATGAATGTAGCAGAGTTCTTTCCTGTAACTGAACACGAACTAGTATTTATTTCGCCTGTAGTTGAAAATTAAGGCACGCTATGCTTACGTCTTGCAAGCGTTTTGAAAAAATTAATACCCTTTCAATGTTCGCTGACGAATATAATAAAGAAAAAATAATCTTATAATGAATCGTTGGCTAGATCGCTCAACTGTTTTCAATTTAAATTCAATTTTCAAGTCGACATCACTGGTTCATGTTTACAATAATTCATTGATCATTCATAATGAAACAACACATACTTTGGAATTGCAATTTTTGAAAATTTGATAGCACCCTTCAAGGGTAGTTGCATTTATTATAGAACATGTTTATATATTCAGGGCTGGCAAATAAGTCTAGTAATTTTTATACCTACCACCGAAGGATGGTGGCTTACCCATCTGGTCAACACCTATGCAGCAACCGAAAAGAAACTCAAGACATCCCGTAAAGTGTGTACACTCTCGGTCAGCATCAATTTACGAGTTATTCTAGTCCATATGTCTATCCGTTCATGCATCCCTCTGCCTTCAATACGGTTCTCTTGATCGCAAAAATTAAAATAATGCGGCTGTAAATTTGATAAAAAGAGTAGAAGAGGACTGCAAGTGAAATGGATCGAATGGATCTAAGCTGAGAGCTCATGTGCTTTCTCAGTTTTTGCTCATTGCTTTTAAGGTACAACAGATATATTGATAAAAATTTCCGCCTATATTTTATATGTTATTCTAAAGTATTATTATTATTATTATTAATTTCGCCAGAGAAATAAATTCTAGGACTAAAGTCTTAAAGCACTAGCATCTAAGGCTTTCGGCTTTATTAAAAACTCTACCGCACTTGCGATTTGAACCCACGACCATTGAGTTGCTAGTCGAGACTCTTGCCTACTCGGCCACCCAGGCGGATATATCCTAAAGTAAATGCATAAATATGAGGGAAATCGCCCACGTCCACTCAAATTATGGGATATCAAAATTTCGTGTTTTTTCTTTTGCTTTCTTTTAAGATAAAGTGTTCGATCGGAGCCAAATAACATATAATTTCCAATTGAAAATTTGATGAGTTTTGTGAAACTGCATTGAAACGTAACCCTGTCAACTTTGGGACGGAAAACGCTTGAGTTCACGAACTTTCGTTGAATGATAGTCAAATTAAGATCGGAGATCTAGCAGTGTCCATGTCAATCTCCAAGCAATAATTTTCGAATCCAAATTAAAGCTTGAGAATGCTAACCGCACGCTGCATGATGCCTTTGCTCACCGTGGAACAAAAATATCGACTCACAAGCCAATGGCTGAAATGGCACAATTGAATAAATAGAAGTTCGATGTGTTCCCCCATCCGCCATATTCTTCAGACTATTATCTGCGACGAAACGAAAAAAATCTGAGTTTAATAATGCAAGCTTTTAACGTCTTTTAAAACATATCAAAAATTTGCACTTGAATAAATTCGTTAAAATTACTTATAATTAATTCAGTGCTTGATGTATATTTGGGGCCATTTTGGCGGCGATAGATCGTGAAGACAGTAACGAAAGAAGCTCTTTCTGATAGGTTTCAGAATTTTTCAAAAATCTATCTGAACTCTATCTAAATTTTATATACAAATGTGTAGTTACGTAATGTCTCCGAAAGTTGAAAATTCAGCTTGATGTGGACATCGCATTCTTTCAATGTTTATGCTGTAACTACGACTGAGAGTGAGTGGCCATTACTTAGCATTATTTGTGTGTGTGTTCCTAATATGTTTTTTTAATTTTAATACTTATTTTATTTGTTTTTTTTTACTTCGCGATAAGTCGTACCACGGCAAGCGAAGACATACACCTTGAAGAATATGGGTTGTCTTGACTTCGGTTGATTTCGATCTTCCTAATGAACCGCTCTGTGTACAGCCCTTTTTGATCGACGACAACACTGTGACGATCATATTAGAGCAAAAATTGGCGACATCTTTTTGAAAATAAGTAAGAACCTGACAGTTGGACAAGGCCGGCTATTAGATAGCCTGCACCACTTTGTCTAACACATTTATTCACTCGTTTTCGCGATAATACACCAAAAGTTAGACCTTATTTTCATGCAAAACCACACTTTTCATGAAAGCCCGAATATTGTAGAAATCCGTATATACTGTGTAGTCCAAACAATGGACCTATGTGGTCGAAATTTGGTTAGCTTGATTTCTATATCGATTTACTATTATTAACTAATTTTCGCCGCGAAATATTAAAAATTATACTTTTTTACTATATAAAGGTTTAGTTTTCGTAGCAACAGTTATAAGAGAGAGGTGTCAAAAAATTACCTCAGCCGAGTCAACTTTTTCATACCAATTTAGATTCTCCAAAAACTGTCACATAACGAGTTTTGTCAAGAAATTTTGAAAATTAAAATTTTATTCCACTTAACGACTTTTTAAAATAGGGCGTTATATGCGCGTGGTCGAAAGAGTGGACCGATCCAACTCGTTTTCAATAGCATTCGTCCTTGGGTCAAAACACGTTAGTGTGCTAAATTTCATCCAAATATCTCAAAAATTGCGATCTGTAGCTTGAACACAAATGTACATCGACAGACATCAGACGGACAGACAGGCACGGTAAAATAAAAGGTAGGTCTATTTCCAGTCATTCTTCATGTTAGATGCGTCCGCATAAACTTAATATACCCATGGGGCGTAGGGCATAAAGAGATGCGAGTGTCACAGTTGCTCGTGCTCATCCCACATTAGTCTTATTATTATTATTATTATAATTAATTATATAATTATTATATTATTATAATTAAATATTATAAATATATAAAATATATTATTATTAATGTTAAAATTAATTATCCGCAGAAATAAATTCAAAGACTGAAATCTCTTACACGAACTGACATCTAAGGCTATTTGAAAACCCAACCGCAGTTTGGATTTGAACCCGCGACCAATGAGTTGTTAAACGAGATCCTTTGCCTACTCGGCCGCTCAGGCGGGTACTTTAGTCCTACAATTTATTTCTTTTGACTAAATAAATTATTGTAAATATAATAACAATAAAACCATAAACTTTCTTAATAAGCAACAAAATAAACCCAACACAAAATCTATATAAAGACGAACAATTACTAAAAAGGGCGTGCATAACCAAGAAAAACGAAAAAATGTTACATAAATCGAAAAGAAAAATAAAATTTTGAATGATATCATAACCTGGTACCGAACCTTTGCTGAAATTTATACAATCCCTAAAGCGGGCCAACTTGATCATTATACATTCATTCAATTTGAGCGAAATTTTTATTTGTTGCTGTTGCATCAGAAGTGAATATAGACTTTCATCAGTTATAAACATTTGTTTACGATTCACCATAAAGCGAACGCGGACGGCTTCTTACTTTGTTCACTCGCCTACGTCTAAGGCTCATTCTAAAGCAAACGCATCCTTTCAGATTTTCACTGACTTTTCTATGTTAATTCGCAAGATTAATTTGGTCAAGGATCTCATGTGTCTTAAGAGTTACTTACGTTTTCTTCTTTCAAATAGCGATTATCGTTCAATTGAAAAAGAGGTAAATGAAACGTTGATTGAAAAGGAACCGCCGCACACAAGACGGCCGTAGTTCAAGCTTGCAAATGGTTACATATTATGTTTGATTTTCGGATAACTAATTCAAGCGTATATAGTTTTGATTCATAACATCTGAAATTTCCTCGTTTTCCATTATTTTCTGTTCGCTTCACCTGTATGTTAGATTGAATCTTGACTGATCGGCTTATTAAATTAAAACAGAAGAGGAATACAACAATAAATAAAGCAAAAAATAATGGAAAATTCTAGAAAAACTTGATATTCAAATAAATAAAAAGAAGAAGAAGAAAAAGTATTTTAAATAAATAAAAAGAAATGATGAACAACAAGGAAATTAAATCAAATTTCAAGTCGGCTTAGGTCAAAACATCAAACAACACATAAAGCTAAATAAGTGTGAAAAATCACTGGGAAAAAGAACACATAAGAAAATAATTTTGAAAAAAAAAACTCCTTTTTGTAAAATATATGATAAAAATAAGGGGAGGGTTTTTTCCTACTTTCCAACTTATATTTAATTGCATTGCACGGAAGAAAGGGAAGGAAGATGGAGTTTTTAAATGAACTACGCAGCCATTGTTAAAGCGTTTACAAGAGAACAATGTGCAATCATTCATTGAACAGAGACAATAAAATATTCGCTGTCCTCTTCCATGGCTTGTTCCAGAAGCGAGAAAGAGAGCCACGCTTTACTATTCGATATGCAATGAGATCACCTAAGAGTAGCCGCGATAGTTATATGATATTGGTTGTCTTTCTTATTCGCTTTGCTCGTAAGCGTGGGTTTCACTTAGTATTGGTGTCGAAGTCGTTCATTGTGCGCACATACATACAAGACAAGATGTTGTGAGAGCGCAATTCGATACAACGTTTTACTCTTGACCAAGATCATCTTGAAACCAGTAATTTTTTGACTGGCTTACTAAACGTATCTAACGGATTCTGTTCAAGAAGTAGAAAAAATTTTCCAAGCGTAAAAAACCAGTGAATTTGTGCTTAAAAAAACGAAAAAAAAAAAAAACGTGAAATTGTGAATTTTTGTTCGCCTACGCATTATCAAGACCTTCTTCAAATTGGTTTTCATAAAACTTTACTACGAGAGCCTAGTAACATGGTTGTTTCAACTTTAAGCATGACCCCGTATTTTGCCGGATATCCATTTCAAGGTACATTAGATGTGAGACATGTGTGTGTTAAAAATAACGAAAGCGCGAAAACCTTATTAAGAAAAAAGTAAAAAAAATGAAAAACAAAGAAAAGCTTATTTAACTAACCAGTTAATGCTCAGACATGTTCCACGACAATTAAAATGTTTTTAAATAGTTTCCGAATAGAAAAACAAAGGTCGTTATAGCATTTATTGTCAGCAAAACGCAATGTTTTCGCTTACACTAAAAGACAAGCACGCGTAGCTTAAGTTTAAATTTTATTAAAGCATTAAAATGCTTATCAAAAGTGTATTTTTCTCTTTTCGCGTCCTTCAGCTTCCCATTGACGGCGCCTACAGTGAAGTTCGGATGAAAGTTCTTTGCTTTTACTTGTGAACCCTCGATAGCTTTCATTTTTAGTGTTCTGCAAATACGTACGACCGACGCCTCGTTCCTCTAAAGCTAAGAAACTTGATTCTTTGCAGCTGGTGCGCCCATTGCCCACAAATGCAGCTGATGATCGCTTTTTATCTATTGTTAGTCTCGAAAATACAAATCGAAATGCCTTCTATAAGAAACTTCGTTTAAGTCGGATATGTAGAGCCTTCCGCTCCAAGCATACTTGTCCCCTGATGGTGTTTGCAAGAAATAAATAGATTCAATAGTAGAATGATATGATGTGTGTTTGCCGTAAAAGCCAGTTCTATCAAATTGGCAGACTATTTGCGGAAGTGTTATTGGCGCCAGTACGAAGATAGAATGCAAAAGTTTAGCATGCATACACTCGAATCAATTGCACACCCACCATCATAGGCAAAATAGATTAAGAAAGATTATATCGAATTAGGGAAAGCGGCGAAGGTTTGAAATATATTGTCACTAACTATTTGCCCACATGTAGTAGAGCCCATGTTGAAAATTACGAGTCACCTGAGAAATCAACGCGGAATTATTTAATTTGACTCGATAAAGTGCTGAATAAAGGGAAGATAGGTGATATTTAGAATTAACAAAAAAATACATTTTTTCCATTTCCAGGCATTTGCCCCGATTATGAATTCGGAAAGAGCTGCATGTTAGTTAATTGATCTGCTATCATATTCAGTTTATTTGCCGGGGCCTTAATTGATTTCAATAGACAAAGCTTTGAAATCTTTTTAACTAATGGATGCCAGATTTAGGCACAAGGCAACAGGCAAAATGACTTTAACTTCAACGATTCTTTAAGAATTGGCTTTGCTACTCGGGAAACCGCCGAGCTCAGCCTAAAGTTCAACTTCAAATTAGATCCAAAAGGTAAAATTGAATCAATTGTTAGCTAATTGGGTTGAATCTTCATAATTAGTTCCCATAACTCAATTACATGCGGATTCAATGTGAATGAAGAATTTTTTCCATTTCAAGTCTGTCGGTGAAACAACGAAAGAAGTTTATAGGCAGCAGAACCTTTCGTTTCGTAGCATTGTTTCAGGCAATTTGAAAGTCTTAAAAAGGCTGAATCCGTTTATGACGTCACCTTCCAAGAGATTGGCGTTCATTTCTATACTAACTCATCAGCCGGATGTGAAAAATCAGCGATGTCAGATTCTATTTGCATTTTGAGGGGAAAATACTGAGCCAACAAGACGATTTCAACTTTTTTGAGTTCTGTTCTTTTAAAATCTCATGAAACTGTGCTTTATCTTCTACGTAGTTTTAGAAGGTAAGTGGTTCAGGTTCGGTCATCCTAAAACGCTTAGCAGCTCATAACCTCATTAGGCCCATCAGAATGTCACTCTGCTTATTCTATTGAAGAAAAAGAGAAATCGTTTGAAAAAACTTTTTAGGAATCTCTGCTGCACAAATTGCGTTTCAATTGTCTTGCGCTTAGTAGTAGAGTGTCATCGATTTGTGCTTTAGTTGCTTAGCAGAGTTATTTAAAACATTTTCATCCCAATAATGAAGGCGAACTTTGTAAATTTTCCTCCTGTGTGTTTATCTTAACTTGCCTTAGCCATGCTTCGTTTTTCGAAACTAATGTTGATTATATTTTTCTCTGCATCTCGTTTTCCAAGCTATTGTCTTGTTTCACTTTGTCTGATAAACATGTGTGCAGCTCCTTAAAGCCATGATCTTAACAACCTCGAGAAACATAAAGCACATTAAAAAAAAAAAAAAAAACAGCAACAAAATAGCAAGCAACTCATAACAATCATAATCGTAATCGCCTTGATTACGACGACGATGATGATGATGATGATGATGATGATGATGATGAGCATGCTTTTCTTTTCGCTTCACTTTTCTCACTTGCTTACTTGCTATACTTTACCTTCTGGCCCCTAAACGAACAAGCCAGACACTTTGGCGCGTTCGGCATAAAGCTTTGATCTTCTTCGACTTGCTGTTGGTGGTGCTGTATTGAGACTTTCTTCTTCATCTTCTTTCGCTGCTTGCATCACATCACACATACACACACACATATATATTATTGATATTCATATGTGATTATTAAACCGGCACAGCTGGATGGATGGTTGAATTTTTTTTCTTTTTTCCTTTTCTTATTTCTCTTGTGATTTCATTTAAATTTAAATTTTTCTGCAGATTTATTATTGAAGCGCAAAAATAAAAAAAAATAAAAATATATATATATATATATGACGAAGAAAAGATAGAATTGCATAAAAATAAACGAAAAAGAAAAAAAAAAAAAATTCACCGAAATTCATGCGTTAATGTTCTTTTGTATTTGAGCACAAACCAATTAATATGATCCTGATTTAGGTCATCAGTAAATCTTTTTCTGTTCTTCAAGAGGAATCATCATAATATGTGTGTTCCTTTTGTTTTGCTCTTTTTTAAATCGTTTTCATAAGTGTTTTGCATAACTTTGCAAAAACATTGTTTCTATTACAATTAAATAAACATTGAATTGCTTAACAATTGAGTCATCAGTTCAGTTGTTGCAGATTTTATTTCCCACATGACGTTTAAGAGCATTTTAATTTGGAACAATACACACACACGTAAGACGGTTTTGTTAAAACACGAACGATAAGAAGCTATTCAGAAGCGTCTCATCCTCTCATACCCTGCTGATCTATTTTAAAAACATTTGTTTTTTTTTTTAGGACAAGGACGTATCAATCAATTGGGTGGCGTGTTCATAAATGGTCGGCCTTTACCCAATCATACGCGGCGACAAATTGTCCAAATGGCAGCGAACGGTGTCCGTCCTTGTGTCATTTCTCGAAATCTACGGGTTTCGCACGGCTGTGTTTCCAAAATTTTAAACCGCTATCAAGAAACCGGTTCTATTCGTCCTGGTGTGATTGGAGGTAGTAAGCCACGCGTTGCAACTCCCGACATAGAGGCTAAAATCGAAGAGTTGAAACAAAGCAATCCGGGAATTTTCAGCTGGGAAATACGGACTAAACTCATAGAAGAGGGAGTATGCGATAAGAATACCGCGCCCTCGGTTAGTTCTATTTCTCGTTTGTTACGCGGCGGTACGCGCTCAGATTCGGTAGGCAACGGTCACTCGATAGACGGTATACTTTCCGGTGTTTCCGGCGCATCAGGAGACGACAGTGATGATGATACGGAACCTGGTGTTCAATTGAAACGTAAACAACGTCGTTCGCGTACTACTTTCAACAATGAACAAATCGATGCCTTGGAAAGAGTATTTGCTCGCACTCAATATCCTGATGTTTATACGCGTGAAGAGTTGGCTCAAACAACAGGCTTGACAGAGGCGCGTGTTCAAGTGTGGTTTTCAAATAGGCGGGCACGTTTGCGCAAACAATTGAACACTCAACAAGTGGGAACATTTGGCTCGACAGTGGCCCAATATCCATCGATTGGACATCATCAACCGATGAGTTTGTACCCTCAGTCTAATAGCTGGGCAAGCGGTTTAACGGCGGCGCAACCCAACAATAGCTATGAGACTAACAACAACCCAAACGTTACCTATGTCCACTCTTCAAACTCAGCAGCATCAATGTCACCAAATAGTAGCAGCAGCACGGCATCGTTAAGTCCCAGTCACACTAACCCTAATAATAACACCGCTTCCGGTTTGATAACAAATTCCCAACCAACTTATCTCTCATCGACCGGCTATTCCCAAGCTACACTTGGCAATCCGAACAATAACACCTTCTCTTCGGCAATTTATGGCATGTCTTCGTCGGCTGATCAGTTGCGTTCTCAATTTGCATCGGCCGCCGCGGCAGGTTCTCATCATCACCATCACCATCATCATACGTCTCCTCTTCAAAGTGCTCATCATCATCATCACGCCTCGTCTTGGGATTCGTACAACTTTGCCGCGAGCTCTTTTGGTTTCCCATCATCCGGTCCGACAAATGTCATGAATTCTTATCATCCACAAACCGTAACAGATAGCAAAAACTCTACTACTACGGCTGTTGCTGCGGCTGCTGCTGCTGCTGCCGCGTCTACTGGCACTGCATCGTATCCCTACTTTGGTTTTTAATCTTTTGACTTATCACTGACAAAAACAAGAAAAAACATTTACATATTATCATTAATTTTCTGTTAATAGCTAAACTTAGTCTCTTATTGATTCTTCATTGGGAAAAAACAAAAAAAAAAATCATAATTTATACCCTGCTGTCTACGCCTGCTTTCTTTCTATTCATTTTATTGTTTATATCTCACCAATGTTAGACTACAAGAATATGTAATTAGCTTAAGTTCATTTTAGTTTTTCTTTTTTTTTTTTTATTACACTTTCGGTATCCCAAGAATTCAAGACTGCTTAAATAATAAGATTACGTTTATTCTCTTCTCTGTGAATGCAGTAAAAATTTGTATGTTTTTTTGTATTAAGATTTTAATATGATAAGTTGGGGCGGTTTGCGTTGTTGTGATGAAGAGTATAATAAAATATATACAACTTTTTTTCTTTTTTTAATAAAATCTATGAAAAATGTTGTTTTAATTATGTAGATCAGCAAGTGTAACGCCTTTGGGCTTAGTTCATCGACTTTAGATTTAGTTAGGAAGCTCATGACATGTAAATGTCCTCCATTTGTAGCTTAAATTCTTCATTGGATAATAGAGTGCGTTAGATGTGGTTCTCTTCAGGCCCCTAGGAGTAAGTCCAGACATAACAAAGGTGCTGAAATAGACAAGCAAGGACCTGTAGGAGTCGTCTCTAACACAAAAGAAAAAGTTTATTTGATTATCGAAGTGTACAAAGGTCGCCTGTCAAAAATTTCAAGACTTTTCGATCATTGTGTGGTTCACGGGTGACAGTGATTTCGTTATTTTCGTCAAAAATGAAAATATTTGAATTTCAGGCGTCAAGTCATTTTTATCTCGAAAAGTGCTTTCCGTTCCGCCGAAAACATTAATTTGCTGACGGTTTAATGATTTAAGACGAGGCTGCAGGGACACCGAAGATGCTGAAGGCAGTGGACGATCGAAAAAAGTGTTTTGAGGATTGTGTCCGACAATCGCAAGGTAAAGTTGAAACAAAGAAAGACAAAACTTCATAAATCGAACTTCGAATTGCTGCCCAGCCATCCGCGTTCTGTAACTTTGGTGGCGTATGTGTGCTTGAAAAACTTAAAAGTATGCTCAAGTAAAAGAGATTTGAATCATTGCATAACCCGATTCGGTTCTAGTGATTCTTGTCAAATCGTTCTATGAAAACAGCCGTGAAATGCTAGAAAAAGATTGTGTCATTCTTGGAGGAATCTACACTGGGGCAGGCCGCCGAAGGGTACAAAAAAGAGAATACGAAAAAGTATAAAAAAACCTTATCAATGAAAAAAAAACCTATTATTCATTATTAAATGCGAACATGCCCGTTGGTTGGGCGCCTTTAACATAAGAAATATTTCTTAGCTCAAATTCGTTTCTAAACAAACTACAATAACCCGTCATGAGGTTCGAAAGTTATATAAGGCTTCAGCTTTTTACTTCTTGGTGGTTTGTTAAGCTTTACTATTCACGGCAAATAAAAGCACCCAATACCCAGAGCGATCAAGATGGTCGGCGCTGCGTAATAGTTTATTGTATTTCGAAGCAAAGAAACTTTGAGTTGCATTGTTACACCTTTTATCCTTTTTGCTGATGGGGCATTGCACCTGAACGTATTTAAGGAAAGCCAGGAATGTTTTGTCCGTTCCTTTACGCTATTCAATGGTCGGATTGATTCTAAGATGAACGCAGATTTTTCAATTCAATTCATTAAGACATTGGCGAAGGGAAGGAAAATGTAAGACGGCTCATTGCATATGAACGGCTCAGAGCATATGAATTGTGCATCGACGAAAAACATTGAGTCTCTTTGTCCACCTCCGCCTGCATATCAGGGCTTTGCTATGTTCGCGTGTTGGACAATTAAAAAATAAAACGAGTCTGCATAAATCGTTAATCGAATCCCATTCAGGAAATGCAAAAATGGATCTCTTCTAACTATAAACTCTGCTAAAATGAGTAGTGATATCAACCTGAGCTTTGCTGAATATTGAATGCTGATGTCTGCCTAAACGCGGACACACGCAATTAAAATGAAAAGCTTACCGATTATTGAACTGCACATCGGCTTAAGAAAAATAAAACTTTATCTTGTTCCCTTTTACATATGTGCACTCAGTCTGATTGGTCTTTACGTAAATTGCATCCATATACTTGAATAAGATTGAATCGAATTTTCAAGAAAACAAAAATGAAATAGAAATTTATTTACTGAATTGATTGTAAGAAGTTTCTTCGGAGCACATGTAAAGCCCTAATGAAGGCCATATATCAAAATGTTCAAAAATCAAGGGGAATTTTGAAATAAGGGGAAATATTCGTTCGTGCAAATTTAATTTAATTCCCGCACAATACAGCAGATTCTACATTATTCGACTATTTCTCAACCGATATAGTCTTCAAAGCAACGACCGAACCCTAATTAATGACTTTTATTGACTTAAAAAGTGTTTTTCCGCTTTGGATGTGGTAGCATTTATTTCCCTTGGATTTGGGTGATAGCTATTCGCACGACTCATCACCGGGCATGACTAGTCGAGTATACAAGTAGTAGGACTGCCAAGTGAGTGTCCGTGAGTTCATATCTCAGGACGGTCGAGTTTGCTTCGGTTATAGCTATAGTAAGCACTCAGTCAGTAAGAGCGTAGCTCTTACCGATTGAGCACACAACTAATAGGCTGCGTCGACCACCTACCCCATTTGTTGTTGCTCGTCGTCGCCTTACACGAATATAGGATGTCCACTGAATGATTGGTCAAATCGAAAAAAAATAAATACATATATAAATTTCTCTTCTTCAATCAAAACCGAATTTTTACTTCAGTTTTATATAACTTATTACAGTTTATATAACTTACTATACTAACATTATTAAAGACGAAATCTCTTGCCAAAGACCCGATAGAGTAAATATATACTTGACTTGGACATTTGTGACGCTTAGTTGATTTCATTTCTTTTGCTCTGTTGTCTGTTGAGAGAATGCAGAGACTGAAATAGAATCTTGGATATTGACGGATAGCTTTTGGCTGCAGGTCAATTTAAAAAAGTGGCTTATAGTAAAAATTTCTTAGGAGCGATCCAAAATTCGATGAGACCAACTCACCCACAACAGACAATATTGGTGAACCAAAACTTGATATAAATATTTTCTAGGACCACAAAACAATGCTGACACGTTCGGTTTAACGAGATATTCTTTATTTTTATTGTCGAAGGAAGGAAAATATAACTTCAGCTTTAGAAATTTTATTCAAAATTCCATTTTAAAAGACAGCAATTGCCAAAGCTTATTGAACGCATGCTTAACATGAAACTTGAACAGTACGCGGTTATAGCATCTCAGCAATTGGAACATTATTCTATTGGGTTGGTCCCATTTGTCCCTTTTTGCCCAAATCCTATGCTAAATTTTCGGCTTGGTTTGGCAAATTTCTGCTGGCGCTTTGAAGTGTGGAAGAGAATTACATGATATTCTAGTCAGTCTTCGTTGCCGCCATTAGTAGCATAGTCGTTGCACTAATAAACTATTAAACTGCAGTAATAATAATAATAATAATAAATCACATGAGGTGTGTTTTGGTAGGGACTGCACATAAGATGTTCGCCCAGTGTTAGTGGCGCTTTGTTGATTTTTCAGATGAGAGATCTAATTAACTATGGTATGAAATATTTTTGTTCAACACACACAACACGATCAGAACGCACACCAATTATTTTATTTATTTATTTTGTTTTTTTACTGTCGGTATAAAAAATTGAATTTAACTCGCTCTAAATTTGCGTTACGTAATGGAATTTAAAGCGTTTCCTATCACATCAGCTATACGAGAGGGAGAAAGAGAGAGAGAGAGAGAGAGAGAGAGAGAGAGAGAGAGAGAGAGAAAATATCTGTGCATTAAGTTATCAACGCTTCGGAAGACAAAACACACAAAAAGTTGTGCATTTTTTGATAATGATGATGATGATGATGATGATGATGATGACGACGACGATGTGGTGTGATATGATGTATTTTTTGGAAAAGAAATTATTCACACACACACACACACACACACACACACACATTCATACACACGCAAACATACATACACACGCAAACATTTATAGTAAATAACATGCACAAGTATATAGCGAATCATAATGGATTTTATGCCAGAATCTTTGTATGCATGTATGTGTGTGCTTGTGTGTGTGTGTGTGTGTGTGTGCGAATGTATACATTGTTGTGGTAGTTAAACGTAACCGAATAGCGTAATAATTTCAATACCATTTAATTGAAATTATAAATGATTTTATAATTAATTGAACGAATTAATTTAATTATGTGAGAAATATTGTAGGAGGTATAGAGTAGCAAGGAGGACATATGTATGTATATATATAAACAATAAAAAATTAAATTAACATATTAATTGATATCATTTTTCACACAAAATTACGTTAAATCTCTTTTAATACCCGATTTATCATTGTAGCTACATATACGTAGAGCATTGAAATGTTAATATTTAATGAAACAAATACATGCACATACAGAGCGAATTACTTCAAGGTGGTCCGATCTCGGCCGGCAAATGCAGACAATGCAGCATGATTTGTATTATTAATAAGCTATCAGTGATCATTTATTGTCACATATTAAACACAATTAAAAACAATTGACTATTGTTTCAATGACACGAACGACAGACAGACATCAATTTGATAAAAGAGAAGACCGACGTTTCTTCTTCCGCACAAAAGAGCGAATAGGGACAATGCAAAGTACACACTTGATAATACGAAAATAATTTTCTTTAATAATTGTGATTAAGGGCAACAAACATGAAAAAAAAAAAGAAAAAGGAAACCTCAACATCATTCCTCGACCACCAACATATATAGAAATCCTTAAACCAACTGAAAAGCAACGAAACGAAAAGGGAAAAACAAAACGTGAAAGGAAAACTATGCACATAACGAGGGTGTTTACGAACTAAGGGTTGTTGACAACCGAGAACGAAACATCATTGACAAATAAGAACGATGTTAGAAAGATCAGCACGGACCTCTAAATATAGAAAAGATAGTAGCACACATATACATATGTAAAATTGTAGAACAAGTACTTGTTGTACTATAGATAAAATATTTGAAGATATTATATGTCCTCGCTTCTGTGTTTTATTAGAGTAAATAATACGAAGGTTGTAAACGTCTTGAAGCAAATCTTTGATACCAAGCAAGCTAAGGATTTGCCTGAATGAGTGGAAATATAAAGGTCAAGATCGACGAACAAATGTGCGGAGCAAAGCATGGATGTGGACAACGTATGCGAAAGTGTTCTCACAGTGTGACTAACTGACAGTGTAAACCGACCGAGCACCAGTTCTGTATGGCAGTACTTTGCAAATAGTATGAGAAAAGCAATGTTCCTACAACTTGCTACGTAAGCGAGTAAGTGTCATTGAGCTTAAAAACGACACCGCACACGCAAAACTTTTGAAATCTTTAGGAGAAGATACACATTGCTTCGCCTCTATTTATATCGCGGGTCTGAAAGTCATTCAGCTCTGCATTTTCACGTTGTCTTCTTACTAAAATGCTAAGATAAGCTAAATCCAGTCGATTCTTCTCAAAGGTACAAAGAAGATTTAATGGATTTTTTTTTTGCTGAATCTCTGCTCATGTTCACTACTCGCAGTGCTCAAGGTCATCGTATGGACAATCTGAAGCCGAAGTAGTCGTTCTTCGTTGAATATTCGTTCCGATTGCGAGCTTTACGGATGGTGGCGGGGAGTGTGAAAAACAAAGACGAATGAAGAAGAAGATGATCAAGGAGATTATTTGATAATTGAGTAAGAGATCTACATTTATCTGTAAACGTTGAATATAATTATATTTTATCAGCAAAGACAAAGATAGAAGATCAAGAAGAAGATCAAAGATATTATCTGATAACTGAGTGACAAATTTAAATCTATCTAGTCGTGCGGTCATTCCAAGTGCATAGCATGCAGTTTTAAACTTTTTCTCAGGGCTTAAGCTAAGTAGGCAAACATGTGCCCACTTCCATTCGTTCGGGTTCCAACAATAAACGGAAGGTTGAAGTAACACCAGTTAAATGATTCAGGAGCGCAAGCTGATGATGATGTAAAAATTTTTATATCCGCATCTATTAAAGTACAATAGGAGTTTCAAAGTATTCGTTGTGATCGCAATATTGGGCGGAGCACGGTCTTCTTCAGGGTTGATCTGTGACCGTTACCTAAAAGTTCAATATTATCTCTCTCTCTCTCTCTTTCGTATTTTAAGCTTTCTATTCTAATTCCTCGATCGTGTCGACAACAGACGACGAATGGACGTGTGGGCTTCTACTTAGGTAATCTTAAGAACTTGATTAAATTGTTCCCGAAAATGCAAATAATTCCAAGGTATGCCTGACACATTTATCTGGATGTAACGAATAAAAGGACAAAACTACTGTGCCCGCGGCCGATAGTAAGTATCGGTAAAATGAGCCTCGTTTTTTTTTTCTTTTTTCTTTTTAAGTTACAAACTATTGTATAAACACACATGCTGACTAACCAATTGATATCTCGTAGAGTGAAGCGGAGCAATTGCATTCAATATTGAGCTCTCAGCGGGTGTTGAAAACAGGTCACCGAAAAGACCACCTACGCATACGCACAAATACTTATACATACAGGATAACCTTTAGGATCATCAATTAATATTTTAAACAACAACTTGAAATTTCTTCTCTTACAAAAGTGTTAAAATGTCTAATAGTTTTGATGCCCTTTTCAGTCTTTTGTTTTTCTCTTTTAATTTTCTATTTTTTTTTTTTTATATGTTTTAGTGGCACAATTTTATAATTGATTGTCTCGTTTGTCTCATCGTTTTTTTTTTTTTTTTTTTTTGTACATTTCAACACGTTTGTCAATTTTTCCTTTCCTATGGGTTTTACAAACTTACAAACTATAGAAGAAAGATAAGACTTTTTCACTATCTTCCTCGTCTTCATTATCAGACGAGACCAGACAGTAGCTCTGATCTTTGACAACAGCAATGGCCCACCTAAGTTGTTCTTGCTGTTATATAAACGAACGGATGAGATATTGGGACAAAGTTTTTTTTTTCAGTTGTTCAGGATATGTTTTATCATCTTTTTCACATATTATCATTTCATGTCAATAAGTTGTTGAAAGTATCGCACTGTGACGGCTTATTTTAAGTGCACAGGTTACCCATATATAAAAATATAGATAAATAGTTAATAGAGATTAGTTGTTGTAATTGTTATGTATACTCGTGGCGTCAAAGGATTTTAAATTTGATGAAGTCAACGATTTACGATTTGGTTGAAATGTCTCGTGTAAATCAAAATCTAAATGAAATTTATCTAGCGACATAGTTGACAGACAATTCCAGGAACTCGTGAACGAGCGCTCATGCAATCTTTGGGATAAATCGAATTTTAGCATAAAAATATCTCGGTTGTGGGTGTAAGTTACAAAAATTAATTTATTACCACTTTTAACTACTTTTGTAATATATTCTTGTCTTCGCTGTCTGCACAAATCTTAAATGCCGCTGTTTAATAGCTCGCCATAAACTTAAGGACATTTGCATTAAATATCTCATAAAAATGACGATTTGTTAAGGGTAAGCGCAATGTGGTATTTTATTCTTTCTCTCTCCCTCATCACTATCTCTCTAACACTCTCTCTCTCTCTCTCTCTCTCTCTCTCTATGTGGGTCGTTCTGTCTCTCCTTGTCGATTCTCATTTTGTTTCTCTGTTTTCTTCATTTAATCATTTCAGTCTTCATTAGTTTTAATTTTGTTACGCTGCATAAATAAAACTAATTTTTGTTGTTAAGTCGTAGCGGGCTAGATAGGCTCGTCTTGTGAATTTATCTAAAGCATTCAGCATATGTAACGAAATGATGAGAAGAGAAACTGTCGAGAGCTTTACAGCACACACTTTCGTCTTTAACTTTAATATACTGAGTACAAAAAATGAAGCAGTGCCAGTCATTGCCAAACTACATCATTACATAGCCAACAACCCAATAACTTTTTCTTCATATCACAAAAGCCATGTAGGCAGGTAAAAGGTAATTAAGAGAATAAAATGTGGAGTAGCTTTGCAGCCTCTGTAAGCAGGCGAAGGTGTTTTTATAAATCACTTAATTGCTTTCGGTTGGGTTTGTTTCTACGCACAAAAAATATATTTTCATAAAATCTAAAGTGAATTAATCAGGCAGCCCCGTTGTAGAGATCGGGGAATAAAAAGTAACTGCTTTGGAACCATTTCAAGGACTTTAAAAACGATGTAAAGACCTCACGTGTACGAACCGTGTATGCCACCAACGGAACGTGATAATTTATTTATCTGCAACTGCTAAGGAAACAAAAAGGAAACTGGTTTTCGACAAGTAAAGCATTAGGCTTTAGTTTACTTAATGGATGAATGAATCTAATGAATCTATGAATGTATTTTGCGGATGGAAAGCGCCGGCTAGCGCCAGTCATTCGGAATGGGCTTAATTCTGTTCATTATTTTCCTATCCAAACCATTTAAGCAAAAACACAGCCAATAATATCGAAGACGTACTTTTCCGAAGCTGGGAGTATGCAAAAATAAGTCGCTGAACAGTCTAAAGCATTAGTCAATGAAAAATGCGTGGTGGGCTCTGGAATCTGACCTAATAAACATTTCTGGATACTTTTACTTTACGCAAAAGGCTTTTTATTTTAACGTCACGCCTCCTTTAATGTGTGTGTGTGTGTGTGTGCATCCATACCTTGTTATTTGGAAGTCGTGTTATATTAAGCGAAAGAAATAATTGAAATCAGACGAGGCTTTCTATGAAAATCAAGCTACGATGGAGACAAGAAGAAGAATACTTTGTAACGCGTTAGGTAGAGTTTTAGAAGTGAATAAATTCTACATAAACCAGATCTATCCATGTCTTTATAATAACGAGTAAAACGACTATCGTCATTAAATACCCTACTTCGCCCTACAATTATTCATGTACCGACTGCTTGACGTCAAAAAAAGTTGTCGTATGTGACGCTTTTGAAGAAGTGGTCCGATCGGAAGCGTTTTCAACAGAGTTCGTTCTTGGGTCACGGCACGTGCGTGCACCCAATTTCACTAAAATATCTCGAAATTTGCGGCCTGCACGTTGAATACGTTTGTGTTCTAAAGAAGTATTTTTTGTAATTCTACCAGGACACCTCTATATATTTTCTCTCCGCGCCTTAAAAAGACTTGGTTATGTTTCGTCCTTACGGCTTATTATAGCGTAAAAACTCGTGTCGAACAATTTCGACAACCGGTGCACTGTAGTCCGATTTCGATCGCGGGATATAAAGTTTGCACTGTTGATAGCGTAAAATAAATAAAGTGAGCCAGAGAAGCAGATATCATTTTAATGAACTTATGAAACGAGCAAAAGGTTTTTAATCAAAGAGCTTTTGCCCATTTGCCACTCCAACATTGAGTCCATAAGTTATTTTTTGATGAAAACATCAACTCACAGATCATGTTACTCGCATTGATATGAGTGCAAAGAGATTTCAATACAACGAGCTTCTAACCTAAGGACGTGGCCCACTGTAACAATCTAAAAACAGCTATATTTTGTATTTTTTTTTTTTTTTCCTGAATGATAAAAAAAGATTATAGTATATGTATGTATTAACTCAGGCATATATTAAAGTTGAAAAAATATTTTTGGAAAAATATGAAAGAATTGAAACACCGGATTTAGTCAGTTAGTCGTTCGTTAATAATGTTTAAATTAATTTATCGAAAATTCCTTCGTGTTCCACTAAGGTATGTTATTCTCAAAGCCTTAGGAAAAATGAATGAAAAAATGAAAATTTCTCAAGTTATGCTACTTTTCGTTGTAGAAAATTGTCTTCCGAGCAAATCGCATTTAAGGATTCGAATGTGCGCGATATTGCTATACAATTATGTTCGGGAAGTTAGAGTTTTGCCCTCTCTATAGTTACCTCTTCTTGAATATTTAAGGTAAAAAGAGCCATTAATTTTCATAAGAGGTTTACAGTGATTTTACTCCCTTCCACCTATATCGTATTTTTATTGCTCGTAGACTTGGAAGACAGTGTTAAATTTTTTTATAGATTAAAAAATCATTTTAGATCGTTAACTGTGTCGACCTTGTTGGAAAATGCGCATCTAAAATGCATCGCAAAATTTTGGCGATGACACAATTAACTGTTTAATGAGACAGAGAGATTCGTATCATACGGGTCGTCGTATGAGAAAGTGTTCGCATTTACAAAAGTATCTTTATTTACTAGTTTAATGTAAGTTGTTTGCTTAATAGAATTCCAATTTCGTTGTTTAATCAAAACAATATTTTTTTTATAAAATGTAATGTATATTTTCGGACAAAGGTATTCAGATATGATCTCATGTTTGTTTGTGTCTCAGTCATACCCATTTGTTTGGCAAACGCCAAAAAATGTCTCAGATCGATTAGATCAAGCGGTAGGACTTCTCCTAATTATAAACATGAATAAATTGTAAAACTCAATAGAAAAAGCTAAGATGAACAAAATGCACAAAATGCTTTTGCACTTGCATGCTTATGAGGAGAACGAGACCAAATCGTATACACTTTTAAAATTTACAAATTGTTGAATATAGCATCATCAGCGTTTTTGATGGAGAAGCGGTGGGGCAAGGGGTGAGGGGAGCCCTAAATTAGCAATAATAATTTTAACAGCAACATCAACAACAGCAACAAGAATAAAATTACTAGCAATAACAATAGAGTAATAAAAGAAATTACGATGTCAGCAAACGTGTTGAAATAACAAAACGAAAAAAAATAAAAAAAAATTCAATTGTTGTGGCGGCTAACATCAAAGAGCATCAAGAAAATATGGTGCAAATGAACCGACAGCATGAAAAAATATCAGCAAAAGCAAGAAAATCTCTTTAGAATAAAAAAGTAAAAAACAAAATAAAACACGTAAGCTTCAAAATATCGACTAAGAATGCAAAACAGACCGTAAGCGGCCGTCAAGAGTGGAAGACCACCCCTCCGAGTAGAAAGAAGAATATTAAGCAAAAGAGGCAAACAAATGACCAATGACGGTTTCAGTCAAAAGCGCGCGCTAAATAAAGAGGAAAAAAAAAGGCACACACATACATACATATAAATGGAACCGCTATTTGAATTTGTCAAGCTTGCAACGTGCTCACGTGCAATAGACAGCAAACATGAGTCATAAGTACCTGTCGAAAAAAAAAATAAAATAAATATTATATATCTATATATATATGTAGTTGTAAATAAATAAATAAATAAAGAATGCAATAGAATCAAAACTTTGAACAAGCCTAAGAATGACAAGGCGATGGAGAAGGGGACGGCAAGCGAGGGCCAAGTTTTTTTTGTTATACAAAATGGTCAATGCAGAATTGACCACTGGCAGATAATCATCGCAATAACTACAGCCAGTGCACACAGATGCACCAATTTAACCAACAAGAACAAGAACAACAAAAACAAGATCAGCATAAGCGAAGAAGACGAAAAAGACGAAGGAAAGAAAAAACAAACGTAACGTGCTTTATTATGGTGGAAATCTTTAAACAACCGTAAAATGATCAAAGTCAGTTCGCGCGCTTTCCCTAAGAAGAAAAAATACAAGAGAGAGAAAAAAGACGAAAACGGGCTTTGATCAAATTGTCTACACACAACGGCAGGCTTATGAACATAGGCTGAATTAATCGATTGGGGAAGAAAAAGTGCCGGAGAGAGACGCTGACGCTCATCATCAATGCCGACACTTTGGCTGCTTAGCCAAGCTATGCGGATTATTTGCCCGACAGACATTTGGTCTGCTTCGCATACTAACCAACGACCAACCAATCACTCGATTACATTACAAGTGCAACCAACAATCAATTTATGTTTATTTGCTTGATCAAAGAGAAGCTTACTTTTCTTCTAAAAGACTTTTTTTTCACATTTTACAGCTTTTTCTTCACGTGTACGAAGATAATATATATATATATATATATATATATATCT
>NW_023998456.1:1936742-2071565 GCF_014805625.2 Glossina fuscipes
TAGAACTTGTATGAAGACCTTTGCTTGCCAAGCTTCCTAACAAGTCATCAATATTGTGTTCACTCAATAAGCAATAATAAATTTTTTTCGCCGTCATTTAAGCAAGTTTTGCAAAGA
This sequence comes from Glossina fuscipes, assembly GCF_014805625.2. NCBI lineage: Eukaryota > Metazoa > Arthropoda > Insecta > Diptera > Glossinidae > Glossina > Glossina fuscipes. Next base: position 1,936,860 of record NW_023998456.1, read on the forward strand.
TGGCGTTTAACCAACCATCCCTAAGCTAATTTAACATTATAGCCAACAAACATATATGTACGACTGTGACACCCCTTAAAAGGAAAAAAAAAGAAAAACAAATCGTACAAAAACTACTGCGTCTAAGGCATCTCCATTTATGTGAACTAACACTGTCATGAATTTCCACGTTAACCTACATTTTGCCATCGCATCACATTTGCGATTTCATTGCTACGCTGACATCTTCCATAGTGTGCAGAGAGACTGCAATGCCGAGTGTCATGTAAAAGAGGAAATCCTTTGTTACAAAAGTTTCATAATTCATACATTTTCTTAAATTTCGTATATATGGATACGTATGTATGTATGTATGTAAGCCTTCATGCGTTAGTGCATGTGAGTCTGAGCTTGTATGAGTACTTGTAGTCCAAAAACATTCACATACGTGAGTTTTATTCACAAGCACGAGAAAAAAATCGAAGAAAACTATATGGACTTTAGGTTTTATTTGATAGGCGCATAAATTAGCGTGAAGCGTGCAAAAATTGTTGCTGACAAAAAGAAGGGTCGTCCGGAAATTATCTTGCTTTCTTTCTCCTTCTGCCAGCATAATTGCTGTCTGCTCGAGTTTTTCCTTATCCTTCTCTCCTTTTTTTTTTCCTCTCCGTCAGCCAGCATTGAATGAAACGATTTCGCTTCTTTCTCAATTCATTTTTGATTTCTATTATTGTTGTTGCTTTCGGAATATATATGTATATATATATTTGACACTTTTTTCTATCATTCTATCATCATTCTTTTTTTTCTTTTTTTTGTTTTTGTTTTTATTTTGATAATCTATAGCTCGGTATGTAGATGCAGCTGTGTCTTGGCAGTACATGTGCGCTACCCTGTGTGCATTTTTGATTAAACATACACACATGTATATCCATTGTAGTCACAGTAGTCGATAGTTCCGATTTAAGCTTAACTGCTTTGCAGCTTGCTTAACAGGAAGATGAATGACTCGATGATTTAATGGTGCGGCTGGCTGACGGTTTCACGTACACATTCGCATTGAGAACGCTACGCTTATTTTGATTTGCTCGGTGAATGTTTGCTTTACTTGTTTATAAACGCTTGGTGTAGCAAACAAAAGTTGAGTTTTGCAACAGGAGCAAAAAAAAAACCAGAAAACGAATGAATTTTATTTATTTATTTATTTATTTATTTTTTTCCAAAGGGATGGAAACAACTTGCTATGTATGATTTGAAGGAAGGAGAAAGGAAAAAATTCAAAAAATTTCAAGCTTAACTGAACTTGAGACTCAGGGAGATCTGCTGCATGAAGCCGTAATATTTTTCATTTATAGCGTGTTTCGCCGTCGAGTAGCGTCAAATCGCTTTACGTAAGCGCGCAAAGCGTAGTTCTACACACTTTTCCAATAATTTTTAGAGCAAATAATTGGGTCAATGTTACAATTAAAGGTTTGCGGATCTTCACTAAAATGCAGCACTCATTGGTGGGGAGTGTCAGTTCATTCAATCAGTTCTGAATAATAAGCAGAAAGAGCAGAAACTCCTACATTCATTTTATTCATTCGGTTCATACTCGCTTGTGGGAACATTAATCTTTTAGGATTTCTCTGAGCTGAATCATGCGAAAGCAGTCGTTTGGTTCGTTTTGAGAGGAACAGCTTATGACACGTTTAGTTTGGGAAGGATTTTAAACGTCTATCCGCTCAAGACAATGTAAGAAACTTACAGTCGTCCACGCAGAGCCGCATACGCATCACATTTTTATGTGGCTCTTCTATCACAATTGTAGTGGAAATGTTTAAAGGAAAATTGCACACATTTCTTTAACTGTCGTCTCGCTAAGTGCATTAATTTTTCTTTTCATTAGGATGGTTATGAAGACACGGACAGTGCGACATAATGAAATAGTCTTAAAGTTCCCTGACATTATCTTTTTTTGTATATTTTTTCTTAGCTTATGTTTTGGGTTTTCTTTGGTACGTGCGAAACAAGGAAGAGATTACATTCCTAAAAAACACTGGACAAGAGGACAAGAAGTAAACTTTGCCACTGTGTAATGTTGTATGGGCGGCGCCGATTTTTCTATTTTCAGAATGAAAATGAAAATTTATATGGTGTACGTGTGTTATGAGCACCAAGGAAAAAAGAGATATTCACAGTTTTTTCGCATAGTCGTTTTGGGCATCGTAGACGTGTCTTTCGACCGATTTAGCTCATTTGAAAATTCTTTTACAAATTTTTATATGATATCTGCATATTTGCGATTGGGTGAATGTTTAGCACAGACACAACGGTTGGAGGAAGAGAGGAGAGAGGAACATGCTTAGGCGCATTCCAAATTTGAAACCTGCCAAGAATTTTTACACTTTATGGTCAGTTTGAAACTTGCCTCAAAATGGTTTTGGAAAAAATGAACTTTGTATTCACCACAATATGTTGAAGATGTAGTCAACTTTTCCAATTTTTGTACATTTTGTACTCCAGCATCACTCATAGGCTATACCAAACGGAAAACCAGCTTTTTACCACTTCTTCCCTTCGATCGCTTTGACCCACTTTTCATACTAATGCGTGCAAGTAGTTCTAGTGTGTCTGCGTGCGTCCAGTGTGTGTAAAATTTAAAGTCGATAGCTTCATTTTTGCTCCCAAGAGAATGTTTGCAACAAACGTTGCACAGGCAGACGGACAGACAGACGTGCTTAAACCGATTTAGAATTTGATAGAGATCAAGATTGTAGAGTTTCTAGGGCTTCCTTCTGGACGTTGCACACATTTTGGCAATATAAATATTAATTTATTGATGTATTGATTTATTGATTTTACATTGCTAACTACTAAGTATACTTATCTGCTAACGTTGCGAATGAGATTCGCAAAAATTAATAGAGGAAACTACATTGTAATTAAGGCAGATATGACAAGTTCAGCCGGCTTTAATACTAATGTTTTGCATAAGGACAATATTTAAAGTTTGGATCATCGACTCAATATATTTTTTTTAAGTGCATTGTGCGAACAAAAGAACGGATCCAAGGTGTTGTAATTTTCGTTTACAATTGCACATAAACCACGAAAGGGATTGTGCAGAAGGTAATTAGTAGGACAGTACGCTAGACGCAAAGAACGTAGTGTCTAAGAACGCTGGAAACATGATCCAAAGATATCCAATATTTCGCTTTTTTTCCGAAGTGGCAGCAAATTAATAACCTTCAATCCATACTCATGCGGGGACGCGCCAATGACGGATCCCAAACCAACGCACAAAGTGCACAACGCAAAAAGTAGAAATTGAGGTTGGGCGGATTCAATAAGTTCCACGTCATGTCCGTAGTTTGGTTTCTATGCCACACCCGAATATTCTGGGATAAGTCCAAGTCACAAGGAGCTTTTCGCAATGGGCGGATGATCAAACTTTTTAGGCTTGCCCAGAAGAGATTTAACTTTATTAACAGATGTTTTCATTGTCATTAAAACACGATACACTCTTCAAAAGGTAATTATCAGTTACGTACGAAGCCCCAGCAAGTTTATCCGCGTCAATGATAATTTCCTTTACTGCATTAAATCCATGGGCCTGCCGTCAATTTCCGATCAGATGAACAAATTATTCAAACCTCCCTGGAGAAAAAGCATCTCAGTCAACCCATTGAAATAATGGTAGGTTCTTACGTCATCTGCCAACATTAGAACTCAAAAATTCTGAATATTACTAGGTAGACCGTTTATAAATAGAGAAGCACAAGAATTAAAAAGCACTCTTTGAGAACGACTCTTAAGTAACCATGAAACCGCGTTATCAGCAAAGCTGAGGCATTTTCCCTTAAAGATCAATAAATTGCGATCTACGCTTTCGAATACTTTCGCAAAATGAATGCGAATTAGATCAGTCTGCTTATGCTCCTCGAACGCTTTGAAAACGTCACCTGTAAGCACCAACATGTTCGTAGCTGCGAATCTTCCTTTCGTAAAACAATATTGGCTCCTCATCCTTCAAGGAAAGGTGTAAAAAATAGCTTGTCTTTATTCCTCACTTTGACCAGCTACGAATTCGCGTACAATAATTGCATACAAAAAGATATCCAAATATATATTATACTGCGGTCTTACTCAAACTTTGCAGGGAGCGAATGATCAAATTTCAAACAGACCGAAACAAGGATCAAACTGTAACGCTCCTCCAATTTCTGCTTAAATGGTATAAAAACTTGAAAGCTTTATTTATCCTGGAGCGGCTTAGTACCATTGCTGATAATGGTTTTGCTATGAAAATCGTCAGTGGTTGCTTGTGAGCGGATCAACCATATTAGTGACAGGGGTTTTAGGGAGCACCGATCATATCAGATTTCAAGCTAATATGTACTACGAACGATGTTAGGTAATTATCTAAGCATTACGAGTGCCGCTGTGTGCTGATCATGACTCTTTGTAAAATCAGTTTTTGGCCACTAACGGAGGATGCGAACTTTCAATTTTTTATTTTAATATTTGCGTTCGCAAATATTGCAACGGTAAAGAAAAGGGGCGCGATCTGATGGAAATACAGAAATATCAAACCAATATATTGCACCGATCAAGATTATAATAATACTTTATAAAGTGGGATGGCGTAGTTCTCTGGATATTACAAGCAGCAGGACAAATCTAGTATACTCACATCCTTCAGCGGTTTTAGTTATACATAGCTTCTCAAGTCGCTGGTTTCCAAAACGTGGGATCATTTTAATGTCTCCGGTACTTATTGAAGAAAATGTATTAAGGATACAAGCCTAAAATATAAGAATTAATTAAGGTGTGCGACGAACCGAACTGTAGGGAAACATTGTAAATGTTGTACTAACAAGAGCTGTCTTTGCTCTGAATTACCAATCAACCAACAGTAGGAGTATATAGTTATGCCGCCAGCCAACGTGTCAAGCAAGAAAGTTGCGGTCGCAACTCAAAGCAAATCAAGGCTCAAACCAATACATTAGCATTGAAGACGAGTCAGTTAGTCGATCGAGATAACTTTGATGCCCCCGGGAAATATTTATGCTGTGATTACAGTTCTCTCTCCACTGTAAGCATGCCCGTCACGCGCGCCCTGGTGCCGTTCAATAAGAGTGCACACGCTTCGCTTCAATTTTCTTTATCAAGTTTTGCGATCGCGAGTATTCCATCAATAGGTGAAACTCAAGCACAGAATGCACGAATGGCGAAAAAGACAACAAAGAGACACTTAATTAGGCACCAGTTTTCTGGTGCGCACTCTCACGCGTAAATTCACTTTATCCGCATTCTCGGTGTAATGGTAAATATCTTAACATATATGCTACAGTTTAATTAAAATTTTTCGAAAATTCAGATCCAACAATTGAAGAGGTTCCACATGATCTACATTTTGGGTAAATATTCTATTTTACGCATCTAAATGTATTCAGCTATTTTTAAATTCTTGTTTTAAAATGTTGAACATTTACTTTAAATAATGAAATCACTTACCTCCTGGTGATGTAATTTCCGCTAAGAGAAAGCAACTGGCTACACGTGATGATAATCCCGTTTAAAGATTAAGACAATTACACTAAGTTAATACCGAGACAATCCAATAACACTTTGATAAATATTAGTAAACTTGAGAGCAAGTAAATCTCTTTTTCGGACACAAGCCAGCCATTACGCCAATAAGGATAAAAATATTTAAATCTTTGACATAACATGACTTTTTGGCAGAATTGCTTTCTCTTTATAATATTTTTTTTTTTTTTTCTTATTTTGTTTACCACATGTAGGCGTTTACTAGGTTGCAACATCGGATTTACTGTGTAATCCAAATTAAGTCGGATGAAAATCAAACAAAAAATCCAAAAAAGGAAAAGAGAAAAATATATGTATATGCGTGTGTGACAAGTTATACGTACAACCAAAATCAGATCAACGTCAAGTTGCATGATATCTGATGAGTTCATTTCGTTGCTGATGTTTGTTGTTTGTCTCGTCGTAAGAGCAATTGTTGAAATTTTATGAAAAAGAAAAAGCAAAAAAGGAAAGAAGATGCTCTCGTAATCGCTTTTAAATATTATTATTTTTGTCGCCTTCCTTCGCAGGCACAACAATTGTATCCCGCTTTCCTGTTAGTTAGTTAGTTAGTTAGTTATTTAAACCATAACCGAAAATATGCAGCAAGCATTTTTATTTAATCCGTTTGTTTGTCATTTCAAATGTTATTTATCCCCACACACCAGGACAATCTTTTGATCTATTGATCTTTTAGGTAAATAAATTTCAAACTTCCAAACCTTTTCACTTTTCAAAAATACTTACTCTTTGTCTACGTTAAAATTTTTTAAAACTGGCTTTAGTTAATTCTTTCCTAACTTTTAGTCAAGGCTTTGATTATGCTTAGCTTTATTTCCGATGTGCTTATGTTTAATTCGTTTGTATTATTGCGTTCCATCGTTAGTTAACTTAAGTTACACCTTTTTTGGTTCTTTCAGTTTTTAAATTTCATCACCATTCTGTTCAATTAATGGACATTAACTGAAAGTTTATGCACTTCTTCGATTTTCTTTTTCTTCTGTGGACAGATAGATAATTGCATTAGCACAAGAGCCTCCACCCGCAGAAGACTGAGGTCTTCATTTTTTACATATTCTCAGTCCCTACAGCTATTTAGGCCTATATAAAGGGACAAGTTCTAAATGTCTTCCCACTTAGCTAACTTAACCCTAATCTGAAGTCGTGTTTTTATAACAAATTACACCAGGATGTGACTCTCCGTCACCTATAAGGATCATGCGAGTGATTCATATGCCATTGTTTCTCTTTATCGATTAAATACATTTATTTATCCAAAGAAGCTTTAGATGAGTATAAGATATTATACGTTGCTTACTGCCAATTACATAAGAAAAGAAAAACCCTTAGAAAGATGAGAGAAAATTTATTTGTTGACGTGAATCCTGCATAAACTTTGCTACAACTCGTCACCCCTAAAGAAATTTATCAAGCATTTTACATTGTTGATACTGTTTTGAACGCGTTTCTGTCCCCAAGTTTCGATCGATTTAATCCTTCCTGTCCAGTACACGACATGATTTTCTAACTATGTGACTGCGAGTCACTTCGTAGTGCAATAATACATATTTTGTCAAAAGGGTTAAATCTCATATCTTGACTAACTCTAAACACTTTTTCTTTAGGTTTTTTTTGTGTATTTAAAGTAAAGTGAAAAGAAAACATTTTTTCAAGAATGGCGTATGAAATAATAGAAAAAAAAAACAACAAATTCAAGTATTCAAGATACAATGCTGTCCGATGAGCGTTAGCGATTATTAACAAGAAATTTTCACTAGAATTGGCGAAAATTAAATTTTTATCGACTTTACTCCACAATTACGCAAAGAGTACGAATTTTAGAAATACCGATTCATTAGCTATCACTAATCATATTGACTACATATAATATTTCTTTCGAACTGCAACATGTACCGACTGCAGGTACAAGTCTGTTCGAGCCCATTAAGTTGAAGATGCCTTATAAGAAGCTCTCCAATGCTCGCGTTTCTTAAAATATACCCTGCACGACTTCTCATACAAGGGTATATTAAATTTATGTGGATGCATGTAGGGCACCAAAGCACTTGAGATAGACCTACCTTTTCCTATACCAGTCGATCTGGAACTACTTTTTGAATCGATCTAATATTGTCTGACCGCTTGTCCGACCGACATGTTTATGCCATAGGATGAACGCTATTGAAAATGGTTTGGATGAAAGCATTTTTCCATGTACATCCCATATAGTATCTAATTTTAACACGTCGTTGTAGAAATGTTAAGCGAAGTGGTGTAGGGTATTTAATGGTGGTCTTAGTAAAACGATAATAGTGTCTCACTGCAACGGTTTTCATTGTTATTTGTGATGCTGGGACTCTTTCCTTGACATTTTTTGCTGTTACTACTACAAGTATCGACACTTTACCTATATTATCTTATTTCTATCAAAATTGATCAATTACGGTATTCAAGCCCGGCCAAGTGTGGGGAATGCTAAATATATTTTGTAGTCCAACAATAAATTTAATCTGAAGTCAATTCAACCATACAGCGTGAGCTGACTAGAAGTCGAAATGGTCGCAAAAACTACCCGCCCAGTAATAGTAAGTGATTTTCCGGTATCGAAATCGCGATTAAAGAGATATCTTTATGAATTCATTTAAAACGTTGGTTAAAATTCTCGTCTGAATGCATGTTACCTAACGTCGTTCAAATGCGAAATTTTTCTCTATTTTCATCTTACGTAATTTAGGAAATGTTTGCCAACTATTTCTTCACGTGTATCCACTTATTATTGATATTCTTTTTTGTTCTAAACTTACTTTGGCATAGTTTTCTGTCCTTCTTTCTCGTAAGTACGTGTTTGTGTAAAATTTATCCTACATACGTAAACGAATCGAGATCCTTTTCTATTGTCTTAGCAATTAGTTACGATGAGATCACGTAAAAATGCCACATTAACTATTTGCATCGAAATGGCTCTCTTCCCTTCCTTGTACTTTATGTACCTGATCATCATCATCATCATTAGGTATCTAAATGGCACATAACTTCTCTTGGCTTGCGTTCATATTCAATCACAGATGCATTATTACATGTTTCGAATAAGCGATTATCATCGGTATGGCCATCTGCTGTTACTGAGCTCTAGGATTTGCCAAGTCGTGGGCCGCCCAACCTTTACGTACATGATATGCGTATAGGAAACTAGACGGTTGCTGACTTAGTGTCGTTCTGTTAAATTTTGTTACGCTTTTTCAATGCTATCGACGTCAAGAAAACAAACTCTCTTTGACATATTTCGGCGTAGATGGGAAAAAGAAATGAGTTTTTGCGAGATGTTTAGAAAGCGAAGAAAAAAAAATTGATTTCAATTTTGATTTCATCAGGAATTTACATTGACAGGAACATGCTAAGAAACTTGGTCGCTTGCCGCATGCCAAAACGGGATTATAAACTATATTCCGGAAACCTTACAGTGGCGTACGATAATATTTTATCTCAACATAACTCACTCTTTTTTGTGATCATAACCTAAACTGAAGTTTTTTAGCTAAAAAATTAAGAGCAACAAGCAGTATAAAGCAACAACAAGATTAATATGCCTCTAACAACAGCAAAGAGTAACGCCCGTAACTAAATTCGATTTCAACTGAAACCGCCTCCAAAAAATCAAAGCTTTTACAAAAAGCAAAAAAAAACAAAGCAAAAAATGCTGAAAAAATAATTTTCAGTTTTAAAAATCATCATCATCATCATCAACACTATCCGGCCGGTTGCCTTACTTACTTACTTACTTACTGCACTCATCCGCTGAAAACATCCAGAGGGATTAAAGAATCCCTCAATAGGCTATACAACGTCACCTTATATCTCATCCAATACCTTTTAAAATATTATGTGGTAGCTTTTCATAAGTTTTCTACCTTTTTCTTTCTTTTTTTCTTTTATGCCTTTTTTTTTTCTTTTGCATCCTAAAAAAAGCTGAAGACAGTTGGGGTTGGTTGCCTGGCTTGTAAGCGTATAACCTCAGTTAGACAATCATCATCACCATTGTCATGATCATTATCATCATCAGCATCATCATCATCATCGTCGTGGCAAGCAAGCGGTGCTTTTGGCACCGTATACAATACATGCGAGGAGGAAAAGAAAAAGGGCAAGAAAAATCAAAAAAATTGTCTTAGTGAACACTTAGCCGACAGCCGAAATCGATCGCAGAACTCACATCTGTACAAAAATCTAAAAATAAAAGCCAAAAATCTAAATGCTTTAGCAAATGGTTTCAGTTCAAGCAAAAATTGGGCGAATTCCATTAAGGATTAAATAGTCGCTTACTTTTTATTATTCTGCTTTTTTGATGAATCGTGTGTGATATAATATTTTGCTTTATTTTTTAATTTTTTTTTGTTTTTTTTTTTTTAACGTTTTATCTGTTATGATTTGTTTCATTTCGATGACAGTGTTTTCATTGATTTGAAAACCGAGAAGAAATACTTTGATTACATTATTATTATTATTATTACTATTATTATTATTTTTATAATTATAAATTTAGAGTAATAAAATAAATTCTTCAACTAAAAAAAAAGGACATTGAGCACTAGTGCATTAGATATTGAGCCTAGTAGTTTTGATAAAGTAATATATTCTATTGATATTCGTATGACCAAAATGAATTCTCGAAAATGTTTCGATCTTGATTTTCTTAAAATTTGCTGGATATAAAGGTGGAGTTAATTGAGGGGTAGTAGAAGAATAGTACTGATGATTCCTTCTGTAAATTTCTCTTTAACTTTTCTTCCAATGTACCTTTGAAGATCGAACTTTTCCATGGCATCATCCATAATTGGATCAGCCTGATCATTTCCCAATAAACCGATATGACTAGATACCCATAGCATTTTAATTTTTTCGCCGGTTGTTGTAATGATATTCCTTAATTTGTTGATTGTATTATTTGAAGATCTTTTAAAACTTGACTAGCATAGCATGACTGCAATAAATAGAATTTTATATTACGAAAGTACTACAAAGTGAGGTTGGAAAGGAGTTGCTTTTTAAATAAACGAAATTGTCCAGTATGCCAAATAGACCGACAACTCTGCTCGTAACATTACTGACTATGACTTCTACTCATAAAGTTATTTTTTTCCTCTCTCAAGTTACAACACATCGTTCAATTTGTTCAATTTAATTTAGACGACAACCTTCCACGTCGTAGACGTCTAACCGACTAACCCATAGATTGCACTTTATATTGTCACGTATGCACTTTCTACCGTCAGTGAGGATATGCCACCGAAAACTTCCTTTTTTTTGTCTGACGACCAACGATGCCGCGATGTTTGAAAGGTTCGAAATGGCATGTTCAGTCAGTTCGTATTGTAGCCATTTATGCCCCCCTTCCCGTCCCTTTTTGAATATTTCCCATCCGATGTGTACGTCTAGAAATAGTTGATTCATCAACCACTAAGCGTGTCGGAAGCTCTTTGAGAGTTTCAGTCAAGTCTTGCAATTAATTGTCTTCGACTTTTAAACCGTTGAAACGAGAGCCTACAAGTGCATATGAAAGAGCAGCGTACCCATAAGCTTCTAAACGTGTTTGGTGGGGCTTCGAGACCAAGTTTGTTCAAATCAAGCGAAAAAATAACGAATGCAAACAACTATTAATAACGAGTTGTTTGAAATATTCGTGAATCTTTAGATACAAAATAGCATACACCTTAACTACGTGCGTCTTAGAAAAAAGAACTTAAGGTTGTCAGGTATTATTTGCTTGATTTGACTATTTATGTACGAAGTCCATATTTGAACCAGATTTGTACTCAACAGTTGGGGCGACATATACCTAAAGTTTCCGCCTTTTCTTTAATTTTTGTGTTGAGAGTTGCTAAGAAGGAAAGACAAACAGCAAAGGGGTATATGGAGGCGCACTTTTAGTTCGAGTCAGAATCTTATGTTGGTCAGGAATATGAAGAAAAATATAGTTAATGCCTACAAAGTGTTTTTGTAATAGGCGAAGAGATGATTAAGATTAAATCTACTCTCTCTAAATTTCTCTCTGAATAAGAACTTGTCCATTCCTTAGCATATCAGATGGACGTTTCTGGACTCTATAATGGGAAAATGAAATTTAATGTATCCCGTAAAAATAAGATAATTTTACATTTATATATTTTATTATTTGCTGGCATATACACATATGTCCCTTACAATCGTAGTATGGAAAAATACTCAAAATAAAAATTTGGCATCAGCTTGAGTTGAATGGAAGTAAAGATGAGGTAATAATAATATTCGACAAGGCCATTAAGCACATATTTAATTATTTAAAAAAAAGAAAATATTATATATTTTATGGCCGTTATGGTACTGCCATCCAGAGAATAGCTGGTAAAATAATTATGATTTATATATTTTTAAATAGAGAAACTCATGGGGTATTTTGAAAATATTGATTTTTGTGTCGTTATCAAACATTCGAATGAACGGATGTAACTTTGTGTTTATTCAATGGTCGTCTCGTTAAGGTGCAGCTTTTTTTTTTTTTTTGTAATAAGCCTTTAAATGCTTAAATGGAAATGAAGATTTCCTAAGGACATTTGCGCGTATACTAGAGACGTTAGACATTAACAGGCAAGAGATTGGGCTGTAATTGTCCAGCCAGCTTTCTTTTGACATAAGTGACTTTATCGGGGTGCGTAGAGAAAAGTCCAAACGTTCAACGAAAATATTTTTTTCAAGTAATGAATTGGTTTCTCATATTCAAAGAGATTCAACATTTTTATTAAGATAACACAAAAAATCGCGAGCCCTTAAAAGCAAAAAAAAATTTAGCCATTTGGAAAGATAGAGGGGGACGTGGTAGGAGGAAGCGATTAATAAGAGCCCAGTTCAAGAAATCTTCGCCAAGTAATTCAGTAAACCTTAAATGTTGCAAACATACAATGCCATCAACTGAATCATTCAAGTATTAGCTTGTAAAGTACAAATCTTCGTGATAGAAAACATTTATACGGTTTCACTAAGCAATTTTCAAATCCTTTTTCTTTTTGCTATATGACCAATCACTCAACACCTGTCCATTATGCGTATAATGCGATGATGGTGAGAAAGGGATAGAGAGAAAGAAACAAAGAGTGACCGTGCCACTCTTAGCGTAACTTGGGAGCCGTGTTTCTTAATCAATTGTTAGTAATGCAGCCCACATCAAATGGAGACTGTGCTTGCAAAAAACATCGGCAGTAATATCTGTTAATTACCGAAATCCTGCAAGCATAGATCGATTTCCATCACTCAGTTCTGTTCAGTTTTACATTCAAAAGTTGAATGTGTAGAAATCGTTGCTTCCACAAAAGTTTATTTGATTGCTGTTCAATTGTCGTAACTTCGCAAACTCCCGAACGCACCATGGGAAGACTGGGAACATTGCCAATGCCCGCCATTGAGCGAGCTGTGTATTTAGTTTACTATTGTTACTGTTTATTATAATGCAGAGCGCGCCACAGTAGCATTTTCTCGTCGTTCAACATTTATCGAATTTGGGTCTATGTATAGCATTTCAACACATAGTCAGCTTGTTTTTGATTACCTTAGACTTTAGAGAAAATCTTACAAATTAAAGAGTTTACTAGTTAACCAATGACCTATTTCGCCCTATATTCGTTTTATATACCAAAGAATTTGTTCTCTTCAGCAGAATCTTTTTTTGCACGCTCTGTACGCATTACTTCAAAAATTTCCTAAAAACCTTTCATAAATATTTCAATTAATATTTCAACTTAAATGAATGATAATTAATTCCAAGAGATTATGTATGAAATTTTGTTTTTGATGTTCACCTACGGTAGGATTATGAAATATTTCCTACGCAAATCAATTTTTAACCTATAATGTCGCTTGTACTGTAAATTTAGATCTTGAGGCCGAATAAATGACAAGATGCATGTGCAAATAGAGGCTCGATAAAGAAGTAATGTGTTTAAATTCGCTTTTGATTACTGATCGATTAGAAAGGCCTGCAAGAATCAATAATACATACGTGAAGTGGATTTTTCTCAGGAAAATTTTTAATTATTAACCTCACTGTACTTTGTCATATTAATACAAGAGAAAAAAAATGAAAAGGAAGGAAAAAAAAAACCTATTGCTGACATGTATAGTTGCACGCAAATCCCTTGCTGTACAAGACAGTTCGACACCACAAGTCGTATGCTAAGAATTCCCCCATCAAAAAAACAACAAAACCGGCAACAACAACAATGACAACATAAAATAGAGCAATACTGCACAGTAAACCGTATATATATATATATATATATGAGTAACGAGCAAGGTTGTGATGTTTGCCGCTTAAGAACTCAGTGGATAAACTTTAAGCTAAAATGATTACAATAACAAAAAAAAAAAGAAAAAATAAAAAAAAAAAGAAAACAGCGACCAACCAAGCGAGCTAGCCAGCAAGTATGAAGAACACGATTGCTGCTGTTGGCAAGTAATTGTAAGCACCACAGGAGTTTCGGGGTTACCCCCCAAACAAATGCAATGTAATGCATAAGAGAAGGATGAAGAGGAAGACGGAGAAGAAGAAGTAGAAAAAGAGGAAGAAGAAGATGAAAACATGAAATACATGAACAGCACACAATACCAAAAACCAATTGACTGAACTTGATGTTTATAAACTTAAAGGCTGTAATCACATTAGCATCAGATCCTTTAGTTATCACCTGTGATGCCGACCGTACGCAGAGGCAGTGAAAGTAAGAATGAGATGGAATGAGTGAGGAAAGCTTGCAGCGTGGAAGCAAGACGGCGCAGAGAGAGAGTGAACAGTAAGTGAAGGCAATAAAATAGTGCCTCAATAACAGCTACAATGAATAATAATGAATAATAATGATGATGATGATTGTGTATGATGATGACGTCGTTGATGAGCATGTTCAAATGGTGTTGGTAGCCCCTAATATATGCTGCGTTGCCTTAGCAATCGAGTATGTTTGCCGGTGTATAGTATGTAGGTAAAATATCCCACGATCACGGAGGCACGTACGGCATACACATATAAAACGTTTTCAATTGTTACTCTGTGTGCCTTGTGCTGTTATGCCTTTGATCGCTTATTTGTCTTAAAGTAGGAGTTTCACTTGCCCTTTTTCTTGTCTTTGCTGCTATTGTAAAATGATATATATGTATAAATGTATAAAATAAGCAAAAAAAAAAAATTTAAAAAAAAAACAAAAAAATTAATATTGATTTGTTTTATTGCAGCAACAGAGGGAACAATTCGGATCAATTTTTATATTCTTTTTGATGTTATTGTTGCTGTTATTGTTTTTGCTGAACGTGTTGATGTCTATTAAGGCGTATAAATATTGTTTTGTGTGTACAAATTAAGATGATTTCCTGATTCAAAACTCGGCGATTGTGAGCGCATGTGTATGTATATGCGATACGCGAGCCACTTATTTTTTTAATGTTATATTTAATCATCTCTCAGTGAAGCAAAGACCAAAAGAGGAGGCAAACGATGAAAGATACCATAAAAAATGCACTCACATCTGCTGGTGGGATTTCATTAAATAAATTAAAAATTAAATAAATATTTTTTTGATTACGAGGGTTGCCCGACATGTCTTTTCGATTCCATAATAAAATCAAATATTTCCCCTTTAAAATTTTGTCATTGTTTAATGAAATTTTACGTGAATTTGCGCAACGCACCGTTTTTGGATCTTAAAATGAATTAATAAATCCTCGGTAACCTATTACTTTGGCATTTAGATCGATCAGGACACCATTAGTTTGCGCGACATGGGCCAATTAACATTTTTGTCGCAAGAAAACTTCACAAATTAATTATAGAGCTTCATAGTTACTGAGATGACCACTCGAATTATTATTAGTAACTCTACTACTACTACCGCTACTGCGACTACTGCTAACACTACTACTACTACTGTTCATAGTAATACTATTGTTACTAGTGCCGCTACTACTACTACTACTACTAGCCCTATTATTACTGCTAACTCTATTACTATACTACTCTTATTACTAAAGCCCCGATCAAATTTCCTTGAAGTAGCTTCAGTAAATAGGAAGACATGCAGAGACGGCTCTTTTCACATGAAATCAATATTTGTCTCCAATCATAGGCATTTAGTTTCTGCAATATTTTCGTCAAGTAACGTCCGCAGTTTAATGAGTGTCGAGTATCGAATATATATTATTTTTATTGATGCCTCAAGTGCTACAGATGCCCACCTGCTTCGTCAGTTTTCTGCAGAATATTGAAGTTAATGGTACAGTCTTCATTGAAAACATTTGCCGATCAACGATGGTTCCGCCAGTAGAATTCGTAGACAGCTACACGTACTGCGTCAATTCACCTCGAAAATTTTAAAGAATCCTCGCTGCAACCAGAAATAAAAGGATCTTTGTGCAATCGTTGAGATAACTACCCTCGAAGTCCCTGAAAAATAAGTACACGAAGGTGTTCGCAGATTACATTGTGAGATGCCCTGAATTTATTTGCAATTATTGTTCACTAACCTGATTAAAGCCAAAAGCAACAGCGTGTAAAATTTTCTGCCAAAGCAAAGCAAAATTGTTTTAAGTTAGGAGCATTAGTCTGAATTTGGCAATTTTAGGAGTTGCCATATCTTTAAAAAAACATATTTAGTTGGCGTTTCGAATTTACTTTCCTCCTTCTTTGTAAGTTCCCTTGCGTTATGCATGGCTTTTTATTTAAAAGTTTTTTCGAATTTTCCTTTAATCTTTAGCTATCCATCACCATATAATTTGCATAGAAAATAATTCAGTTTTTTTTTTTTTTTTTTGTTTTACATGAAAAGATCAAATTCTTTGATGAACAATTTATAACTTTATGACTGCATCAACTCTATCCAAAAACAGAAAAAAAAAAAAAATCCCCAGCAGCATCAAGTTTCAATTTTTCCTTTTTTACTAATGCAGATACTTAAAGCTAAACTATCTTATAGATGGTTATCGTTAAAGCACCAACAAAAACAACAATAATAAGTTATAAAAACCTTTAACCATAAAGTAGTTGCTCTAGTTGCATGCGCTCGTGCTCATGTTAAGCATTTATTGGCACAACAATATTTTCTAATAATAAGCGACCAACGAACAACAACAACTGGTTAGTTTGTCTTTCGCTCGTGTACGTTTGCATTTGCGTACATGTTGCAGCTAAGACAACTCTTCTCTAAAATTGAAACTTTTCAAAAATAAACTTTTTCTTTTCATCTTTCTACGCGACTCACGGAATGGGGAAGCTTTAGCAAGACATGGATGTCCGCACCGTTTCCGATCAGTTACAGATTTTGTCTTTTGCCGCCAGCTAGAACGCTTTCATCTACTTATCATAGTTTTAGCGATAGGATTTTACACGCAGATGACAGACAAAATCAAAAATGGGCGAAATTTTCGACAGAGAGACTTTACTTAATCAGCTCAGAATTATATGTGCTAGGTCAGAACATATATTCTTTATACAATCGCTGATAAGTATAGGTGTTCTAAGAAACTATTATTTCGAACATTATACATATATGTTAATGCGATAAAATGTCACAACCGAATAGCGGCATCTGTATGCTATTTATCCAGGAACATTGAAATGTTATATATGATAACAATCGTAATATACTGACGGTTTTCTTATTTCAACACCAGCACCTGACGGATATACAGAGTGTCGATTCAAGGCGAACATACTTCTTTTTTCTCTCTTTCTTTACCGTTTGCTATGCATCTGTTGTTTTTTTTAAATCGAAGTTGGGCTACGTACTGCAGGACTACATTTAACTGGTACGTGATTTTAAGACACCACGTACTTAACTACGGAGAGGGAGAAAGAGATTGTAATATGCATTTAAACACTTGTATCATGTATTATGTATATTATGGTTTAAAGTTGTAAATATATTTTTATTTTTTTTTTATTTTTTTTTTTTTGTGTAAAAAGTAAATAAATAATTTTCTCTTTTTCTTTTCTTAAAATTCATTTCTTTAACCTAACGCATTCACTTTCTGCTTACGAATGAAAGCATTTTTTCCCCGATTTCGTGGCCATTCTGCACTTGGTAAAGGAAAAATGTCCCATGTTTTGTTGTCTCGAGTAGTAATAAAAATTCAATTTTTTTTTTCGACTTGGAGAGGTCACCTAGACGTAATATGTATTACGAGTTCTTTCAATCCGAAAAAATATTGACTAGAAAATAACGGCAATAGGTAATAAGGTATTTTAGCCGATCATTAAAAAAAAAACATGCGGTTGAAAGAATATTCAATGGGAACGTACTGCAGTCCACGATTTGTACGCCACACATTGCTAGTTTTGTTTAATGATTTTTTCAAACTGCTGACCAAGGGATGCTTTTGTGTGGCGGAATTCATATTCTACCGGAAAGATGGGCAAAATAGTGGTTAACAAGGGTTAGCCATGCCTTAGAAACATTCATTCAAAACATTTTACTTTTTTTGTCTTGTTTTCTTACCTATCCATTACTGGATATAGGTGGTGTACATAGTTTTATATTATTAATTAAAGCTTAAATGTCTTCTCGACTCCTTGCTATGTGTAAAATTTCGCCGATTGTTCTTAGCCCTGTCGCAGCCATTTGTTTTCTGCTCTCAGGCCTCTACACTTTTCCATATGTCTCTCAACTATTAAGTGTAGCAGTTCACATTTTTCCCTACGTACCATGTGCCCGAAACATGCAGTTTTTCGTTTCTTAAAAGACTTTCATAGCTAACGTTCAGAGTTTATTGTTCTCAAGTATTGTTCCACGATATTTTTAGAATTCTACGGCAACACCACACTTTAAAGGCTCTCAGTCTGTTCGCTGCACAGAGTTTTAATGTCCATGATTCTAGACTATACGACGAAGCATTCCACGAAACGAAGGCGAAGGAATATGTTCATTTCTCGGCTTGCTATTCTTCTAATATGGATCCAAGGCATACAAACTTGTCAACCCCTTCCGTATTCTGATTATCAATTGATAGAGTGGCATTTGCGTATAAAGTTTAAGCTCGTCTTACGATCATGTATCTGGTCTTGTGAACATTTAGCTTCAACACAAAGCTGTCACTTTGACCATTGAACCATTGTCTACATATTACTTGTTAAGATATATGCATCGTCCGCAAATCGGATGTTATTGATGAGTGATGAAACAGTTTTACAAACGTTTATATATACGAAAATAGGTAAAAACGCTATAGTGACACAAAGGCCTTCGTTAAATATTCTACACTACTGTGTTTAATAGAGTTATGCATATAACGCCTTTTCAAAAGTAGGTTTGTGGAGAGTAATTGGGTTCGAAGCAAACTCAATAAAGTTCGTCCTTGATCGTCCCAAAATATCTCAAAAATTGGGCCCTATAGGATGAAAGCAAGCAACAAGAGGGACAGACGAAAATATAAGCTTAGACCGATTAGGATTCATTTTCTGGTCGATTTACGCTTGTCTGCCGTCTTGTTTTTTATACATTCATGTTTGTACGGTTGTTGATTCAGAATCATTTTCTGATCGATATAAGTCTGTTTGTCTATTTGTGCGTCCCACTCTTTTCACGATTTTCTGAATCGATCGGTATAACAAAGGATGAGTCTATTGGAATTACTTCTGGCTTTCGCATACATGCGTTTAAACTTAATATACCCTTGTGGCACTAGTGGTGTAGCGTATGAAACGTGTTTTTAAAACACATCCATATGCCTGATACGTATTATAGTTCTCTCAAAGCATCTATTCCGCAAACATATCTACGATCACTTGAAATATTAGGAAAAATATTAAAATATTTCCTCAATAATTATTTGAAAAATTTCAATGGAATTGTGGGAATTTTTTCTTTATTTTCGATAGAAATTTTATTTTGAATATCTGTTTAGTTCGGACGCCAACCCTCCACACTTGGAATGATCATTCGCAATAGAAGCAAAGACAACGAGTAGATTATAATTTGTCTTTACTAATTTATATTCTTCAGCAATATTTTATATATATTAAGTGTTAAATAAAGTGACATTAAATAAATATTCATTTAAATTAAATAAAATTAAAGGAACAAACAATAGTAACAAATTAATCCAAGTCTTCGCCATTAATTTGTATAGTAACGTAGGAAGCATCTCTTGAGTTGCCACATGCTCCTTCATTGTCTGCGATGTCTTCAGCAACCAAGGTCGCCTCAGAATCGACCGAATTTCTACGTTTATTGATAGCATGTTCGTTTGAGAGACTCAAGCTAATTCCCGATGGACATCTTTTTACGTGTTCGTATGTTGTCGAGTTGTTTAAGGAAGCTATCTCACATTCGTTTGTTGCGATTTTTTCTTTTTCGTTTTCCATACTCGGATTATCTTTTGAAATTGGATTCGATTTTCTAACATTGTAAGTAACGCTGGCATATCGCCCATCAGCTGAGCGAGTGCGTCGTCTTCGCACTGACTCAGGCTTAATCGTAAGAAAATTCTACAAATTATTAAAAATTTTTTTTTGCAATTATATCAAGTTTTCTTATTTGATATGTTCTTAGTACCTCTTGCAGTTCCATTTTATTATCGGTTTTGTATACTTTTGTCAAACCGTGCTGTTCTTCTAATTTATTCGTTACCACCGGCATCAAATCTCGCCCATTAGAAAACGACATCGATGATTGCGATCTTTCGGGTAAATCGCCGGGAAATCGATTATCGCGGTGCCTGCGATTAATAGCTGAGCTAGTATTATAAACGAAAACTCGCGGGAAATCCATAACAAATTCGCGGCTGCGTATTAAATCGGCCAAAACGGATGATTGTCTTTGTGTTGCGGCTTGCTGATTGGCCACGTTCGTAACAGAATTGTTACGTGGTCTATCGGGCTCATATTCCAAAATACTTTCTTCGCTACCTAAAAACTGTAAATGTTCGATATATTGTTGAAATTTTCGCCAATGAAATTCTCATCTGGTTGAAGCAAGCAAGACGATATCGTAAATTACAAAGCGATTCTTGCCAAGCTGAACTACTTTACATTATTTACTTGCCGTATTGGTAAGCTTGATGCGAAAGCTTTTAAAACAACAAAAATTGATCCGCATTTCTATACAAGTTCAATTATATGTTCTATAAGATATTAGTTAGTTATTGATCATAAGATTTGCATAAAATTCATCTCAAGTTCAGTTTTAGCGATTTGGTTGAGATTTGATAAAAACTTCTTATGATAGAGAAAGCGGATTCCGTCAGTTGAACTCGGCTTACAAATACTCTCTTGCCAAAATCATCCCAAGGCGAATGTGTAGTTTTGCCACTGAAATTTGTGGCGAACATAAAATAGAGATATTAAAAACAAACCCTAATGCCTAACCAACGTCGATGTAATCATATCTCTCTGTCCGACCATCTCCGACCGTTAGCCGTCTATTGTTGGAATGCCCACAATACCAAGAAAGAAGACAAGACTTTGAAGCTTGACATATATCCTTTAATTGGACGTTCAGATTTAAAAATGTATCTGACTTGTTGCATAAGCGTCCATCAAAGACATTAAAATTAAGCTAGAAACCAGAAATGCGACGATATAAGTCTACTTGATTTTCTAGGAAACGAAATTCTTGAAATGATAAAACCATAATGCTTCACCTGCCGATGTCATAAAGTAGAATATGCTCAAGCAGTGGGCGCTTAGCGAAGAAAATGTAATTAAGTATTGGCAACTTACTTGCGAAGCGGGTATCTAGGGAGACTAGGCAAGGTTAGTCAAATCAAGAGTATTGAATCGTAATGTTCGAATGGAGAAGAGACGAGCATTAAAACATTGAAGCGCCTAAATAATTTGTAAATAGATCTCCTAAGAATTGTAAATAAGCTTTAACCTAAAAATCACAGTTCAATGCTAAGAACTTAGTCTTAAAACGAGTCGCATAAAAGCGTAAAATAAGAAAGGACTTTAGGTTACAGTATCTCAATCTCTATCTCGGCGCAAGTATTGCCTAAAGATCAGTGCAAAAAGCATTCCAATTAACCAACTGACACACCCACATGTAATAGAATGTGTGCGTGTTTATGACTCGAAATCAATCAATTTCCCTGCGGGCGCTACGTCGTGTGAGTTTTTTTCATTGATTCGCTGCTCTGCTTATTTAGCATTGACATATTTAAGTTAAAAAAGATGTGAATTCCCACACAACGCTTATTAGCTGTTGGTTTAAGTTAGGTATCACAACTTCGCCGTAAAGTGACCGCAGGTTAGTATAGTTTTCTTATTTGTTTTTCTTTTCACTTTCTCTACCCATCTAAGCCTAAATGGACGAAAATATGAGAACATGCGATAGACTTTCTTAGCCATGTAAAAAGGAGAACAACAAAATTATTCATCTGTTCCCAGCTCCGTTTCCGTTAAAAGCCTAGAGTTTCCCGTCAAAATGCAGAGATTTGCAGGGTTCTCCGTTAATAATACTGGGTTCTCAGTTAAAACGCAAAAAAATACTATGTGTTGATAATAGAATCGAATATCATATTACTGTGTTAGTATGTATTTTATGTGTGTTTTTTGTATGCTAACTGTAATATACTGTGGCCTACGTATTGTTGGTGTATTTACTTTTAAGCAGTGCAACTGCGTAATATATTGTTAAGCTGTCGAAATGCAATGCAAGCGATGGGAATCAAAAGATTACTTAGACTTAGACGCATATCTGTACACTTTTGTTAATGATATGTTTTTCGATACTTTTGTATGAGAAATTCCTAGCAGTGGGGCTTTTAAGCGGTTTGCGTACATTCTACAAGCATGGGATTAAGAAGATTAAAGCGCAACGCAACGATATGTTTTGCAAACATTTACGTATATTTTTTCTTTTTTCACAATGAAATTTAAATTTTCCAGATATATTAGCATTCGGCTTTGATTGATATAATTTATACAATTACATAATACTTGTTTATTTGTGTGGGTGTATTTATGTTTGAATGAATTTATCTTAAATATACGCTTAACACTCATAATTAAATATTTATTTTATATAATAAAAAATTGTTTTTACTTTCATACAAAGGGTTGTCGGATGCGTCCATATGTATGGATGATGACTAGGCTTTCTCTTAGTCACTGACTTATTTTTTTAATCAGTTATTACTTTTTGCCTTTCTTTCTCAATTAATGTTTTTTTATTTTTCATTTTTTTTTTTTTTAATATTTTATAATTGCATAGAAAATTGTCATTAAAAACTAAAAATAATTAAAGTGTTTTTACGGTCAGGTTATGTTTTTCTTTCAAGTCTTAGAACTCTTAAGTGTAAATCTCATGGGTCTTAACAGGGAGCTTGAAAAGGGATAAAAATATAAAATTACTGAATAGCTCTGCGCGTATATACATTTAAACTAAACATATTAAAACAAATTACATCACTAAGCAGTCGTGGCATCCTTTATTCATGAATGTCACGACTTTCTGTTTAAAGCCAAAATAAGTGCGCTTACGGGGAAGGAAATGGTGGGGGGAGAGAAGGGCGGGGAAAGAGGAAACTTTAAGATTGTGTCGATTGTGTGTTTATACATCGGTCACTTGACGACTACTAGTACAATGTTGTGTTCTACTGTCATTGGTAATGGAATTGCTAGTGTTAGTGCTAGTGCTGCTATTATCATTTGTCGTTGATTCGACCATAAAGGGCCGATTGCTATTTATCGTCCGATTCAGGCCAGGCACTGATATATGCCAGGAGCACAAATCATTAGCAGTATTAGTGGTAGCGGAAATGCCGTGCATGGGACACCCATCCGCTGATAATGAGGGACTATTGCAACTCGACACAGATATTGTTTCTACTGGTACATTAAATACTGAATTGGATTCTGTGATTCCAAGGGAATTCGTATTACTCTGAACTACTTGGTCGCTACTATCATTGCTACTAATTTGATTATTGTGATTGATTTGTGTTTGATGATGATATTGTTGATGATATTGTTGTTGTTGTTGTTGTTGTTGTTGTTGCATAACACCAACTACTACAACTGGCACATCTGTATCATTTAATGACGGTACTGTTGCAATATACTGAGGCGGTGCAGGAATTGTGTTCACTTCATCACCCACCACATAACCATAAAATTTCAATACATCCAGTTTGCACATAGGGCATGTTCTGTGTTCTAGAAGCCACGGATCTATGCAGCTCTTATGAAATTCATGCCTAAAATAAGTAAACGCAAACAAAAACATATCATAGCATCTGTAAATATTAATTAATTAATAGTATGCCAGCACTCACTTGCAGGGTAAAACACGTATTAAATCTGATATCTTATATGCTTCTATGCAGATGGCACAACAATCAGAATCAGCATCTTTTTCATCAGTACTTTTACCCGTTTTGGTGGGAATCTTCATTATGGCTTTTTTCGTTACTGAACATAGGTGGCGCTGCAATATAATATCAAGAAAAGCATTTAATATCAGAGGCTTTTTTTTGCATAAAAAGAAGCTTAACAACAAACATAACCCAACAAACAATTGAATACTGAATTACTAAGAAAATTCTATTCGACCGCTGCCGAATTTAATTTTTTACACCCATCATCGCTATAACAAAAAAATGAAAAGAGGGAAAACATTAAATTTTCATATTTAATATAATGTGACAGGCGTGGGTGGAGTGTTTATGTTTTTGTAGAATAAAAGTGGAAGTTAATATCGTGTATCTGTTGTAGCCAATAAGTCATGAGCAAAACCTACAAAAAAGACAGACTTTTGTTTTACTGTTGGCGTGTCGTTTGACCGGTTTGGGTCATTTTCAAATTCCTTTGCATGTTTACAAGCGATATCTGCATTGTTGCCCAAGGGAGAATATACACTACAAACATAACATAATTGGGCAGACGGACAGACGAGCAAACTTGGATGCATTCCGAATTTGACGCTGATTAAAAATGTATATACTTTGCGGTTCTTTCCTTTTGACATCTCCTTCTAACTAATATAACATATATTACTTTCATCGTGCAAGATCCCTATCTTGAAGGTGATCAGCTCACAATCAAAAACTAAAATTAACGAAAATAGATGAAATGGTCTTGAAAAAGTAGGGTTTGCAGATTATTCCTTGAAATAGAGCAGCCAATGACATTTCCGAGGTCTTGCTGAAATATTCAACAGATGATAGAGGTTTGCGGTTCTACGCTTTTACTTAAGAATAACATCGAAAGTTTCAAAATAAAATTAAAGATGGAAATTTAGATATATATATGTATATATATTTTTTTTAAATTATATTTTTGTTTTGTCGGCTGCATTTCAGTATATCATTTTATGCTTAAATGTTTTATTTTTGCTCTTTAAAGACATAGTTCTTTTTTTCACATTTCAACTGCCTTAAGCAGTAACACGTTAGAGTTCTAGAGTTTTTCATTTACTTTTTTATTCATTTTGCTAACTTGGATATTTAATAATTTAATTTTACTCACCGATTGTTGATCCTTAGTTTGCATATAGCGGAATTTTTGTATATAATAGAAAATCAGCCATACCAGGGAAATAACCATTAATATAATGAAGGAAATGGCCACGAATAGAATTGACGTTCTAGAAGAGAAACTTCTTATTTAAATTAATTTGAATATGTATATAAATATATATAAATTCTTATGAAAAACTTTTAAAAACACCAACACTTAACAAACGAGATTTAAAAATACTATCAGAAGTTTCGTTTACCCAAAATTATTATTTTGCAAAATGAAAATTTCTATAACATAATATATTCATCGAGAAAAGAACTCATATATAATCTCTAAAGAAGTTTTTTAAAAAAAAAAATGAAAGTGCAAAAAAGGAAAATGATTTAAAAGAAATTATCTAACACTTACTTTTTAAAAACCTCTAAAACATGTAAATTTCATCCAAAACGGAAACGTGAT
This sequence comes from Glossina fuscipes, assembly GCF_014805625.2. NCBI lineage: Eukaryota > Metazoa > Arthropoda > Insecta > Diptera > Glossinidae > Glossina > Glossina fuscipes. The sequence continues at coordinate 1,962,340 of NW_023998456.1, forward strand.
GTTGTAAAAATTTTTGTATATAATCTAGAATTGGTTTTTTTAGTTAGCTTTTAGTATCAATTTTGGATGATTATGTAGAAGAGTAGGAAATTTTGTAATAATTTATTGCAATATGTAACACATTTTAATTGTAAAATTTAAAAAACAAACACAAGTCTAAGAAACGTTTGGTTTGTTGGGTGTAAATTCAAGGGTAATATCTATACATTAATTGTTGAGCAGTTCGATCGTGGGGATGTAGCTCAGTGGTAGAGCGCTCGCTTCGCATGTGAGAAGTCCCGGGTTCAAACCCCGGCATCTCCATTAGGCAGCGTTCTTATAATCTTTTTTTTTTCACTATTTACTTTTAGACGTTTCCCAAAAATAAAAAACCACTTGTTCTTTCTGCCTTTCAAACGTGTGGCATATTTTACCCACAGATCTGAAAACATGATTTATTATTATTTTTCTCTGCAGATAATTCTAATCTAAATGATCATTAAACCACCTATCACTGAAGGGTAGGAGGTATATTGTTTTTATTAAAAAGTTTGCATCTCCCAGAAGGATGCTTCAGAGATCCCACAAAGTGTATATGTATTTGACAAGCATTAAATTTTTGTCCGTCAGTCCGGTTGTCTACCTGTCCGTCTGTATAGTGTCTGTATAGATATTGAAAATGGACCAAATCAGTCGAAGGACACTCAATGCTATAGCACAAAGGGTACAAAAGGGAGAAATTTGATCACACCGTCCCAATGTTATAGTGCACTAATATATATATATTTTTTTTCAATACCTTAATAGCGCGCGCCGTCAAATTTCAAAAAACCCATAAGGCCTTTACACTTTGGGCGAATTTCATATTCGCAATGCACCTAAGCAACTGCGTCTATCAATTTGTCTGTCTAACCTACTGTGCATTATCTGCGGTCCAAAGCCCGCATGTTTATACAACGAAAGCTGTGAATACCCTTCATTTCCGTGTTGTTTGGTTCCTACTCATAAAATACAACACGTACTCTATTTAAATTATCACTTTTATCCTGAAAATAGAAAATTTCGGCCGCAGCTACTCCCTATATAAATTAGAGAAAAGTTAGTTCGTCGTCTTTTTTTAAGTCTTATTTACGATAATGTGGTGAGTGGAAAAGAGTCGGTCACGGTTGAGCACAGTTTTTTTATTTGTTTGTTCGTCCATTGGTTTATCCATCCTCTCTATTTAAATTTCTATCTAAGCGAATTGGGATTTTACCATTATTTTGAAAATAACAAAACTAGTGACATTAAAGTTATTGTAATTCATGAAACAATAGGGACATTTTATTAGAGGACCCTTGTCTCCGTAGTGAAAATTATTAATCGAAGTACGTCTTCTGTTTCCGTTATGCAGACGAAGAGATCTTACGTCTCCTATTCATCAACGAAAAGATATAAGTAATTTGATCATTTCGTCATCATAAAATGAACGGCAAAGATCTCGTCTCTCTCTCTCTCTCTCTCTTTCCCTCTGATGTAGCTCAGCTTTTCAAGTAATAACTTTACTCAATACAAAAGCGAGATTCGCTCGCTTAAAAAAAAAATAAAATTTTAAATATTTTTGTTAACATAAGAAATTTTATTGCAAAATCGACGTGAACTTTTCACAAAGCATTTACCCTTAACTGGCATTTTTAATAAACTCGATGTGAAAAAGGCTCCAATAAATCGACTATTACATCAACAACGCACAAGAAGGGTACACGGATTTCGCCTTAAATCATAAGTAATTTCCTTACAATGTAATGTTGATAGGGTCTCTTGTTTGCGGAAGGTTCCTAAGCTAACTTTTAATTTTTTTTTTATTTTCTTTCAGCTCTTTCTCATACATGCACTTCATTTCTGCACTTACCGAGTAAAAGTGTTAATGGGCCGCATGCCACTGCGACCCTCTATTATATCGGCAATCACTTCAATATCACGATCTAGGAGCATAGCCATTTCCGAACCAATTTCCAGGTATGTTATCACAGCTGTTATGTTACCTGTTGTGGACGAAAGAAGGATCAATAGAAAGATTTACTTCTGTTTATTACTATCAAAAGCGCATTAGGAAAAACGGTGACGGCTTGAATGCCTTAAATGGAATACCGCAGTAGAAAGTTGAAGGAGGTTTTCATTTCAACATTAAAAGAAAAACATGCACTTGTCATGTAAACGCTTATGAACTTAAAGTAACGAACGGAGTAACTAATACGATCAGAAATGATGCTGAAGAAGTATTTTAAATGCACGCACTTGTGCCCCGAACAAATGAAGAATCGGCAGAGAACGTTAACAGCCTCTCTTTAAAGACGATAAAAACTGTAAGTAACGAATAGTTTAGTTGAAAAAGTATTTTGTTTAAGAAATATAAGCAGTGAGTTTTTCACTTATGAAATGACTTAACATCTTCATAACAGTATTTCAGCAGTAATCCCTAACCTAAGCTTAAAAGAAGGACTTTATTTATTCCATTCGTTTGTGTAGGGCGAGCATAAGGAGAGTTTACCATTAAGCTTCAACGAATAGGTATCTTTGAAGTTGATGTTTGGAGAGCTTGCATATGGTACACATTTAACACAGACGAAAACATTTTGTCAAAATCAATTATCAATTATTTTGATACTTGGAAAATGATATGAAACTTTGGAGGGAAGAGGAAGAGAAACAATTATTGCCAAATGGAAAAAGCTTACGGAAGAAGATTTATTGGAGAAAAGTGAAGGCCTTAAATATCCATTTGACTCTGCCATGCATGCATCAAAGCATCAAATTAATCTTACAAAATTACTCGATTACTGAGCATGAGTTAATTAAAAAAACGAGGCATTAATATCCATGATTTGTTAAAAAGCTTGCACCCTTTTAAAATTGAGTGAAACTGGAATGTAGACAATTGGCAACATTATGCATCTAAGAATCAATGGGAAGAGATGTTTGCATGTAGATTGAAAAAAGCAACTGCAATGCGTATGATTGTTTTTCTTGGAACTTTTGCTTAACAAATTTTCAATTCTACAAATTTTTGCCAATAATTTCCGATACCTTCAAATTGTAATTATTTTTATGTAATATATTTTCCTCGACTTACGTGATTTGCCTTTTATTTGCATTTTCTCCAAATTTACTACTGGCTTATCATTATAGATGATTACGCCTGCTGCTCCCTTGGCGTAGACATTTTTCACTTTCTCCTCGAAAGTGCAATGACCGCGTCGCACTAATGCTATCCATGCACCATAAGGTATTGGCTGTCCTTTGGTTCCTAGTATACTACTTGTGCAGGCTGTATCATCGTTAACATCGTTACTGGCACTAACATGTATCAATCGGCCCTGTACAGTAAGTATTTTCCCTTCGCCATAACGTGCCTTCTCCTCGTTGAAGTTCACCTGTTGTATGATGTTATTTTCTTTATAAGAATAATTTAGAAATGCATAGGTGTACACATCCATCGTAATGCGTTCTTCATTTGGAAATGTTTGGCTGGTATTGGCATTGGCAGCAGCTGAACGAAAATAACGTTCTATATCCTGATTGGCTATTGACATGGCAGCCTCAACGTCATCGGGGAAATAACCCAATGAAATGAAATATATTATTGCTACGTTTACGAGGAAATGGTGTAAATCCATAGTTCCGTTCGCGACACTTATAGGAGAAAATTGGCACTTTTTACTGTTAAAGCTTAAAAGAATCGTATTTGTGTTGATCTGTTTTGGTCGCTATGCAGTTAGATTTCATTTGGAATAATTTGCTTAAAAAATTCCAAGACTTCCTTTATGCGTTATGCTATAAAGAAAGAAATAGAATTTCAAAAAGATCAGAAGAATTCATTTGATTTTTATAACATTTATCCCATACTCGATTCATTAAGCTCTCCATTTGCTTTGCAAGTAAAGTGAAATATTTGAGTTTTTCCCTTCATGTTTAATAACAATGACATGACAAGATTATGACGTTTCTTTTATTTTTGTATATGAAATTTTAATGAATATTGCATCATATCATTTTCGGAGATAATTCTTACGCACATCATCCGAAACATATGTGTGGGTACATGACGACGCTAACGCAGCTACTTGTTTGGAAGTTCTTGATATTCTGAAAAAACCCATATTTGTTTCGGACCCTTTCATTTCGTTTCGTGTAATAATTAAACATGAGAAAGTCGCCAAAGCTACTTTGCAGTCTCCTCAGTGTCTGCGTTATAAACTTATTAAAATAATATAAAATGAAATCGCTTACAAGAGATCTTTTCAAGTATTGATTGAATGAAAGCCAGAGTTTTGCAATACTTTCCCTTCTATAAATTTCTTCTTCTTAATCATCCATCCCTTCTTCAAATTTGACTTATGAACCGCATCTCCACAAGTCAGTTTGAAAAACCTCCTACCACAACTTTTAATATGCTATCGGAGGATAGTTTCATTCATTTTTCTTTCTTTTTTGAAATTTAGAAAAATTTTCGAAGATCCCAACAAAGGAAGACCGAGCAATATAATATAACAATATAATCTGTACGCTTATCTAACTGATGACCTGATGACCAAACTACTTCAAAAGTGATCTTTAGAAAAGAAATTTCTGATAATAGACCCATAATTAGGTTTTATTAAGCAGATGATGCAAGTTACTTTATTTAAAGTACTCTTCATAGTTTGCCATCACATTTTTCCCTTCTGTTTCGTAGAATATGAATTCCGTACTAAAGATCAGCTTGTTTTTTGAGGCTTCCTTAACAACAACATTCCATTTTTTTAGTATTCTTGTAAGAAAGGAAAGTATATTTCTTCGTAATTAGCAATCAGAATAGCGTTTCAGGGCAGTCTTTCCTAATGGATATTGCAATAAACGACCAAGGGCTATTATGCTGAAGCATCAATCGATATATCGCAACTACCTTCGTTACAAATAAATTGCCCACAAATCCAGGAGTATTGCAAACCTCTGCTCCTTCTCTTACTCTCGTTCTTTCTTCCTAGGGTCTATTAATGCCTTTTTTTGTATGGAACAAAAGCCTCTTTATTCAATTGCAGACGGGAGAATCTTTATGCTTAATAATATGCTGGCTCTTATCGACCAACGCCGCCTTTCCTTTGGATTTATCAATGTAGAACTAGAATACTGCAAAATAAAGTTCTTTACAAAGAAGATGTGTTCGAAGTGTGAACGGAAGTAATGAGCAGAAGACCCTCGATTTTTTAAAACGGTACCAAAAATACTTCACTCCAAAAAGCGATACAAAAATGATTGAACTTATCCCCCCCCCCCCTATAATATGCAAGTAGGAACAAGTGCTTCCAGATCTTGACTGGGTATGCTTGACCGATGGAACTGCCCCTATGCGTGTGCGAGCCAATATTCACCACGCTTTAATATGCTTATGCACGTAGTGAGTGCATGGCAAGTGTTCTACGGGGAGTTCCCCCCACGCTCGTCTAGAAGTTGCCTAGTAAAGCGGCACGTAATTTTTTAACCGCGTTGCAACAATCCACCAAGAGTGATTTTTCTTGCGGTACTTGAAAACCTTACACAAGAACTGTTCCAATCGATCAGCTATAACACGCCCTCATTTAACAAAGTGTGTTCTAGCCTTAGACTATTGAGCGTTTTTTGTAATGCTACCTCCCGTTTTAGCCCCACCGAATACAGAGCACAGACTCCGAGCCTTATCTTTGGTGCTTGCGTGGATTTTGTTCATTTTTTCTATTGAAAAAGGCATGTATTGAGAAAATTGATACAATATATATTAATCAAAATATTTTCCACCATTTTCTACAACCTTTTCTCATCTTTCTGGGAACACGGCGATGTCGTGGCAAAAGAACGAGATTGGTTTTGCAGCGATCGGACCATTTTCGCACTTCTTCCGCATTTCCAAACCACGTGCCAGCCAAGCTTTGCTGTATCGATCTGAACAAGTGATAATCAGAAGGCTCTTTGTGTCGTGAGTACGGTGCGTGCGGCAGGGCTACCCATTCGAATTGCAATAGTATGTCCTTGACATCTCTTTCAACGTTGTCATGCAGAGGATGATTTTGTCTCTCTTAGCTACTATTGCTGATCTCGTTTGCAACAACACAAATCTTCAATTTCTTCAATTGACGTCAGCAGACATCTATAGTAACAGTTTCAATCTGTTTTAGCAGCTTGAAATACACTACAGCTTACTGATGTCCACCATATGCACAGCAAAATCCCATGGTAATGAATATTCCGCGTCAACGGGATGGGTCTCTTGGATTTGGATTGTTGTAAAAGATCCACTTTTCATCGCCAGTCGCAACCCTTTTTTGCCAGACAAGCTATGAAACCGCAATGTTCAAACCGTTCGAAATGGCTTTTTTTAGTCGATTCGTAAGATAATTTTTAATACATGTCGCTGACCAATATACATGCAAGCACCTTTCATACTTGACCGTCAATACTAAGATAAGAGTTGGCCGCGTTACATAAACACAATTTTTTGATTGTTTCTTTCATTACAACCCATCCAATGGTCATCGACAAGAGAATGACCGATGACTTTCTTTAGAATAAATCGCGTAAGGAATGCTTGAAAAAATATTTTGTTTACACTTTGACGAGATCACGCATACCGTGGCATTAAGTCTAAAGATAGCATTTTGACATGAAGCAGTCGAAAATACGTATTGAATAAGTACCGAATGCACAACGGCATGTTTTAGGAATGAATTCAAGTTTAAGTTCAAACAAAATACATTACATGTGTTCTTTGTTACTTTAAAAAGTAAATAACGTTAGGTATCTGTTTACTACAATCATGAAAAGTTATTAAAAGAATTTTTATTTTTATTATCGCACGTAAGTTGTCTTTCGAGCGGTATCGATTAGAAGGAGGTGCAAACTTTACGACACAATTGCCGATAATTGGTTTTAATGTGTGTTGTTTTATCAAACCTTGAATATATGGAAAAATACATTTATATTTAACCTGAACTCGTATATCTCTCTGAAACTTTCTTTAGCTAACTTTGGTAAAAAACATAAAATATGGATTATTTGTGAATAAACAAACATTGACTGTAATGTAATCAATGAAAGTAAAAAATAATAACAAAACAAAAAAAAAGCGAAAACGAAAACACATAAACTGGTTTGTAGCAAAAGTTACAATTTTTTTTTTTTTTTTTGTTTCGCGTAAACCGTTCTCCGCGTACGCATTCAGACCTCCGCACTTATGTAAATGCTCATAAGAACGCATAAAATAAATTGTGACGCATCTCACTTGCATATTATATGCACACATACGTATACATAATGCACTTCTGCAGTTTGCTGGATTCGTTTAGGGATACGTATTGTGTGTAAGGCCGTAAGACTGTTTGCCGTCTTCTCAACCAACACCAGCGTCGAAGGATGAGTACATAAAAATTATTTCATATCATTGGTAACATGCGGCTACGGACGAATCGTTGATCTTATAATATGAATGCAATCATGGATTACAGTGAGATTCATGTGCGTCTGTCCACTAACTCGTTCGTTTACTTTCAACGTCTCAGAAATTGAAAGAGAAAGCCAAAGGTAATTAAGTTTCCAAATATTTTTGATTCAAACGACTAACAGATAGGTTGACCCCAATAACTAATGTAACTTAGAAATATATCTTAACAACACCTTCACAAGCATAGTAGTTTACAAGCACTAGCTTAGGTATTTAACTTAGCCATTATAAGAATTATGTTCTGCTTCATACAAATGCAGACAACCAAGAACATCATATGTGTTTTAAGGCGAACCATTGACACTCATGGGTTTCGCAGGCGTGTCAATTGATCGAAAGTAACGGGGTAAGAACTTTTTGCAAAAAAAAAAAAACAGAGGCAATGAAAGTAGGATCCCTTTTTCGGAGTCAGGCACCTGCCCGAAATAATAGAACAAGTCTTTTTTTTAAAACCAATCATCTCCGCTTTCTTCTATTCATGACAAAGGAGTATAAAACAGCAAAAAACCGTTACACTTTTAAAAAGAAGTGCAAAGGCCTCTAAAGAGAGCTAAACCTTGGCATCTTATCCAGGTCGAACCCTTTTTTTGGCTCCATCAAAATTTACTATGCTTTTTACTTTAGCTTATTAATTATTACTAACGATATTCATGAATTTTCGTTCGTGTTAGTTAAGTCTTTTACATACCAAAGACGGATTGATGGTGGATCATGTCCCATCATAAATGACTATCAGTTCGATAGTCGCCGATCAAGAGCCTATTTTCTGTCTTCTATCGCTAAAAGCTTCATATTTCGTTATGGCGACGTGAGAGAAAGTTTTCTAAGCACTACTACTAGAGAAATTCGTTCCACCATCCACCGTATATCGTATCCCTCTCTTAGGTGATGGTATTTAAGATTCGTTGCAAGGCGTATATGGTTTTCTTAGTTGGCTTTTTGTCATTGCTTTATTTTCTTATTTTTATTTTAATTTGTTGCGTTTAAAATCCCGTATTACATTCGTTCATTTATTAAATGTGTAGGTTTTACATTTCGCATATTTAGCACAATGACCACTGAAAACAATATTTTATACATACTTACAAGAAGCACATGTAAGCAAGCGTTCATGTTCATAAGTACATTATAAGGTCTTTTCTTTCTTTTAGGCATTGATATGTCAAAGAAGTTTTTTATTCTGCCATTGTTTTTTTTTTTTTTTGTTTTTTTTTATTATTATTATTATATTTATTTTAACCTCCACACATATCGCATCGTCGAAGTACTTATAATAAATTTACTGCAAGGCTGACTTTAAAGGAGAAATAAAACTCTTTTGCTTGCTATCAAGAATGAAAAAATAAACCTTAAAAAATCCTTGAATTTAAGTTGAAAGCTTCATGCCGGTGATATATAACGCTGCAACTGTAACTACATTTGAATCTCGAAAGCTATCGAACGTTGCATGAACGATAGATAATTAAAAGAGTGGATGAGCACAAAGCGCGGCGCCACAGAATGCAGTGATGGAAGGCACTCTTCTGTGTTTAATGATTACATTCGTTTACGTCTTTCATCGACTGATGAAACTGTACTAGGTAAGTAAGACCCAGAAATTTATTTTTGATTAACTTGTTATTACATTAATTCTAAATCAATCGACCAAGTTAAGGTTTTAGTCGTTGGGCCAAGTTCTGTGAAACGCTCTTACTAAAGTTGGTAAAAATAACTGTAAGACAATTTTGTTAGCAAAGGCCTGAGAACGGCTCGTCATATTCATTTCTTACCAGTAGTAGGGGTTCAAGCAGATGCATAAGCACATTAGCTCAGAGAAGAGCATTAACTTTTACGCTACCCCTAAAGGTAAAAAGTATATACATACGAATCGTTTCTCTGTATCGTGAATAGTGAGCATATTACCATCACAAAAGAGTTTCCATTCCATTTTCAGATGAACTCCTTCTTTGCTTTTGTAGTTTTCATTAGAAAACCAATTACCGAAATTACTTATCTTATCTCATCTTAATCACTTTAAATAGTCATAAATATTTGGTCGATGTTAGTGTTCGTATTAGACGAAATAAATGGATGCTGTGTTGATTTCTTGCGGTCTCTGAAAATAATCTATAAATGTTTTGTGTTTTTTTTTTTTTTTTGTTCAAGTTTAGTTATTCGTCTCTTTATCATCATTTGATCTTCTTTGGCTTTTACATCAGTATCACTGGCAACCATCATCGTCGTTAATATCGCACAGGGGAGAACTTTCTAATGTATTATTTAACAATAATTAATTGGAGAAGAGATTTCAAAGGCAATTAAATAAGTTTTTATTGACTTTGCTTAAAATAGATTGGTTTTTATTCGACTTACTTGCCTTCGCTTGAATAAATTTAAATAAAGTCTTCTTCGCAAACAATTAGTTCTTGTTGTTTAGCTTGAGGATTATAAATAATTAAATGGAATATTTTGTCATTTTCTGTTTTTCTTTTAATGAACAAAATTAAGATCAACGACTTGAATATAAATGTTTTCATAAGCACTACAATGTTGTGCAAAACATTTACAAAGCAATCGTTAAACGAAATTAAATCAAATGCTGCTCAAATGAAAGCAAATAAACAAAACTTTTTATTTATACACATCTTGAAAGGTAGGTAAGCATTCGTGTGTCGCTCTTGCTGTGCTTAATGCATTTCATTCATTTGGCAAAAATATCATTTGTTTACATATATTTTCCTTTTCTTTTTCTTTTCTTTTTTGGCAAAGCATATTATTTAACTAAATAAGAAAAAGAGTGTGCAAAAAGTTAATTTCGTTTAGGAATTTTTTTTTCTAAAAACTTGAAAAAGATTTTATTTTTTCTTGGCATAGCATACGCTCACACCCCAAAGAAAAGCAGGTGGTTTCATTTATTTATCTATTTATTTTTTTTTTTTGGGTATCACCTAATAAAAAAAAGCTATTTTCGTTTATAAGAAAATATTTACTTAAAAATTCGTTGCATTAAACGTGTAAAAGAGGTTCGGCGAGCTCAAAGTGTGTATGAACATCTTCTTCTGAACGGCATGACCTGCACTTATTTCCCCATCTCGGATATTTCATAAATTTTATTTTTACACATACACAGGCACAGCATTGTTCAGCAACGCAGGTTACTTATTAGGTTTATCCTTGTTCATCCGATCTTCTGTTTGTTGAAGAAATTCTCAAAGACAATGCAATAATAAGAAGGCAGTAAAGTAAGACTTTTGTGTTTAGAGCGCGCAGACCTATCCAAGTGCGCTATTTTCTTTTGTTTCAGGGTCAGGGTCCCATTTGATGTATCCGTCGAATTTGTCGCCAATGTCCTCAGTACGTAGTGGGTTTCTGATTTTTCCTTTCAAGGAACAGAGAGTCACCCGCTTGACAGTTTAATTAGATAAAGCCCGTAAGCTTATGGGGTAATTTATGAGCGAACCTTCTCCTCCCGTTAAAGCGAGGCCCTGTCATATACCTTGAATTATTTAATGCCCCTGCAATCGGGGATAACTACAGCCACAGTAAGCAACTTGAGCCCCGTTGGGCCCATAGCTTTATTCTGCAATCCTTTTAGACGATCGGCACGTGTCATGGTTGCGTACATACTCCGGCTTTTGAATTATCGATACTTCCTGGTCGCCATCCCGCTAATACCCCCTTAAATATTTAATACAACACAGACTTGTTTGTTAAATCGTGAACCTTGATTGTAGCTGAATTCAAAGTAGAGAAGTCCGCAAACAGGCAACTCATGACACTCTCGATGATTTTTCCGAGGTGTGGTCCCCGTCGCTGGGAACCTTCAAGCAATAAAATACGTTATTCATAATACACTTTAATGGCTTCAATTGGGGTCAAAAAGATGCCTCCAAAAAGGTTTTTTGAATTTCAAGAATAGAGTCACATGCTGCACGGAGACGAGTAGGTCGGTTATGGAATGGTATCAGGTGCACTTCTGGCGAAAAGGTCTTGAAGAATGAAAGTGTTTTGAGAAAGTACAAAAACGGAGAGTTGTCTGACCATAATTCTGGCGAACGATGCATATCGCTCGAAGGGGTGCTATAAAAATCGAAGAAAGCTGAGTCTTACTACTTTTTAATCGCAGTTTTACATCGTCCGCTGCGTTCTCCAGATAATTGTCGCGACCTGTCGATAAACCGCTCCGTAGTATATAAGCAATTTGCAACATATTCAAAAAAATATTCAAAATTTCATTCCTTTAATAACTTAAAAGCTGCAAAAGTTATTGATCTGAAACTGTTCTTAAATATTTAGAGAGAGAGAGAGAGAGCGTGAGAAAGACAAGTTAAATTTGTAAATTAATTTTAACGCACATAAGTACTTCTCAGTGACTGTGTGAGCCTATTGTCCACAGACGTTCTTCAACTATTTTCGAATCTAAAGTGTATTAAGCGTCTTTGTGTGTCCGTATACATTGTACACCAATTTTTAGCTCATTTGTAGCCGTATTCCTGGCTCATGCTGGGTGTTCAAAGTAGATGGTGTCGGTTAATTCACATAATACTGAGTGACAAGAAGCTGCAAGTAGGTGTGCAAGGTTTGTTTATACGTATGCAACGCCATCAATCATTTTCTAATCTGTCCGCCTATTTGTCCGCCTTTCAGTTCAAACTTGCAGTTTCCAAGATATTTTGGAAAGTTTTTTTTCATACTTGGGAACACTCTGCCTTTAAAGCAATGTTCTCAAGAAATTGTCACTAGGTGACGGGAGGGATTTAATAATCAGCTGCGTATTCTTAAACATCACAATGCGGGCAAAATTAAAAAAAAAAGAAATTGCTATCAAAGACTATTCCCCATAAGCGGGGACATTGCATAAGCATGACTAACAAGCGCTATCTTCGTTTGTTAGCCTGTCTGCCCGCTTGTTTACCGGTCCGTTAGTTTGTCAAGCTATTTTCTTGTCGAGCACAAAATCTCGCAATTATATAAAGTTAAAGGCTAAAAATCTTTAAAAACAAATTGCTTCAATTATCTTCTCATATATTTAGTTGTATGTTTTTGCGCTTTCAGATATTTTGTGACAAGTATTTTACTGTTACGTTATATGAAGTATGCGTGCTTACGTTACACTTTGGTTGTATTACCTCTCATGGCATATGTCTGCATATTATCCGTTATGTTGTAGTTACGTAATAAGGAGATGAAATGGCAGATTCGCAAAAGTGCCATATATTGAAGGCTTGGTTCTTTGATATACGCATTAATTAAAAAAGTAAAAAACAAAGATTGAATTTAAGTCTTGCTTTTTCCCATTTTTCATTTGTTGCTAAGCGAAATTATTTTGTATATAAAAAGTGTTTGATATTCTTCTATGGCTTATGGAATATTTCCTGCTGCAGGTTTTCATCCTTAGTTCAAAAGATTTGTTAATTGAAATCAAAATCTACATCACTCATAGTCGTATTGTGCGAAAATTTGCTAACTTAAGTCCTTAAGTGTGTGAACGTGAATAAATTTCTGTCTATTTCTTAGTAAGAAGTAAATGGCAAGAAGTACTTCATTTAAAGTGTTGCCCCTCGCCAGCCATCATTCGTTGCATTTCTACGTAGAATATGAATTCCGTGCAGAAGAAGTTCTTTCAAGGCTATCGGCGAAGGGAGTCATTTCTTGAATACTATCAAAAGAAAAGAGATCCTTTTTTTCGAAAAAACAATAAGTCCCGCGATTAGTAGTGGCAGTAATGTGTAGCATATTCCAGTTGAATATTGTTCACGTTTCCTCCGGGAATTTTTTTAAATCAATCTCAAGTACCATGTCGGTGTTCGCGGGTTCAAATCTCAAGTGGGGTACAATTTACAGCTTACTTTTTTGGTCGTGGCTATATGTGAGTGCTCAGCCGGCAAAGATTTAACGCTTATCGATTGGACACACGTCGCAACAGGCTGCGGCTACCTCCCTCTTTATTTCTCTATTACTCCACTTCTTTCTGACCGTCACTGTGTGACACGAATAGAGAACATTCCTTGAACTGTCGACTCATGTTATCCACCAAATAGTGTTCTTTTCTTTTCTTTTTGTTTAGAACTTATTAAAAGTTCCATCAAATTTTGCCGAATATACTTCAGAAGGATAACAAAACCTTAAAGCTGGGTATGTCGCAGTCCAATAGTACGCTTTTCCAGCCAAAACTTGTGAAACGTCGCAATAGTATGTGTAAGAAGCTGAGTCAGGACTACCGCTGAGATATACTTACGATAAACAGTTGTTCGACAGCAGATAAAATTATTTTCAAAAGAATATCTCGTTTCCTACACCAATCTGTTACCTATTGCTGTTTGTGAGCAGAACTTACTTACTTCCTAATCCAATCGATAAATATTAACCAGAATGTATTATATGCCAATTTCGATGGGATATTTCAATATCCACAACTTACAATTGTGAAGGGTGCTTGAGTTTTCTTTGGTCGTAGCTGTAGTGAGTGCTCAGTCGGGGAACGTATGCACTTATCCATTGGACACACCTATTTCCTTCTCTGTCCTCTCTTCTTCCTGACAGAAAAAACAAAAAAATCTCCACAACGTGAATAATTATTAATGCGGATTAAGGGGCAATAGAATAAATTCGAATTTCCGAGAAGAGAGTAACTCTTAGGGATACTTTGCACACTGTTAACACAAATTTAATCAGCAAAAAAAGCTGGCATAGCTGTCCACCTTTGTAGATAGTGAGTATTAAAAAAAGGTTTAGGTATATAGCAAAGTATAAATTATAAAAATGATATAAGAAACATAATTGAATTGAATATCTTTCCGTTTTGGTTAGCGGTTGGATTTTCATTATTATTCGAATTAATTTATTATCGATTTTTCACTATTTTGAATTAATGAGTTTTTTTTCTTATCTATCCGTTTATTAATTTTGTTTACAAATGCGAAAGCATTGATATTGGTTTCTATGTACATAAATGCAAACATTCCTACAACGGTGGGATGGTGTCTGTTTGCGGTTAAATAAAACATAAGCACGCGTTTGTCTACAGCAACAGCAATAACTAGTCATAAAGCAATTATCGTCGTCTTAAGGCGAACTTTCATTACCTTACACATTACCTAAGCTTAACATCGCAACTCTTGCACATTAACCGAGACAATTGCGATGACAGCAATCGAAGGATATTTCTTTATAAAATTTTAACATTTTATTTCCGACTGATATTGATAGTGAATGATATCTTCTCTAATATAGTAGTGTACATAGTTGTCTTTCAAATTTGTTCATTATTTAAAGCCGTTCCTTTTGTCGGAAGTTATTCCGTTTTCGTTTCCGTTTCCATCAAGTTATAGGTTTTTGGGGAGAAACAATTGTACAAACGCCAAGTCTCGAGTAGGTTGTCAGAGGTTTATAACTAAATTAATATAACATCACAATATAGTGATGGAAAGGGGCGGCAAAAACTTGGCATGCGGTAGATGTAGCGATTAAGTAAACATTAGCTATGTACAGCACCATATAACAGGCAATCGATTGAAAAGCGAATTAAACTTGTAGGTGTTTTTTTTTATATATATTTCCTTATTTACCTTTTATTATAATATGTGCAACACTTTATTTAGTTAATTCATTATTTGCTTTTAGCGTTATTTACATTTGCAGTTGACTTAGATTTACTTAAAGTAAATTCTCATTTACCTACTTCGGCTTGGTGTCGTAACTCGTAACGTCGTACTTATAACGGCGGTTACCTCCATATAATGTCCGATCTTTTTTATGCATTTTTTTCTCGCTAGTGTTTTTTATTACTAAAGATATATATATAATCCAAAGAAAAGAATAAAAACAAAAAAATGATTGCCTTTTAAAAATCTTAAACACGTTTTCAAAATCACGTTTTCTTTGATTTTTTCTTTTTTTTTTTTTAATTTATTATAACAACGAGCAGACTTTTACAAGCAACACATAACCATTTGATAATTACGTCTGTAATGATTTAAACTTTAAAGATCGCATAAAATTTAGCGAGACGTAAGTGGTGAAGATTAACAGAACCACTTTTCTGAAGTGAAATACATTCGCGTATCATAAATATATTCTTAATCTGTATGTTTATCTTAAGGACTTCCTTCAAATATGGAAATGAAATCAATTGTTTCTCAAGCCTTTCTGAGGCTCAAAGAGAACATGTTTACCTTAGAATTCCCTCACCAAAAGTTAACGAAGGGCATCTCTTTGAAGAGAAATGTGGAAGTTTGAGTAAACTCTTTTCAATGCAAACAAGCAAAGCTGCAACAACTACTCGTCATAGTGTTCATCGATCAACTGCGGTGCGTCTGATCAAGAAAGGTGACTAAGCCGTTTTCATATTTACGTCACTTGCCTAAAAACTCGTGGATTGCAGTTTGCTTTTTTTTGTCAACGTTTCCTATATGTATATGGAAAGTGAAAGAGATAGGAAGTGGTCGCTGCGTAGTGGGTGCGACCGAGCATTCACTGTAGCTATGACAAAACAGTGTCTACTGCTTTGAGATTTAAACCAGCGAACACCGATTTGATAGCCACGATCGCTATCTACTCGGCTTGCCGTCGTAAGCTGGTCTAAGCCTTCTGCGAAACTTAGCATTGTACACCTGACGCTATCATAATATAACCCCACTAGGGCAGAGTCTTTGTTCCATTACGCATCATTTACGATAGTCCGCAATTTGCAACAAAGATCCTACAACATCACCCCAGCACTCGTTCAACTTACGAATGGGAGCTGAACTATGCTCCCTTCTTGCCCTTCTTGTTTAATTTGATCAGTACTTCGTCATAGAGACGATTGGCCTTCACACCCAGTTGGTCTATAAGCAATCCTTATACACCGCACTTTGATTTGCAACCATTACTACGCTATATAAAAGTACATAATAGATTTCAGCAGGAGATAAAAAGCGTTGTCTCCTACATGATATGTGTGCAAGATTCGCTTTAGAGCAGCTATAACTTGCTTATAAAATTATATTTATTTGCGTGTTGTTTAATATTCTTGCCATAGTTGTGGCAATTTTTTTTTTAAATACTAGTAATTTATGCTATTCTTCTTAATGTCTTTTGTTCTAAAAATATTTTATCGATGACAGACAAATAAATATGAAAGAAAAAAGGAAGAGGAATGTACTCAAGCTAGTACCTGCGTAGATTTTTAAAAGCACACTCTCATAACATGACATAAACGATTGATTCCACATGGAATGAACAGTATAGATAAACCTCATGAATTCTTATATAACATTCAAAAATATTCATAAATTTGATATTCTTGAAAAACTTTAATTTCTAACTGCATATAACTGAGATTAAAAATTAGCTAAACTGGGTTTGTACTCTATTTGACGTTGTATAGTGTATTAGGAGGTATTTTTCGCCAGAGTAAATCATTTGCAACGGAAATTATTTCAGCGCGGCAAGTCGTTTGCACGAGACTATTTACCATAATTCCGGACAGACAAGCAATCGTATCTTTTTTTGCATCACGCATTACATTGTTAGTTTTATTAAAAATTCAACTCACATCGTTTCACACGCGCACTTCTCTCCTGATTTAACTTTGACTAGTTTCTGGTTACTGCTGAAAGAAGACCACTTCGGGAATATGATCTGCGTCGATTAAAAAGATCAAGCTGTGTGTGTGAAAAAATGCAATTTTTTGAAGATTTTGACGTAATGTTTTGCACGCACGTCAGTTTGAGTGTAGCCAGTTTATGCAAAAAAAAGAAAAACTACTTGCTCGAATAAGAACTCGGTATTTCAATAAAAATGTTTTGTTCGCACTAATAACACTATACATAGCAGGTTTCTACATAGATATGAATCGCCAGACGGCTGACTTGCAATAAGCCAAAAAATGTTTCATATATTTATGATATCATCACCTTTGATAAAGTATAACACGACATACTTTACACAAACGATTGCCTTTCGCTAGGCACTACTTATCCCATCGCTTAGCTTATGTTTTGAAGAGAATGCAATTAATCTTTTGAAGGCCTCAACCTCTACACAAACAATCCACTTTTCGATAATCACCAACGAAATGGAAAGTGCCCTCGAGCAGGCAATAAGCGACAGACTAATGATAATATTGACCTGTAGAAGTATTGTCTGCTGAATATAGCGAAAATCGTAGCACATTCAAATTCAATGTTGCTAACGTTTCCTGAGCCTATATTGACGTATAAAACCGAACAAGTCATCTTGACGAAAAATCATAGTATCGTGACTCTTGTGAATTCGCAAAAAAATTTGCATAAATTGTAATAATGCGGTACAGTGTGGGTAAGCGGAAAGATGGTTAGGTTTCCAAAAAATCCCTTTTTTGAAACCGCGAATGCTTTTTTAACAAAATAAAAATCGGTTAATTTTTTCCTTTAAATCCGCCAGAAGTAAAAATATTTGGAAATAATTCTCCGCCTAAGGAAGAGACCAAAGCAATAATTATATTCGCTATCAATCAAGGACATCTTGACTTAACCAACTTGCCAAACCATCCTTTGAGTTTTTTTTTTTGCGAGATTCAAAGAGTCTTAGCCATTCTTTGCAATCTTCAATGCTTTTAAAAGCATTAATACTTAGTAATATCTTGTCAACCCGAATAACCTTAGGCTATATTCGCATTAAGAAGAGATCCTCCATCGTTTGTCTACATTTTGTGTCTTTGCAAAGCGGATATATTACAAGCGGAAATTAATAAATTGACCTGAACTTTGTTCAGAAAAAAGAAGAAAGCCATCGCTTGCGATTTATATTTCTGAAAACTATAAAAACTCTACCCGATGATGGTGAGTAGCGTTAGTTAAACGTGATATCCGTTTATAGTCTTAAGTCATCCTCTCTTTTAATATATATATACATGTGTACGTATAGCTGTGGTGGGTCATTGGATACCTGGCCATTAATTGCATTGCATTTGTGAAGAGTGCGGGAGTAGAAGAAGACAACAAAAAAGAAAAAAAAAAAAAAGATGACTATAATTTTTTTCCCCCCTAAATGTTGACATTGTGGTTACGTTGTTTGGCGAGGTAGAGATTTACAAATATTGATGGCCTTTGTAAAGATATTTATAGTTTAACAGCAACTACTGATAGTGCTGCGATTGTTGTTAATATTTTTCAAGGTATTTTTACGTACGGATGTATAGTTGAATGCGGGTATAAAATTATGTGCATTATTGATTTTTTCATATATGCACCGCACAAGCGAGAAGATGTAGTCATTTTGTCGAACCATTTGCAAGGCCTAGCAGAAAGCTATCAAGCTACAAAGTCCATATCAGCTATAGGTTGCTATCATATTCCAAATTAATCGAAGAAGTTTTGACCGTCCGGCTGCGTGTGGTCAACGTTCTCCCGATCGCAAACAAGTTGACACTGAACAGGAGCAAAATCTTTCAGAGGCACGCCTACTGTGCAACACAAACTAATAAGAGCTCTGCGTTCGAGGGAAAAAAATTAATTTTTTTTTTGTCACCTTTACAAGAGATGCAAGAGATAAAATGATAAAAATTTCCGCGTAGAATACATTCCGTAGTTGATTGTACAGTGCTTGCCAGAATATTAGTAAAAATCAACTACTTTCGCTTATGGGATTTTGATTTTTTCTTTAAAGATAACGATGGTGGATGTAAACGATTCGGCTAAAGCTGAACATCATTTTCTTACTTGTTTATGGTTACTCTGTCTAACAGCAAAGGCTAATCACTTGACGCGTGTCGTGATTTTAACACATGTTCGCAAGAGTGTGTAAACGGCCGCTTCGCATGACATGTATGCATAATAAGTGAATAATAAAAATTTTCGAAACTTGCTTAGCTTTCGGCTCTCGCGGATCATAATTGTTACACCGTTTTTTGCTTAATGTTTGAAATATTTGTCCTAAGTAGAAATTTTTGTTAGTTTTCCATTTTTAATTTACGTACATAGGCGTGCGATGATATCCCGTATTTGAAATGTATGTAATTAAGCTGCATGCAAACAGAACGGTGAACACTGTGTATACAAAATACTGGACAGGAAGCAAGAAATGATTTAAATAACCCATATATTCACACTTATTAAGAATGTAGATGTTTTTGTGAAGGCACCTATGCTTTGCAACACATTTGTTTTGATGTCTTAATGGAAAAAAAAACGAGTAAAATAATTATATTCAGTTGCGACCCGTAACTGTCATCCTATAAAAGATTGAGAAAAATAGAAATTTGCGTACTGCATAATATTGGGTGGGTGTGGCTGCGTTTTTCTATTTTTGCACAATAATTGTGGGCAAATTCAGACCGTGTATCTGTTGGTGTTTATGAGCAACGAGCCAAATGCACGGAAAGCAAAGGGATCATCTGTCTTGGTTGTGGGCGCAGTCTTTGGTGTAATTAGACCCTTTCCAAAGCCTTTTGCAAGTCCGTAAATGATATCTTCATTTTTGCGAACTCGAAAAAGTTTACACTCTATATATACATTCTATGGTTGGGCAGCCAGACATACAAACAGACAGACATGCTTAGATGCTCTCCCACCTGGAGGAGAATTTAAAATACTTTATGGAATTTGTAAAGTTTGCCGCTGCGCGTTATAAAGGTATTCAAAAAAATTAAGCTGCGATACATTATAATATTGGAAAGGCGTGGTCAATTTTTATACAGCTACTACAACATCGCCCATAGAATATGTGTTAAAATGTTCGTGCATTCATTTGCTGTTATTTATGAGTAATGATCAACAAAACAAATTTTTTAATCCATTTGGAAAACAGAGATATTTTCGGTTCACCTAGTACCGTAGGCGTGGTCTTCGGTCGATTTGGACCATTTCTGATATCAACTTGTCCTCGCAAGTTGAAGATGGTAGCTTCCGTTTTGCGATCCGAAGAGTGCTTACTACACATAGAGAGACAGACGGACACGCATAAATCAATTTAGAATTTCATGTTGATCAAGAATATATACACTCCGTGGGGCCTCTGAAACTTTCTTCTGGACGTTGCAAACGTTTTGACAAAATGAATACTTCGATGATGTGTATGAAGAGATATTTTAACAAAGTGTTTCAGGAAATTTTATGTAACATATTTTTCTCTTTTAAAAGTTTTTCAATTTTATTCAGTTAAAAACGCATGACCTGATTTTTGTTATTATTCTTTATTTCACTTTTTTGAAAAACATAAAATTGGGTCAAGCCATTTATGAGTGGCAAGAAAAACTTATGATGCTACTGCCGCCACTTCAATGGTCCGTTGTGCGAATGACGGATGCAATGATTTTCTGAAAATTGCTTTATTAAATAGATAAAATAATGTTAATAATTGTTATATTTCTCTTTTGTTTTCTACTTTCCTTGTTAGAAAGGAATTCAAGAGAAATCTAACAGTCTGGTGAGTAATCACGTTTTTGATAACTTCTCGTTACTGATTGAAGTCGTCAGTAGGAAACTCTGTTCAAATGTGTCGCTTCAAACTTGATGCCAGAAACATCTGATTTTGCACAATTTGTGAAGCCTTTGGTCGATTTTGGTCGTGAAGACAAGGAAGAGCTACATACCGGGAACGCCCTTAAAAAGAAGAAGATCAGACTGATACGAATGTTGGCAATAAGCGTCTTGGTTAGATCCAACCAGCCATCAACCGCTTATTGTGCGCTAGAGCGTTGAGAATCTTCAACGAGTTATGCGGTGCTATTCATGCAACTCTTTACACCGTTGCTTCGCGCCATATATACGAAACTCTTCCTTCCATAGAGTATCTTTATTGAGTAGAGAAGCTTGTTGTCGAAATTCGCTCTTGTTGCCAATATATAGTTTCGCGTATCCATGGAGAAGAGGACTGTGCCGCATCTAAACGACGGGGACACTTTTTGGCTCACCTTATATTTTTGCATTTTAACCCATTTTTGTGTTTCGTTGAAATTTTAAAATATTTCTCGAACGCCTTTCATTATATCAGTTCAGTCATTCATTCATTTATTTGCACCGTAACATCGAGATTTTTGTGAAAAATGAACTTTCGCGCTTTTGTGCTAAATATTTCTTTCTTTTTTCTTTTTTTTTTTTTTTGTTTTTTGCAATGTATTTTCTTTGGTTTAGTACAACATCTGTTTGTAATTGCAGTTGAATGGTTTTCACGTTCTAAGCTCTATGAATCAGTATAAATGAAAGGTTGTGCGATTTCTTTTTCTTTTCCTTTTTTTTTTTTCTTTCAATTTTGGCTAACGACTAGTTACAGAATTTTATTCATTTATTTTCGTAAGTTTACTTAAAATTTTCTTACCTTTTAACTTTTAGCTTAATTAGAAAATTCTTATGACTGTATGTTTAACTACATACCTAAGCGTTGTATACTTAGGTTACCTTTCATGTTTATGTGTATGTTGTCCGTTTCATTGTTTTTTTAATAAGGCTGTCCTCATATAAAAGTTGATTTTCTTGTGATCGCGAAATTGAAATTTTCTCCTCTCCCAACAGGAATGCAGGAGCATTTGAAAACTTCATCTGAGAACTTAAACATCACATTTCAAATATCTCGCTTATAATATGCTTACCCGGGGCGGACGAGTAAACGACCACTTAAGGATTACTACACATGTAATTTTTTGGTAATCGTGAATGTAATAAATTTATGGGGTCTTTGACGCGTATTTGAATGAAATGAAACTGCGGGAGATATTTCATGTGCTATGGGAACGTGGGTGGTAGATATATAAATGGTGACATATGCTTGCAACATGGTATTTATTTAAGCGTCATTTTCTTTCAGTTTTATTTCTGGATCATTATCATTATTATCCGAATCATCATCGTAGAAAAGATCATTTAACTTCAACTTGGAAAAGTGCAATCATTTATTGCAGTGTTAATGTGACAAATTCATTAAATTGTTCGTCACTATGTTCCCCCATCAATTATTTTAAAGCAGGGGGCAACATGTGTGAAAACAATAAAATTTTAAAACGTAACAAATAAAAAACATTTGTTGTGAATTTTTAACAAATCATTTAAAAAAACAAATAAAAGAATGTGGCGGAACATAGCAAACCCTTGAACACACTGATCCGCTTCGTTTAATGAAATTCTGAAGTGGCCGAAAAAGTGTTCCGCCCCGAACCATTTCCCTTGGTCCGAAACACTTGAGTGTATCAAATTTTATCAAAGTATCTCAAAAATCTCCGGCTTATAGAGTGAATAAAAAAAAAACGAGGCGGACAGACGGACAAACAAGCTACGATTTATTCAGATTGTAAATGATAAATAATAAAACATAGTTCTATGAATAGTTCTTTTGGGTGTGGCATGCATGCGCACTAACTTCGTACCACAAGTGGTGTAGGGTGTAACTATAAGTGTTCATAGTCGAATCGAATCTTTGATACCTAACGTGTCAAATCGTTAGTTAATTGCGGGCCCATAAGCTGGTCGATCAGTACAATTTTTGCACTGACCTTAACTAATGTTAATAGCAGATCTTAGATCAATGTTGGGCACATGTTTTAGTTAAAGGTGAAGGAGAATCCAAAGCGAGCAAATTGAATTATTTGACGTTTTAAACGTAGCTGGCCGGATCCGGTCCACTGACCTTTCGTTTCCCATCCCAAGCTTGCACGGATATCTTACTGGCCAGCTTACGGTCTATTGCGGGCATAAACGGATTTAAACAATTCTTACACATGAAATGCAGATGGTTCTTGCAAATATTTCTCCAGAAGTTCCATCCCGAGTTGTGCTATCAATTGTAAATTAACTTTTATAAATACTGCTGGCAGGAGCTGTGAACGATTCACGTCTGTTTTTAAACCTGAACTTTAGTCTCCAGCAAAATCTATAAAAGACGAATTCTCGCTTTACGTTTCAATTTTCGTAAATGAGAACGTTCCACTCGCAGCTGATCGACAAATACGCGACCGGACAGGTGTTCAGAATTAAATTGATTCAGAATCATACGCTAATGAAAACTATATACATATCAGCAGATTTACAGCGCATAGGCGAACTGTGTGTATGTACAGAACTTCTGTGACGCTGTGACACATTTCCACTTCATTTATGACTTTTCAAAGAAATGAACTGAAATGATTGAACATTTCAACAAGACTTACAGGGCTTACAGAGCTAGAGAAGGCGAAAGAAACGTAGTCCATATTTTAGACGAACTTCATTGTATTGCTCTAAAACTAATGCCTATGACTGAAAAGCGCGGATGCAATTCTTCCTTCAAAAAAATAATTCTGTTAATCAATGGTTTGCCCGAACGGTTGGTATGGCATCATTTGCGTTTTTGGGTAGGAATCTGATTAGAAAACAGAGAAAAGGGTTGATGATCATCAAACGGGTTTAGACGAGTGTGACATTGGGAGGAAATGATTTAATTACCGACCTGCTGTGAGCGATAGACACTCCGGTCTATCACGTGTCAAAGGAATTTCAGTTTTCACTATAGACAGAGATTTTCGGGCCAACCGTTGTCGAAGCTTGAAGAAGAAATCGTCCGTCGGTTTTAAACAAAAATTTTTGTTTCAAAAAAGTCAATGCTGATGATGCACATGAATTTGTCATTTAATCAGTATTTATGTCCATTCAATTCTCTTTAAAAATGATGTCAAACCATTGCTTATTTGAAAATTATTCTCCTTCTGTGAGCGTATCTGAAGGCGAATAATATACCGTGAAGAGTCAATACTCGAGTGGCTTTTTGAGAAGAAATAGTTGACAATCGAACACATAATGCAATAGGGGACAATGAGTTCAGCTACAATCTAGGTTGAATTGGATTGACCATCACTTAAGATTAAAGGCTTGAACTATGCCATTCTATGTCCGTCCGAGATTAAATGGTGATAAAAATGTTTTACAATTGAAAAATCTGTACACAAATTAGATAAAAGAAAATAAAGGAGTAAGTGAAACCTATACACGTCTACCCTAGAAGTGCATTTACAGCCGACATGCATCAATCTGTATTAAGGAGAATAATTTCAACAATATACAAGAATACAATTTACAAAAAGCCCTGAGGTTATATTGATTAAGTTTCACAAAAAGAAATGTCCTTTAGTCGAGTTGAAGGAAATGCTGGAGATAAAACTCGGTTCCTCTAGTGAAATAAGTGATTATTTTTCTAAGAGATAGGCTAGATGGTTAGTCCAGTTGCTTTAATAACGATGTGAAGGGTAATCTATTTCTACAAAAAAACAAATCAGGTCCGTAGGATTTCATTGATTCTGCATAGAAACGCGACCAGAAACACATTCCAGTGTAGGTCATAGTAAGCTCACATATAATCTTCGCTTAAAACGATCATCGAATTTTCTACACCAACGTTTAACGCCCTCAACCCATTTTTTGAATTTTATTTTTTATTGCTTTCAATTCTTCCTAAAATCATGACAAAAAAAAAAGTGTGCCATTGCTTCTGATATCAGATTTTTATGCTCTATATAATGTTAACAAAGCGAAAGAAATGAAATAAACAGAAAATGTAAATAAATTACATTCAATAACAAACTATGTGTGGAGAATTGAAAATTAGAATACATCCGCTGGTCAGACTAATTGCTGCAATTTAAACTAACAACATATTATGAATGCGTTTCTAGCTTTTTAATAACGCAAAACTTTTCACAAATGATAATAATTACAATAAAAATAAAAATAAACAAATAAGAAAGTTATATATAGTTGTATACATACGCCTTCAAGCGGATCTCAGATAACCCAGACTTCAAGCAAATGTGTAAAAATTGAAAAAATTTTTTTTTTTTTTTTTTTTTTTTGCTAATTGCGCACCTCCCAGCTTTATTTGCACAATGAATGAATGAATGGTTATGACAAATATTTACGCCTAAGCTTATATCAATATTTACTGTGCGATTAAGTTATTGAAAAAATTATTTTGTCAAATATTCACAATTCCGTGCTCTTTTGACATTTACTTTAGCACTTTTACGCAAGTTTTGGATCAGCGCACACCTACTTTACAACTTGATTTTTAGACATGAACTCAACATTTTGTATCAATTTTTGCTACTGTAAGTATTATGACAAGGAAAAGACAGACGTCCGGACATTCTGCTAGACATAAAAAACCGATAAAGAAATTTATCTTCCGTAGGCATAATAGGTTCAAATAACTAGTACTGCAGATGACATTTACCTAACCAAACGCGGCTACGAGTGTGTACGAATTGTTGCTGCATTAATCATGAAATGTAAATGCGGAGAAATCAATGCAGGAAAATGTTTGACAAACCTCTTGCAAGTTCGTTGTAAAAATATTTTCTCAAAATCAATCATCAATCACACAGGTTCACATGCACACGACCAAACACACACACACACACATTGAAAACATATCATTCATCCATTTCTAGTAGTAATCGTGTATTAAACGAGTTTACACAAATACTTTCCATGGAGCGTCGGCATTCAATCTTAGCTTGCAATCAATGAAAAAATTATTATAAACCATCCCACAACCTATTCACGACATGGGACTAACAGAACTCGTTCCCAAGAAAATGAAATATTTAGGTACAAATTTTCACTTGCATGCATTTAAAATGCTTTCGATATAAAAGCTTCTATCCACAAAACTATTTAGGACGATCCCCATAGGGAAGCCAATAAAATGTTACACCATGCTAAGCAAAATTTAATGAATCTTCCCAACAACTCCCCGACACTCTATATATGTATTGTTTTCATTAATTAGCAAACTTCATATACCGCCAACAGCACGGTATGTAAACAATTCTTAACAAATGGAAAAGAAGATAATTAAATAAAGAAAATATAATTAATTTACCTAATTAACCAGCGGGTGCAGCGTGTTTTCTCTGCGCTTTTTGTTGTTTAAAATAACTGCAAATAGAGAAAAAAAAAGTAAAAACAAAAAATAAAAGATAAAATCAATAAACAAAACGTACATTAATGCCAGTGAAACGTGTAAGAAAAAAACGTACGTCAGAAAGTAAGAAATCAGATTTGCCAAAACCGAGCTTACTTGCTCTTAAACAAAACAAGTAAGACCATTAAGTGATCGATCAAGGCCGACCATTAAATACCTCACATAAATTGACTCAGTGCAATTAATCATTCGTTCTGGTAATAATAAATCAAAAATGACACATTATTTTCATGGAAAGATTTACCTTTCATGAAAGCTCGGATATTAGAAAATGCCCAGCACATCATATAACGGGATCCATATTTAGCAGACTTAATTTATTTCCCAAAAACTGTATTATTTTTCAGTTTCCGTCGTAGAAAACTGGAAATTATACTCCCTCCCCCTGTAAGGAGCTTACTTTCCATGATAAACCCCACATATATTGGGGTCTAAAATGTAGGCCTACGTGATCCACATTTTATACTGTTAATTTTGGTGGTTATGGACCAATTTTAATCATTAAATATTAAAATTTAAATCTTTTTCAGATCACGAGAAATTTTACTATTCATGAGAAATCTTATATGTATGAGTGAGGTCCAAGAAATAGATCCATATGGTTTAAATTTAGTTCATTTAATTTTTATGTAATGAATAAATTTTCATCAAAAAACATTAGAAATTAGGCGACTTTGTAAAGATTCAGTTTCCATAGAAACGATTATATGAGAAGAGGGTTCAAAAAATTGCTTCACCCGAACCACATTAGTTCATACCTAATTAAAATGATGAAATACAATTACATAGCGAATATTGTCAAAAAAATTTTGAATATAATTTTTTACAATTGAAAAAGTTCAACCGATCCAAACCATTTTCAATAGAGTTCGTGCTTGGGTCCAAGCACGTCAGGGTACCAAATTCTATCGAAATATCTAAAAAATTGCGTCCTGAAGTTTCAAAGGAAATAGATATACATGAAGAAACTTGAGGCGGACAGATAGGCTGAGATCGGTTCCGAAAATGATTCCGATGGGTCCGCACAACCTTGATACACTCCGTGCCACAAGTGGGGTAGCGCATACATATTAAGTGTTTGCAAAAACTTTGATCGGTGTCTTCTCCAGGTAAAAATGACAAAAAAAATGGGAAATGCCTGCGTACATAACGGTTTAATCCGATGGTTTTGACCTTGCCCTGCGTAAAATAAGTTTTCCATTTAATATCGTTGACTTATTCAGCGTACGCCGACGCTAATCATGGAGCGCTCAAAATTCTTCTTCTTTCAAATTCATTACTTTTGTTGTTGAAGACCGCCAAACACGTCCAGTGGCTTGTGGTGATACTGGTCCATCATATCCCAACTGTCAGCTTTAGGTTCAGCGGTTTAATAGCGATGACTCGAATTGACTGAAAAGGCCATTTGTTGGCCATTTGCTGCAAGCGTTGTTCAAGACACACTGTTGCAGCTCGAATGGGAAGTTCTGCCACATCCAGCGTACTCATCAGACGTGGCGCCTCCTGATTACCATTTGTTCAGATCGGTGTAGCATGGTTTGGCTAACACGCGCATCCGCACAGTTAAAGAAGTAGGTCGCTGGGTGGACCGCTGCCAAACCGCTCTTTAGACATGACATCGCCACGTTGCCAAAAATATGGTAAAATATTGTTGAAAATGATGGAAACTATTTTGATTAATGTATGCTGTACCAATTTTCCACAACAAGTGCCTTTTTCAAGTGAAAAAGTGATCAAAATTCCGAAGATCTCTTTGAGCCTACACTCTTGACTGGCATAGGCTTCGGAGTTCGTTTGTCCACAAAAGTGTCTACATACCCGTTATCTGTAGTTGAAATATCAATTATTGAAAAAGTCGAGTTTCAAACTGAAGCCCGGCCCATACGTATTAATAGATCAAGGTCATAGAAACATTTCGAAATGACCGTGGTTTTGTTAAAACCATTGGAAATAGTTTTCAAAAAAGTGTATTTCCTCGAAGCTGATTATCATCAGAGTCACCTGAATTCGCTAATTAAATAAACTTAGGAATGGATTTTCTAAACCTTCTTAAACGGGGTATATATATTCGAGAATCAGGTCAAACGCCACACCTGCAGCTTATTTTATATAAAAACTGACCAACTTAGATTGTGTATTGCTAAGGAGTCTACATTTTCATATATGTAAAGCCATAATACCGTGAAAACTCACTTACGTCAGTACACTTTAGCGTGAAATGGGCTTGACGCAGGGTAGGTTTGTTTTTTTTTTTTTTTTTTTTTTGGTTAAAATTTAATTTAAACGTTCACTTCACTCAAACCAAATATTGATTGCTTTTTTTTGTTTTTGTTTTTTTGCCATGATATTCTATTTACTTACCACAAATAAATCAAATCTAATAAAGCAAAACGAACGATTCCAGGGAGTGATGTTTGTTGCTACAACCACCAAATGCTAGCACATCATTAACATAATATTAAGTTTCTTTCATTTCTGCTATTCTATAACGCACACATACGTATCCACTATGTTTGATTATGTCCGCCATTCTAGACTGTAAGTGGTATGCTAGACATGTTATACCGTTTGCAGTAGTGAGTACAAGAGACAATAAATAGTATTTATTAGCATGAAAGTCTGTGTCAATTTGAGAATCTGTCCGTCTGTACACGACTTTTTGACGCAACTTTCTTCTTCATATATGGTTTCTTGCCGTTCACAGATCAGTTTTAAAACAAACACATTCGCACTAAGAATTCCAAAATATTGTCATAGCAAATACTTAACACCTTAATACCAACTAACGTTGTATTCAATCAAAACGCGTAATCGAATACTCCGAACGACCAACTAATTGACAGGTCCTCCACTATCAAGAACAATGGCAGTGATTCAAGATTTATCTCGAGGGGTATCTAATATTCTTAACAACATATTTTTCATTAAAAAAAAAAAAAAAAAAAATTAAACAATTTCTACATATTTTGAAATGCGCTTTAGCAGCAAATTTTCACTTCATATTAGAGCATAAATAACAGCTGTACGCATCAGTGATAACGAATGAATGAGTGAATAAATTGTAACTCGACTGGAATATCGATTACAGTCAGCTTCGCTCTGAGTTACTTGATCGTTTATTTATTTTCATACTTTTTTCCTACGCTATTTATTTTTTTAATCTTACGGACAGCTTAGTGTACAAAAATTTATTGACATTAACAATTTTTTTTTTTCTTTTTTTTAAGATATGAGGAAGTATCATCATAATTGGAATAAGTTTGCCAAATGAAGGTCCTGCCATATATGACTCATTATGTGCGCTGCCGAAAGGCAAGCAACAACATTAATTACCTTACCTCGTCTGTAGCAAACAAAAAAAGAGGAAAATGTTTACCGTCACTCTTCAATAATGCTCGCAACTTATATCTAAATGAATCCTAAGTAGAGCTATCAATAATGCTTTAGTATATTACTTCAATATTTACATAACGATAAAAGGTCGCCGATCTTCTTGCCTTTCTCTTGCTCAGAGAAAGATAAAGAGGGGGAGAAAGAGAGTGAGAGAGAGAGAGAGAGAGGAGTAGAGGCAGCACACTTAAACAAATTAAAAAAAAGAATTATTTAATTACTTTAATAAATAAATAAATGATATTTGTTATTGTGTCCTCTTATCTAAAGTGCAATTGTTCAAGAGAGAGAGATAGAGCAAATATACATAAGTAATTAAAATTAAATTCAATTAAATTAACATATTTATTCCATTTTACCCCTTAGTGCTATAATTAGTGACAACGCGGAATTGTTATTAATTTTTCAGCTCTCCGTAGTCATCTGCATGTAAATGAATATCTTTTTTTTTTCTGCTCCATACGCTTACATAGCGTTGAGGAAATGTTTTTGTTAATGTTTTGTTATTAGAATGATTTCAATAAAAGTATTTAATATGTATTTAAATAAAATAATGTATTTATTAATCATAATCGTTAATTAATGATGTTTATTAAGAAACGCTTCCAGACTAATAACTATTCGAGTTCTATTATATTGCGGAATAGATATATAAATAATGAATCGCTTACACAAAACTTATTCTGGCGTTGCGGCAGGCATATCTCAAGAAATAATAAACCAGTCCCCGCGTATGTGCCAAGGAAAAGATATGAAAATTAGAAATCTATGCCATAATATCTCTAGTGCCGTTTCCGTTTTCCATTATTTTTTATTATTATTCCACAAATGCAAGTGCAAATGCATGTTATTCTTTGAGTATGTCAACTATGCCCCCCTTACACATTTTTTTTTTTTTTTTGGTACTATACATACAAAGTAGCACTGGAGATTTCCCTTTCGGGTGCTTCAGTTTGGGCGCAGGTTTACGACAGAAATTCTGTAAACTGCATATAGCCTTTATTAGCATTCCGAAATTCTGATTCGATTTATCTCGGACAGCTTTTTTGCGTCCATGATTCAAGTGCTCCGCTCCACAATTGAATTATTACACACATGCCCAATAAAATCACACGATCACCACTCGTAAGTAAGGCTAGAGTAGCAAAAACACTGTAACCTGTAATGCATAGGAACCTTAGAGCAATTAAATTCACCTCAATAGGTGAAATAATGTAACTTGCTCTTATGTGAATCCAATTAAATG
Organism: Glossina fuscipes; assembly: GCF_014805625.2. Taxonomy (NCBI): domain Eukaryota; kingdom Metazoa; phylum Arthropoda; class Insecta; order Diptera; family Glossinidae; genus Glossina; species Glossina fuscipes. The sequence goes on from NW_023998456.1 coordinate 1,993,335, forward strand.
TGAATTCTCTGTATGTGAATTCAATTAAATGTGATACGAGTCTTATAAAGATTTTCTGGGTTTTTTCAATAGGCCAACATGGAAAGAGTTCCTGTGAACAAAGTGATCCGCTTATGTCGTTCAAGGGAATATTTTACAACTTTTAGGTCTTGATTTTAGGTAAAGATCACCGAAGCATGAGGGCTATATTCATTTTGTCAAAATGTTTGCAACGCACAAACAGAAGTATCAGAGATCCCGCAAAGTATATACATTCTTGATCAGCATTAAATTCTGAATAGATTTAAGCACGCCCGTCCGTCCGTCCATCTGTCAGTCTGTGTAAAATCTGCTGTAAACATTCTCCTGGCTGCAGAAATGAAGCTATCGTCTTCCAATTTGGTGGAAACAATAGAAGTCTATTGCATGCAGGTTGGTGTTGCAAATGGGCCAAAACGGTCGAAGGCTTCTATTTTGCAATAGGCATAAAAATTTGTTCTTTGCTCGTTACTCATAAAAGAAAAATGAACAAAAATTTTCAAGCATATTCTATGGGATACTGTACGATTTGTGTAGAAAAATGGAAAGAATTGATTACGCCTATCCAATTTTGCAGTGTATCAAAATTTAATTATTTTCTCAATATCTTTATAATACGTAGAAACAAGTTTCAAAAACCGCATAAACTATACGAATTCTTGACCAGTTTCAAATCTTGAATCCATCTAACCATGTCCGCCTGTTCGTCGGTCCATCCGTCTGCTTGCGCAACTTTGTAGTATATGTGGCGAAAACGAGGATAACGCCTACAAATTTGCAAAAGAGTTTGGAATTGACTTCAATTTTTCCAAGGACACGCCTACAACGCCCACACGGCTATGCGACAAAAACTTGTATTTTGAAAAAAGATACAAAGCCGCCAGTCCTCTCCACATTATATAGCAAAAGAGTTTACTTTTTTTACCTTTTTTGCCTTTTTAATATAACGCTGACGAGTATATGAGATTCGGTCATGACCAAATATGATTTCCTTACTTTTTGTAGTTAAAACGGTTGGAGTTTAATGGTATCAATGCAATAATGTGCTACACCGTTTGTGGTACAAGGGTATATTAAACCTGTGCACAGAACAGGTTACATCTCAACAGTTACATCTCAACAGAACAGGTTACATCTCAACAGCTACATCTCAACAGAAGTTGAGATCTACAGATCCGTTCAGAAAATTGTTCTAAGCATGTCTGTCCCTCTGCCCGCTTGTCCGTCTAGTGTTCTTGTGTTTTATCCACGGGTCGCAAATTTTTCATATATCTAAAGAAGGGCGCTATTGACAATGGTCCGGAATGGAACCATTTTCGACCACTTCCGCTATAACGCTTTATTTTGAAAAATTTTTTTTATGAATAATTGTATGATTATGTAGGGTACTTAATGGTGACCGTGGCTGATCATACTGCTTTCACTTGTATTGATTTTGCCTTGATATCAGGGCTTAATAAACAGCGATTATTGTAATTATTGTTAAAAAAATTTTGCACAAAAAACAAGTTTCAAGTTTGTTTTTACCCAAAAGTGTAACGCTGCGTGTGAACATGACGTAGGTAAAAGCAATACGAAAAGAAAAAAAAGCATTAAAAAATACTGTCTTTATCTTCTAAAAATCTCGAAGAAATTTTAAGTTTCTCCGGCATAAATGTAAACATCAGTTAAGTGAAAGAGTGTTAATTGTTTAAACGAAAGTAATTGAAAGTGTTTCACGCAACATTAATATTGGATATGAATGACGCATAAATAATATGAATCTCAACAGTTAGTGCAGATTTCGCTTATAACGAACGACATATCAAGGTAATGGTATATACGGTACGGTATTCCTTCATTTCAAGTCGAGACAAAGTCTTGACTGCTCCTGAATCTTATTGGAATATTTTATTTATATATTGACGATCAATATATGCTAAAAGTTCAAATATGGATGTATGGACGTATTGCGAAAAAGAGAAAAAACTATAAATAACTTTTACTTAATTAGGATGATCTTCAAGATCAAGAAATTCGATCGGGACAAGGCATTTAAGCTACATAACAAAGAGATTTGCGCATCACCATCTAACGGATGGCAAGAAAAGCTAATTGTCACGAATATAAAAAAAAGAAAAAAATTCGGTTTACATCAAAGTTCTTAACAGCCACCACTAGCTTACATACCATATTTGCTCGATATGAACATCCATTGGCCCGTCATCTTCGCATGGCATATATATTTTAAACTATATTTTTATATAATTTGGCACCTAAAAGTGGATTCTAGTCCGCCTTGTTAATATTATATACAATGTTTACTAGATCGATACCAAGCCTTATTTACTTCGCTTTTCACACCGTACACGCAGTTTTCATTAGGAAAATACTTAAAATTTACATGGCAGGTGAGCCAATGGATCAGAAAATGAAGAGAAAATGTCGGACCTAACAAAACTGCAATAGAAGAACAAAGAGGTCTGCAAAATGCCAAGAAAATCGACGCATCTTCGTTGAGTGTGTTTCAAGGAATGTGCTCGAACTCCAACATGTGGAGGATCCCGTATTACTTTTAGCTAAGGAAAGCGTAAGTAGTTGAACATATTAAAGATTAAAGGCCTGAGTAACAAACGTAGAAAACACTAATCCTGTTGGAATTTCAATAGAGCACAAAATGCTTTTCAATATTTCTCTTAGAGGTTTTCGAGTTTGTTCCGTAAGACCTTCGATGCCTGTTTTTGACTATTTCAATTTAAATAACTAAAAAAAAAACCTTATAACAGCAAAAGTCACAAGCTTACCCCAAGCAAACCTTGAACTGTTCAACATTCATCTGCCTTAGTGTATGGAATGGTAGGGCTAAGGCTTACATAGTAATAATAATAATAATAATAATAATAAAATCAAAATGAAAACTTCTTAAAATATGTTCACCCACACTTGAAAGGCATCAAATTAATACGCTGTAATAGCTATAATTAACAAAAGCGACGTCTTTATGACTGACGTTCATTTGAATGTGTTTTTGTTTCTACATAAAAAAAATAAAAAATAAAATAAAATAAAAGAAAAGAAAAACACGGCTTTATATACAAAAATATGTATTTCGATGCGCAAAACCAATTTTACAAAAAGTCCATTCTCACTCTCATAATTTGTCTGCCTGTCATTTAGTCTTCATGTGTTTTTCATTTTCAGTCGTTTTCGTCGTTTTCGTCGTTTTCGTCGTTTTCTTTCGTATAATGCTTTGTTTTATGAATCAGATATTGGGTTTGTTGCGCTTAATAGCTTCATGCAACGCAATCCAACATCAATTATAACATCTACACATTGTGTAACCCATGCTGCGTTGTGTTGCGTTGAAAGCGATACCAGTGCAAAGTAATTGTCTCCCTCATTTTATTATTATGTATATAGCATATATACGCATACATATATCAGCAATGAATGGCTGCTACATCCCGACAAATGACTCATTTACTATCCGAACACTCGTATATTTTAAGACGTTGATGTTGTTGTTGTTGTTGTTTACTCTCTCAATTCCTCAAAATGTTTACAATGTTTGATTATTATCTTTTTGTGGCGTACATCATTTTTAAGAAGATTTTGTAATTCGTTCACTAGAACCCAAAAAAAATAAAAAATGAAAAAAAACATGTATTTCCATATGCATATACAGCTGCACACTTATAACATGAAATCTCATACGCGGCTCTTGTCTGTCTCATCTGCCTCGATATCAGAGCTTGATAATAAAGTGATATGAGTTTACACCCGCATCATTTGTTTTGATATTCTTTATAAAAACACTATGAGGCTGGCTTTCATTTGATTTAAGTGCTATTTGAAATATTTATGTGTTTTTATGTACAAAGATGAGTCTTTACGTGAGGGTTATTAATGATATAAAAAATTTCAAATGCTAAAGAGACTTTCATAACGCCTCTATATAAACCCAATTAACACTAGTGGAACACCATTTAAAGGGTTAGATTAGCTGCGAAACAAAGCCACTTTTTTCATATCCTACACTAAACTTGCGCGGATGTATGCGGCACCCACAAGCAGCTGAAATAGGTCCACCTTTTGTTATACCGATCGAATCAGACTCATCTTTTCGAATCGATTTGTGTGTATTGATGAAACTTGCTACGCTGTCGTGCTTTGGGTCAATGGAGATGAGCTATAGAAAATAGTTTGGATTGGATCAGCTATTCGACCATTTCCCGTATAATGCCTTATTTTGAAAGGTCGTTACACAAATAAACGCAAGGTGATGTAGGATATTTAATAGGAAGCCATGGCTCACTAAAGTAGTTTTACTTGTCTTATTTTTATTTAATAGCACAGTAGGACAAAGAAATTTAACTTATTTTTGAAATCCTCTGGACAGTTGTGTGCTAAATACTCATATCAAATATGTGGTTTTTTGATTTCAGAAAAATTTGTCGCGAGTTAACCTAATTATGACGATGATACTTTTTTTTTGGAGAAAACAATGCTTCAAACCAAACACTTTCCACATTTTCGAATGAAAATCAGATCAAAAGTTTTGTATAGAATCATTTTTCTACTTTATAAAAGCACAACTAAAGACACTATAGTGGGCCTCGGGCGATTATTAAATACTCTGCACCACCTCGCTTAACACATTTTTCTTATAACGATTTATTTTGGAAAATGGAAGTGGTCCGATCTGAACCATTTTCGATAGCATTGCTTAAGCCAAAGCAGGAGAGCACAAACTCCATGGAAATATCGAAAAAATTGGAGACGTACATGGACAGACAGGCAGAAAGGTGAGGTCAGAATCCCGCTTTGAATCGATCGATATTATAGAAAATGGAATCTATCTCATGTCCATGAATATATCCTTGCACCGCAAATGGTGTAGGTGTAGGGTATAAAAATTATAGAAAAATATGCTTTTTTTATACGCCGAATAGACAAAGGATTGCGGCTAACAACTCAATGATCGAAGATACAAATCTCGAGTGCGGAGTAGAGTTTTCTGTACAGACGAGCATATGGCAGCCTTTAAATCCATACTTTGTAAATTTATTTATAAAATATGTAGACGGCACATAGATAAATAAAGATATGCTTTTTTAACCTTCGAGTCATAATTTCTTAATTTTTATTCGAATTCTATTCGAAGTGTGTAAGACGAAGGAAACAATCGGAAATTCCTTTGCGTAAGTTTAGTGAACTCTAATACTTACTACTTAATGAATTTAAAATAATTGTATTTAATTTTTACCGCACTCTAGAACCAGATTGTTTGAACAGCTTTTAATTGAGTAGACATGAAAAACAAGTGGAATATGACTCTTCCTTCTAAATACTGTTATTTGAAATAATCGGTTAGAAATACGTTAAACACTAATTGAGTACAAAAGTACACCATTTCAAATATTTAAATATTTAATTAAAATTCACTTGAACGTAATCGATTTGTGCTAGATGACAGAGTCAATATTTGCAGTTTTCCTTTTTTCCTTTTTTTTTTTTGTTAAACTCTACAAAAACATTCAGATAATTGTGTGTATATTGCAACCATACTTGATAATAGATGAAGGAAAGAGGTAAGTAAATTACGGTTGGTTTACAGCAAAAGTTGAGACACCTTGGCTTAGGGTAAATACGTCAGATTCGCTAAATTGATTTTCACTCAGACTATTGAGTTGAAATTTTAGATCTTAACTTACACCGTTCAACATTCTGTATGGCAGAAAAATTCCGACTGACGGGGAGATGGCAAAAATCAAAATTCTGACATTGATCAAGCAGAGATATAATTTACTGGGTCCTCAATCCATATTTCGGTTCACTGCAAAACGATGCTCAATGCAAAGAAGCTTAACTTACATTGTTCAAGAAGGGGGGTCGTCAGTCCATATTTCCGCTAATTAAAAATCAATAGGCAAACCGTGTCTGCTCGATGCAAAGAAGCTTAACTTACATTGTTCAAGTAGGAGCATTCTTTACGGGGCATTCATTAATATATATTTCCGCCTAGTACAGACCGATGGGCAAACCGAGTCTACTCAATGCGAAGAGCCTTAATTAATATTGATCAATTAGAGGTATTCTTTATGGGGTCGTTAATCCACATTTCAGGCTATTAAAAATCGATGGGCAAACCGTTTCTGCTCAATGCAACGAATCTTGTTTCACATCTATCCAACAGAGCTATATTTCTTGGAAGCGTTGATCCCTATTTCTTCAGATTACAATATGTGCCCCTCGTAATGAAAAGTATGTAGTAAAGACTTTTTGTATCTCAAAACTTAGCAGTCCAACCGAACAGTGAACTTGCTTACAAACTTTCTCGTTTCATTCGTAAAAGCCATAAATACCTATCAGCGAGTCCAAAGTTATCTCTATTCTGCCTCATTAGCACATTTTGCGATTATCAAATTTCGGTATGTGCGCGCGCATTATTCGATATCCGACAAGTGCCGAAAGGCTAATATAGGCAAAGTTAGCAATGTATCACTGATAGGCGATAGGTGATCGGCGATAGGCGATAATAAGCTCATCGACACGACTGAAATTACTAAAACTGATGCTGACAAATGTTCTGTGGGACTGCATATGACATTTTCGAAGTCATTGCGTGAAAGTAGAAATAACGAAGCAGTTTTTATACATTTTTATCTGACTGCATTTAAACATCGAAAACATTTGAACATGAAAATAAAACACTTTTGTCGTTACACTTCTTGGCGACATGGTACTTTGTACGAAATTATCAGTAAAACTAAGTAATTGTCATAAAACAAACTCTTTCTATGATGAATTTTTCAAAGCTTTTCAAAAAATGTGATTAATTTAATACTTGAAAGAACATTTAGCAGGAATTCTCCATTAACGGCCTCTTAAACGTTCAAAAAAATGTTTTCTAATCATTTAAAATCACTTTAATGTCAAAGTCATTAGGAACTTTTCATTCCAATTATTAGGCATATTAGGTTTGTTACTATCTTTGCAACCTTTCAAAAAATATGAAACTAAAAGAAGAGTTGCTACGATTTAATCTCAACGATAAATGGAAAGGCATGCAGTCTCGATCGATAACAGCTTCGACGAGCTTACAGTATGTAAAAATGAGTAACGGCATCTTCTACTTTATATGCATTTACTTTTAAATTCTTATTTACAAGCACTTTTCCACTACCAACACTACAATGCTAAGCAAAGTATTTTTTGCTTTTTTTTTTGCTTTATTTGTTTTCTTTTTTTCACTTTTTAATCTTTAACCCTTTACAGTAACATTCTTTAATAGCTTTTATTAATTTATTGCTTTAATTAATATTTTAAAAAAAGAAAAAATGAATAAATTAGTTAATAACTAATTGCTTTGGCTTTTAAACAATTTGCTAAGACTACTGATTATCAGTAAAAAAAAAAGGAAAAATTAAATAAATAAAATCGAAAAACTAATCTAAATTATATTTGCAGTCAAAGATAAGTGCGAAGTTTTGTCTTCTTGTCTTGTCACGCAATAGATAAGATTAGGAACAACGATAGTAAAGGACCGAATATCATTAGAACCCTAAATTTATTTATTTATTATCATTTTTGTGGAAACATCATGGCACTTATTGGATATAGAAAGAAAATTTGAACGATTTGCAAAAGCTGCCTCAACTGCCATTAAATCTCCTTGAACCATATACGTTCATATTAAAGTGCCATCAGTGAGCGTCATTTTGGAGGAGAGGAAAAAAACAAAGCACAATTCAGGGGAAGCGCTGTTTGTTTGTGTTAACTTGAAGAAAAGTGCAGCTGCGTCAATTAAAACATGTGAACACTGGTTTCGACGTTTCAAAAGCGGCAATTTTGACATTGGCGACTAAGAACGACGCGAAGGGAGGCCGGTAAACTTTTAAGGCGCTGATTTGAACGCATTATTGGACCAAGATCTACGCCAAACTCAAGAGGGAGTTACTCATCGAGCGATTTCAAACCATCTCAAGGTCATGAGTATGGTGCAAAGACAAGACAATTGAGAGCGGTATGAGTTCAAACCAAGAGAAGGCGAATTGTTTTTTTTTCACGCGCGATTATCTGCTCCAAAGGCATCGAATCGGAAAGAGCTTTGGCATCAAATCGTGATCGGGGGACGAAAAGTGGACCAACACAGCTAACACTGTGTGTAAGTGGTGCGATCAGCTCGGAGTAATCCGCTTTGAGCCACCCCAGCCTACTGAGATCATCACCGAAGAATGTTGCAAACAAGAAAGTGATGCAATTGAGCCGAGAATAGAAGCTCGGTATTCCCAACATGCTACAAGACAGGCATTACTTCTTCCACCTATCCAGTTCCAGTCCATGACGTCTGGCCTGGGCGAGCAGCCCTTCGCTTCTTACGAAGAGGTCAAAAGTTAGGTCGATTAAGTCGAAAGATGGACAAACGTCATAACTAACGATGGACACTACTTTGTATAAAACACGTTGCAATTTCCCTGAATACAGCTTCAAAATTTAAAGAAAAGACCTTCAAAACTTATTTCTACATACATTTGTATTTGCCCTTTTCGTATACAATGTGCGTCAAGGACTTAAGTTCCGAGAGGTGCTTCAACTACTTAAAAAAGTCTCACAAATGATACAAATTAGTTTCAAATAAGGAATCACCTAAGCGAGGAGAGGAATTGAGAAGAAATCTTTAAAAAAAACGGAATTGTATGAAACAAGTCCTTAAACACGAAACTTGTTGTACTCCATTTCACAATCATCCAATATTGATTCTTATAGTACTCAGCATGAGGTTGTTTTGAAACAAACAAAAATCTCCACGGACAAGCATGTAAATGTATACAAATTTGTGTATTTTGTAAGACGGAGCGATGATCGTAAAATGGTTCATCTGCAATACTTCTAACTCTAAAATCTTGTTTATGGACGAAAGATATGTTTATGCTCAAGAGTGCGTAAAAGTTGTGTTTTTCTTACCTGGTTTGTTTACTTCAAATAATTTAAATGATTGCTGTTTGCTTTTTATATAAGAGTGGTTTGACGAGTTTCCATTCCGTCGAACATTACTACTAATTATTATGCACTTTTTATTTGCTTTCGTCTCGCTCCACATTACTACGAAATGATAGAAAATGTTCTATATACGCAAACGTAGGGCAATAAGTTTTTTTTTATATCCGCCACAGAATTATATTAGAACGCTTGTAGGGAAGTGGGCGATGATGACTTAATACGCACAATGTTGTTAACCAACACGAATAATGGATTCGATTTAAAGACATCTGTCTTTCCGTCAGTCCGCTGAAATCATTCTTAGAATACTAAAACATTGTATAGAATCTATGTTGACACTCGACTACTTGGTCTTGAACAATAAGCGAGGACCTTTCTAAAAGGTATTCAAACGAAATTTCCTGTAATTGTACCTCTTATCATTTATATTTTACTAAAAAAATTCGTTCTCAATTCGTTCATAATGTTGCAGTTTAGTTAGGTTCTATATAAACTGAGAGAAAACCGTAAACAAAGAAGCCGGAGTATTAGGACTTGCAACGTTATTCCCAACTAAGCAATATTTGAACAAGTTTGTGTTTTGTGTATAAGTTTTATAGGGAAAGAAATTTAGTTTTTCCACTTAAAAAGAAAACTAGACTGTAGACTGAGAAGAAGTGAAGGAGAAGCTCCTCAAGAAAAATTTGGCTTAAACTTTATGGGTTTCAGCTGTACTTGATCAGGCAGACAAACAAGATAACACCGTGTAAAGTGCAACTGGAGCGAGGAGAAGCAAAGCAAAAGCTTTTTCAGCTTCAAAATGTCATTCGACAAGTCAAAAGAAAAGACGACCTCACAAAGTAATAACCATCGGAACATCCACCAAGAGATAGCTCTAAATGAATATTGTCTTCACCCCTCATTTCCATCTCTCTCATAGAGTTAGTAGAGTACACCTTTCATAATGATCAATAATTCAAAAACAAACTCGTTTTTTTTACTTATATTAAAAAACAATAAAGTCGTATAAAAAGCGTCATTTTCTATATTCGATGCTTTATATACATATATTTTGGTTTTCACATAAAATGTGAGAAGCAAGGACATGAATAATACATGACTAAAGTAGATTTTCCATTTAAATTTATTAAAAAGTTCGTAAAATATAAAAGAACCTATAAAAAAGCAATTTAATGAACAAATAACTGAATCAATGTTACATATGTAGCTGTGTTTTGCATTTACTCGGTTATCTAAAAGTTTATCTGCTGCGTAGTATGTGTATATAAAAATGAAGTCTAATAGGCACATAGAGAAAATTGAAACTCAGACAAGCTCAATACTTCTTACACTGTTAAATCGATACTAAGTCAATCTTTTCTTCCTTTATTAATCCCTACAACCCTATATGTAGGATAATTTATGCAGGGTATTTAAAGTTTGTGCGGATGTATGTAAAGCCTAGGAGGTTTCATTTTCTGAATCGATTTAAGCTGGTTTATTTCATCTGTATCTATCTGTTTGCCTGTCTGTCTGTTTGAGTCTTATTCATGGATCTTTTTACTGAACAAATAGGTCGAGATTTTTTATATATTTTGACAAAGCTTAACTCAACGACCTGTTTTGACTTAAGGAAGGCCGTTATTGAATATATATTGGATTGGGCCACTTCTCTTATAAAACGCTATTTCGAAAAAGCAAATTTTACTTTTCTGAAAGCTTCGCGACAAACTTTGCTTAATCGGATGCACTGATATTGTGACCTGCCTCCCATAGAGCTGCTGCAAAGTCAACTAGGTAATAGTCCCAACTAAAAAGCATCTTTGGTGGCCAAATCTCAACGCGGTGGACCGATAAAGCCATAAGACTTACCAACTTCGCACTCATCCATTCCGTACCTCTCTTTGTTTTGCGCTCTTTTTTCTTTTGTATCACACCATCGTGTGATACGTGTAGGGGTGATAGACTATATTTAGTGGGTCATGTGGTTACACTGGGCAACGATGACCGACCGGCGAAGAAGACTTTAAAACTTAAAGAAGTAAAAGAAAAAAATTTTCACGCTCTATACTATAGAGTGGGCGGAGCTGATTTTTCTATTTTTCAAAATAAAAGCTTTTGTCCATGTAGGCGTGTCCATTGAAAAGTTTAGAGCAATTCCAAATTCTTTTGCAAACTTGTAGGCAATATCTTCAGTTGCGCTGACGGGAGAATGTTTATCACAAATACTACAAGGTTGCGCAAACCGACAGATGGAGAGACGAACAGTCGAACATATGATGGATTTCAAATTTGTATATAAATATTTTGTAGGCGTGGTTAATTCTTTCCATTTTTCTACACAACTGCTACAGCATGGCCAATTTTTCATTCTTTTTGAAAAACGGAGGTGTTCTCAGCTTCCGTGGTGCTGCGGATGAGTCCTTATAGCGATTTGACTTATTTTTCCTACCCGTCTGCGTCCAAGCACTTTAAATATTTCTGCCAAATTTGAACTCGATGATTGCGGCCAGGAAAATGCTTACAACAGACATTTCCCAGAAGGACAGACTCACACGCCTAAATCGATTTGGAATTTGATGCTGATCAAGAATATATATTCTTTGTGAAGTCTCTGATGCTTCCTCCCGGGCGTTTTGACGTTACCCCTCATCCTACGGTGATAGGTATAACAAAAATCTGGTCCCACCAAAAATAAGGCTTTGTACGATAAAAAATTCTAATTTTTCAAATTCTTTGATGAGCATTTATCGAAAATAATAATTTGACATAAAAATCGATTGCACTAAGTATTGACGACAATATAGGTGTATTTTTTAAACACCACTCTCCGGCGAAAAGTGTGCCCTTACATGGAAACAAAGTATAATTTGTCTTACTTTATTATGAAAATGACTGAGTAATTGTATTAGACGGTGTGGCGTATGTGATTTAGTGAACAACCTTGCTCGACTATAATTATTTGTTTTTAGTTTTCTTCAATTCTTGTACTGTTATATTAAAATGGAAACATCTTTATGTTTCTGTATTTTACATAAAATTTAATTACTCTTATCTATTATTTAAAAGTATAGATTCAACCCAATTCACACACAACTCAGTGTGTTCGTTATAAATTGTTTCTACACTTTGTATTCCTCTTATTGTAGCTTATATAGAAATTGCAAAGCAATTATTATGAAATTTTATTCCCACATGTAACTTCCATTGCCTGAGCCTACAATAAATATCATGTGGAGTTTAAATTTTCAAATAATACAACGATCAATAATTTTCGGGACTAAGTAAGAACAACCCATTCTTTTTACAAAACTTTGTTTGTTTGTTACTTTTCATCCTGCCTGGTGTTAATCATGGTTTCAACGTCGTTTATGTCCGTACGACCTCTAAAAATTGTTCAAACTGGCATTTGAACAATATTTTTCCCATTAGAAAGCAATACTTACTTAACGCATAAGGTTCGGATATTTCCATTGTTTTGAAAAAAGGCTCAAATGCCATGTCATTGACGCTTATTCGTAAATGTGGTAAGCAAATATGAATTTTTGCTTAGAAACGATGTCTAAACGCTAGTCCCGCAAATTATTGATCGATATATTAATTTTCCTCATGACTGTAGAATAAAGCACATTTTCAAAAAAAAAAAAAAATTAGTTCAAATACGCAAACATAAGCGCAGCTGGTCTTCAAACACTTGATAAACATGCTTCGTATATGAGGTGGAGAAGTTTACCAGAATGCACAAGTGTAATGCAAAGTTTAAATATGTTAAAGCAATTGTTTGTCATTAGTGTCAGGAGTACGGAGAATGTGCCAGGCAAATAAAAACTAAGCAAAAACCCTAAAGACCTTATTAAAAGTTACATCGATATTTGTTACTTATATACTTGATAGCTGACAGCTGATAACTGACAGCTGATAGTTAACAGTTTTATTCTAAGAAAACTGTAAAGCCATTTGATTGGGTTTTGCAACCTTCACAACAAGGATTTGATTTAAGCCAATTCAAAATTTATTACTTTGTTACCCTTCGAACATGGGGGAATAATTTTTGTGTGCACTTGCACAGAACGAATTTGAACATAGCTCAACATGCTTCACCTTTACAAGTGTCTATAGAAATGCCAATGCCATTATTTTGTCCTTCTGATAATGTGGAAATATTCTTTAAAATATTTGAAATTTTATGATGGGAGACCTTCCAGCTGTGGCAGTCATATCAATACATTGCCTTACTTACTGTCGTTGTAAAACAGCATATTAAGTTTGTGCGAATCTATGCAACATATAGAATCAATGGAGATGCATTCACCTTGTACTATATCGATCTAAGCTTGTGTGTTCGTCCGTTTAACTGGCTTTTTTTTAAGTATATATTTTGACGAAATTTGTTTCACGAACATGTGTTGGCCCAAGAACGATAGCTGCTGAAAATGGTTTAGGTCGGATCACTCTTTCGACCGCTCCCCATAAAAGGCCTTATTTTCAAGAAATCGGCGTATAAATAACCGTATTGAACGATGTGGTGGGCCCTGTTCAACCACGGTGTTTTCATTTTCTTTTTATTCAAATTCGTTCCTCGATTTAAAAGTTCTGCGCACCGTTGAGAAAACTTTTATATGATATGTCAAAATAATTTGTAAATGAGATTCGAAGGTCTCTCAAACTCTTTTCCTTTTTTACCTCAACAGTTAATCATCCGAGACAGGTGTTCCGTGAAAATTCCCAGTGAAGATTTCGACGAATGCTCCAACGCCAAAGATGATTAGAAAAAAAACTTCATTTCTGTTTAGTATAGCCCAACTAAATCTGGCAACGATGTGGCGGAAATACTGATCAAGTCAAATTCGTCTCACACAACCTGATCTTCTAAGCCGATATGAAGGAGACGAAATCATGCAACACATAGCATGTAAATGATGTGTGAATTTATTCAGTATTGCGAAGAAAAATTATAAATTATTTCGCTAAACCTGACAAGAGAGACATTCGATTATTCACAAAACATTAATAAATCAAAGAATAGCGCATTGACTGAAATGTATATAGCTTTACGATAACAATAGCTTTTGAGTGTGAATTGTGTGGATGAATATGAATGCCTATTACCCTTTTAACATTTTTCATGCAATGTTCACCATTTACCTTAAGAGTATCCAAAATTCTTCTCAAAAACAGTTTGTTGTTTGCGGTAGCACGTACCTGATCGCTGAATAGAAACTCATTTCATTTATTGAATTAAATCCCTTTTCTTTCTTTTTTCAAATTATTTCAACATTTTGGATCCCGGAATTTTATTTTATGCTACGCTTGTAAAACTTTGTACTATAACTTCATTTATATAACGGACTATCCCACATTGCAATCTATTAAAAACTTCTATTGCACGTTATACGTACATTAAATTAACTATGATTTCAATTCACTAAAACTTAAACAATTAAAGCGTAATGTGAGCGCACACTCACTCCCAAGCGGCTGTTAGTTAATTGTTAACTAAAAAAAAAAAAAAAAAAAAAGACAAAACACAAAAACAAAAAAGAAAAAAAAAAACTCAAACAAGAACAACAAAACAAAACTAAAGGAAAATACATAAGTTGGAAAACACTTTCAGTGCATATAGTCGCACAAGCAGTTTTAATGTTGTTGGTGGTATAAGTTCAATAAACTTTTCGCTATATTAAGCACATACAAAAGATTGCATATAAATATATATACGTATTGTCCACATGTGTCCAAGCAAAGAAACCATTACGCTTACGTATATACGTATATTGTAAGTACTCCTGCTTTTTTGGATATATAGGGAGAAAGACTTATAAACAGAGATACGATAGGTAGATAGATAAATAGATAGACAGACATGGAGTTCATAACACCAAACAATGACAGTTAACAACAGCAAAACAAACCAGTGGTGGTTACACATTTCATTATATGTACCGGACTATTGCACCGAAAACAATGCAAACGTAGAGACATGCAACAATTTTTTTCTGTATTTTTTTTATTATTTTTTTTTATTTTTTAGGTCGACAATTTTTCTTTCAATAAAATATAGAAAAAGTATATGAAATACAGACGACACTTAAAGGAAAAACCCAAGAAAACGTAAATAAGCGAACGTGTGTGTGTATGTGGGTTGATTTTTTATTTATAGCACATTTAATTATTTATATACACATGCACGGTTGGCTGCATTAATGGCAATGAGAACGAGGTGTACGCAACACAAGAATTGCGTTTTTATTAATTATTTTTCACATATTTATCTTTGCCGCGCGAATTAATCGATTTTGCTTTCTACAACACAATCGACGATAATCCACTTTTCCCTCTAACTTTCTTATATGTTATAATTTACATTAATTCTTATGCATAAAATTTACATTAATTCTTTTGTGTCACAAGGTGCTTGCACTAATTTCTTCCTTAAACGCCCACTTTAATTATTATTATTTATTTATTTATTTATTCACGCTTATTATTATCTATTCACTTTCTCATACCGGAACGAAAAATCTTAAAAATTGATACACACCAACGACACAATTTTTAAGTAACAAATACCACATAAGTAAAATTTTGCTTGAAAAAACGAAAATCGGAAAATTGAACTTTTCTTTGGGCCCTGCCATCGCAACAAAAGGGTATGTTAAGTTCTTTACTTCGTGTGTTACCCTGCATACATGCACGACAAAATTTCTCGGTTGCAAGGGGAACTGTGAGAAAACTTGTGCAATCCTTTTGCCCAACTTTTTAGACATTCTCAAGCGCTATATGCGAAATTATTCCCGGATGTTTTCCATACAAATCTGGTAAAATATTCCCCATAAACGCCTATATAATCATGAGTGCAAAAGCCGAGAGTAAGTGAAAAGTGAACACAGATCGAGAACTTATGCATGTTTCATTTAATGGCAAGACAATTTTCAAACTGTAGTGTAGAAATGATCAGCATGGTCTTCTCACATGACTTAATGATTGATCATTTTTTGGCCGTCAAAGTGATGAGGGTCAGTAAATAAAATTTAACGTTAAAAGTTTTTGAAAAGTGGACTTCGAGCCTCAAATTCAAGGTCGACCCATTTTCGATTTCCAACGACAATAAGACGTTGAGTATCGAAAATTCGTCCTAATCTTTTATTTATCCATTAACTTTGTTTTCTTCACATTTCGTTGTGCTTTGTGTTGAGCTATAGTTTTAAATATTATAAAGCATGCGCTTTAACTATTGTACTCTCTGCCTCTTATTAAGTGCTTCAGTGCTATATACACAGTTTACTTTATAGAAAATTTACACTGAGCATATCGGATTTTGGCGAGGATACCATAGTTTAATATTTTCCTAAGCATCACACTTTCAAGAATTCTCCTAATCTATCTGGAATGTTATTACTCACTTAACGCTCTAATGAGAATAATTTTAAATTGATTCAAACTACATTTAATATAAGTTAATTGTTTATTTGGCTCTTCCTCTTAAACTCCTACGATCTGAAATCTTGTCTCTTAAAGTTTTCGTTACTTCTGCTTGATGTCTTTATCAGCATTTCTTCATTACATAGCATGGCGAGCACTTCACTTTCGTTGAAAAGTAAAGTCACCCAAGGGTTAGGCTATGCTCAACAGCTCTTAACGATTTAATTAATTGCTTAATTAATTGTTTATCACAGAAAATTTACTCCTAAGACGAATTTTACGGGAGAGTAGAGAAAATTGTCAATTGACTTATGCAAGTATACGAAAAAGTACATAATTGTTCTTAATCTACTCGCTTGCTTAACTAACTATGTAAATGAAATAAAAAACGAAAAGAAATATGAACACCTTTTGTTTTTTTTTTTTGCTTGACTTTATTGAGACGTAATTTAAACTTTTACTTCCTACATGCAGAAGCTGGTAGTGGAAGTGGACGAAAAAGAACAGAAAAGTTTATTGATAACCTTGGTCTGACAGATCTTTGGCGGTTGAGAAGCTCTCATTAAAAATGAGTTCATTTTCCTCATCACTTTTATTTTGCCTTCTTTCCCTTACAACTGCGTAACTGGGAACTGCGTGATTTAGATGAGTTTGTCTTCTCCATCCACTTACGCTTTTGATTAACTAAAGTCCATGTTTTAGTTTTCTTAATATTCTTATACAAAAGGCATTACTAGCTTGAATTCGTTGTTGTATGTACGTTGTAAGACCATTGGAAACTCTGGGAAAGTGCTGTTTTTATCTCTTGTTCTTCTTGAGCAATTCTCTTGTTAAACATATGCTGATTACTTATCTCTAACATAGCTATGTATTGTTTAATGAGAATGATGTTTGAAGGCATCGCCTCTAAGACCAAGCGAAGGACGAATTCGAAACTTTACCTTCAAAGAATGGCAGAGCATTTCCGGAAAATATCTCACATCCAAGTAATGCGTAACGGTAATGATGATGAAACCGGAAAGTGCCTCTAAATAAAAAGAAAGAAAGAAATAAGGTTCCCAAAGTGGGGCAGCAGATCAGCCGGATCGGTTAAACGAGTCATGCAACGAAAAAATTGCACATTAAGCGCAGGATAAGGCAATGCTGCTTTTTTTTAATGAAAAAGTCCACTTATTGTGGATAAATTTACAAGGTATGAGTTTAAGGCTGTCGGATAATTCAGATCGCATGGTTGCCAGTGTTGCAAACTCTGCTGCGCTTGAAATTTTAACCCGCGACCATTGAGTTGTTAGTCGTGATCCTTTCCCTCCTCGGCTACGAATTAAAAACCGCTTATTTCAAGGGAATAATAAAAAAATATTTTACAAAACAATTGTCCAGCGATGGGTACATATAATTCTCCTCTTATCAACAGATACGATTTCCCTGTGGAAAGTTATTGGGACTAGCTACAGTAATCTAGCGCAATGTCTCTAATATTTACTAGAATAGTTTTGCAAGGCATTGCTAATCTTTGTTATACTGGTATACTATTGCGGTCACTTTTTTCTAACGCTTCGCTCGACATTATTAGTTCGATTTCAATACTTTTCCACCATGATCAGTTCATTGTGTTAGAGCGGTTGAGAAAAGGTTACACTAAGAAAATCGTTCTAAATTAGAACGAGACGAAGAAATTCGGCTTTACTATCGAAGTGAGTATGCTGTATACACTTCGTCGGAATAACTTACACACTGTTAGATAAAGCGTAAAGATGAAACTACGAAAAGTGAGTGCAGATAAGGCAACACTATGTCTTAGATACAGCGGTAGTAATTTATTTTAAGCCTATGGGGATATTGCGATGAAAACGCATTATAAAATATTTGAATACTCAAAAATTTCTATCTGTTGTCCTTCTTTATCGATTGATACTCTATTTATAAATAGGGATAACGTCCTGATGTGAATGCCAGTTCATTTATAAAAATATTAAATATTAAAGAAGCTTTAGAAATGTTTAGTGCGAAGAAGTGATTCCATCATGTGGCCCGACATTTGTCTCTAACCTGCCTGTTTTGATTTCAATCCAATAACTAAGAAGCTTCCCGTTTCTCTATTAAAAGTACTATTATAGATGATAGGTCTGATATGAATCAATCATCCAACAAATTAACACTACAACCTTACCTAAATACCTTTATGTAAATATTTGAAAATTTACATATATCAGGTCAGTATCAGGCACCTTTCATATATAAGTAAGTAAATATTATTATTATTATTACCGTTAATTAATGAGTCACAGGAATAAATTCCAAGATTAAAGTCTTAAAGCACTAGCTTCTAAGGCATAGCATACTTCAATATTGATTTTTAAATTTTCGATTTAGTTTTATGTTAGCTTAACAGATTAGAGAAAATTGTCGAAAATTTACTGCAATTCTCTCGTTTGATAAGATTTTCATCTCAAGCACTGCGTAACAGTCCGTTACTTCATCATGACTTACCGTTTTCATTTTAGAAATAAGGAGCTTAAGGAGCAGCTAATAAACCACTTTTTTTTTAAATCTGTGTATAGAAGAATTTTCTACGTAAACAACAACAGTACAAACAGCTGTTTTGTGTTATTTGCCAAAAAGTTCTTTTCAAATACTGCTGCTGTTGCTTTTGCTATCTCGATGTTGTTGTTATTATTATTATTATTCTTATTATTATTATTATTATTATCGCTGTTGTTGCTATTGTATTAGTTAGTGACACAATTATAGACAAGCAACTGCCAGAGTTTGTTGTAATTTATTTATGTTGTTGATATTGACTTGATTTCGCTTTGTTTAGTTGTTGTTGCTGTTGTTTTGCTCGGACTTGATTTAAGAAAAAAAAAAGGAAAAAAAACACAAAAAAGCATAGAACCACTCTAGTAGTTAATGTTGTTCCGAAGGTTTACTTGTTATTGATTTTTCAAATAATTGAAAACATAAATAATTTTTTTTATCTTACGACGATTTCGATTTTTTGCGTTCTTTTTTTGTTAAACAAAAAACGCAACCAAACTAATGATCGACCGACCGTTTACTGTCTATAAAACGGTTAACGACATTTAAACAAAAAAAAAAGGAAAAATTGAAGCGCTTTGTGGTAAAAAATAGTATCTTATCTCTCTTCGCGTTGTCTTTGCACAGCACGACAATAATTTATGTTATTTTGCGGCTTGTGTTGCACTGCAAGATAATTTTATTCATTTATTACTCTTTTCCAAATTTTCGTTTTTTTTTTTTTTTTAAATTTTTAAAAATATTTTTTATTTGAAATCTTTTTTAGTAATAATTTTTTTTTTTTGTAAAAAACTTGTTTTTCGTATTTTTTTTTTAATTTAATAAAGCAAATCAAGGCAAAAATAATTTTTTCGAGCTTCTATTGCTTTTTCAATATCGCGAGATAAAATGTTTTATTTTTATGCTTTTTGGGAAGCAAGTATTAATTAATCAAATTTAGGTGTTTTTCTTCTCTTATTACATAAAATGTTTATTATTTCTTATATTACTTATTATTTATAATTATTACTCAATCAGCGATTACACAAATATAAATAAACCGATAGCGCGTTGAGCCCCCAACAGCAACACGTACGAACAGCAACTGATTGGACTGATTGGTAAACAATAACACATTGTACCTCCTAAGTTTCAATCGCAAATATATCCACGATTGTGACGACTGTGTGCATACTATGCTCGTTCCTATCATATCCACTTTGAGAAATGACATTAAACCATGATTTGCAGTTTAACTATAACCGGCTCTACAACAGCAGGCTTTGTGCTTTCGTGTTAAACCAAATAAATCGCTTCCACCGCTTCCATATAATTGAAAAGCGGGTGAGCGCGTTAACACATTAAAACAAATATTACGACAATGACATAAACATACGAAAAATTTCGAGTAATCTTCTCATAAGAGAGAGTCCATAAACAAACAAACTGTGGATTAAGTAAATACACTGGGGAAAAAGAATTGACTTAAAAAATGTTTTTGTACAAGGTGTTACTTATACTATTGTTTTGTGTATGGAAATAATTGTTCTATCTGGAGATCCACAGGATAGCCAGCTCGGCTCTCTTCGCTTCATTCCATTCGTAAATGACCGTCTGCATTGATTTCGAAGACCCGTACATAACTCATTGCTAGGACAAGATAGATTTAATTAAATCTGTCCACAAAAAACTTCTTGTATACGCTTTGGGTACAAATTGCAAATTTTCCTTTGCTTAAAATTAATTAATCTTTATAAGTGGAGGCTTGCAGCTGGTGCCGCCTTTGCGGCTAGATTGGTCAATGTTGTAACCTCGTCATTAGGTTTACATACAGCCATGTCGAGCCACTTTCTCCCAACTAACTTATCATTCTACTGTTCGAACTATGAACTATTTAAGCCCCTTCAACGCGGCTTGTAAAACGCCAACGATTATTATCATTCATTTTCTGATTCGATTAACATAGTCCATTCTCCTTTCTTAAAATAATACAAGAATGAGATAGAAGTGATTCGGCGATTTTTTACCAGCTAATCAAACATTACGGTTGTACCATTTTTTTTTTTTTTTTTTTTTTGGATAGTAAAACCGTCCAGCAATAATCTTCTGAGAGCTTTTAGTATACAAAAGGTTTTGTATGATTTTACCATTTGTGTCTTGATAGAACAACTGATTCGTCAACTGCACAAATTACGCTTAAAAATGTTAAGGCTTTATCTACAAACAAGTCAGCACCTACTACCATATATTTAAGCACTTGGACTGAAAATTCCCTTTCAACGCAGCTATTTCCATTGCAGGCCTCAAGCGAACGCAGTGTACTTATTTTCTTAACAAAAACGAATCTTTTGTAGCCCCAGTCCAAGATGAATATAACAAAATTTCATAGCTTAATTTGCATTGCGGGTGTCCCAAGTGGGCATTTTACTGAAACGATCATCCAGCGAAAAGGTAGGTGTAAAATGCATCTCCTGAGAATCTAAGAAAATGTGCAAAAAAGTTGACTTGAAACTTGGCGGAGATATCAGCATGCTGTTTTCGCGTAAGAGCTCTCAAAACTGTCGCCCTTAATATGTGTCCGAGGGGTGTGCAATTTTCATGTTACGCATCATTCTGATGGAGAACATTTTTTTTTTTAGAATACTCCGGCCGTTTTTCATCTAATAATCGGTGTAGTGGCATCAGTTGTTCCGTACAACGTTTCCCACTGGTAGTTTTATTAAATTGAAGCAATTTATTTTATCCACAAAAAATAACGACGCCCGGAATATAACGAATTGCATTGGATGTTAACATTTCGTTTTTGCAGTTTTCGGACACGCCACTGGTAACGATTCAACAGCATCTTCCTCTAAATTGCCGCAAATAGCTTTTCTTGGCATTCAAATGGAGCTCAAAAAGGCTTTTTTTATGCATATTGTAGCACAGGAAATCCATGATGTACTGTGAAACAAAGCCTAAGCATACTACATTGACATGGAGAAGTCAAAGCATTGTCAACAGATATATATGTATTTACTCCTCATCTTGCAAGTCTGTTAAAATTACACTTTATATACTTGGACTGTAGAGTACTCTCGGTTATATCATTGCTAACGTGACGTATTGTGAAAACTGATCATAGGTCGAACAACAAACTCCGCTTGCAGGAATATACTTCCTGCGGGAATGCGAATTCACTAAATAATCTTCTTGCAGTTACTTACTCGAATTAGACCATGTAAAGAATGTACGACAAAGGACAAAACGATGCTTTAGATTTTGATTTGTCTTTTCATGTTTCTGTTACTTTCGGTTCGATTCAAATGTAATTCAGATTAGTTTTCATTTCACTTCGGTAGCTATGTCAAAATCACAATTTTGATCCTGTTTTTTTTTAGCTACACATGGAATGATGAACAGAAAAAGAACAGAAAAAAGAAACATCGAGGTGATTGTTATAATTAAAGCAACACTATACGAACTAGGGAATGAAAGAAAGGAAAAGTTAAGTTGCCCGTGTGATCCGCACACTGTTATAGCCCGCTGAACGAAAACTCGATCCAAATCGGGCGTCTCGCTTAACAAAAACCAAATTGGTTCCATTTAACGAAAGTCGCCCTTTTGAATTCTAAAAAGGTTTGGCACTGCCAACACTGCGTTCAGCTGAGATACCCGGATAGCGCCATTAGTCTCTGCATGCTTACCGCTATATATAATACTCAAGCATCACTTAATAGAAAGGAATGAACTTGACGAGTTTTGCATACTACCTAGTTTTATAATGGTTACGAATACTTTTTAGACAAAAACTTGAACCGATTAGGGCTCTTAAAGGTAAGCCTAACAATATGATGTTGTTCAGTTGATAGATTACTTGAAACTCAACGATTCCTTTCTGTGGTAAATATATTAAACTGGTCCTTATCTCTTTTATAATCTTGTAGTAAAAGCAAAATATTGACTGATTATTCTAAAAATTAGATTCCGAAATAGTTCATTCATGCATACAAAACTATTTAGGGATCGAATGTCTGGGTTTGTTTTTGGGATTTGCTTATTTTTATTTCAAGCTCGGAAGAGTTTTCAACACCTTCACTAAAATGAAGTTGTACTGGATAAGATAAGATAAGAAATATCTCTCAGTGTACGTATGGTTGTTAATCTCTTATAAGTCCTCTCTCATTATATTCGCTGCTCTTGAGAAAATAAACAAATTCTGAGAGCAGAGAATATTGCAAGCGCACTTACTCGTTCGTACTCACGTAGGAATATACACAAAATATATAAAATACACAATAAAGGTATAGCTTGCTTACACGTTTGATTTTCAAAAAGTCGATAGACAAAATTTTCAATTTGACTATCTAACTTTAAAGTGATTTTCTTAAGAGTTTGGTCCACAAAATGTCGGTTGCATCGCTAATTCATTTAAAGGGCACAGATTTAATCGCATACTCACGTGTTCTCTGCTTATGCACTCAGTAAGTGAAAGGAAATTGAAAATGTCAATAATATATTTTATTTTTGGTTTACTTCTTGTTCCATCTTGTTTTTTTTTTGTTTGTTTGTTTCTTCGACAAGTTGCGCTATTCTTGGCTGCATAGACGCGAGTACATGTTTAATTTAGTTAATGCAACACGATTTCGCGATGGCTTGTTCGCTTGTTGTTGAGCATGTTTACAAGCAGTTCTTTAAGTTGATGATGACTTTTCAGCTTAATGACAATCATGTGTGTGCTTGCCTGCCTGCCTATGCATAAATGTGTCACATTGTCTAATTTTCTTTGCCTTGCCTTGCCTTGCCTTTCAGGCGGCTTCGCTTAAACGCATTTCGAATGTTATTTTCAATGACGTGCGATGTATTTTTATTTAGGCCTTTTGTTTTTCTTGTGTTATTCGATTTCCTTTTGTTTATTTCCATTAAAATTTGAAATCAATTCTCTGCTCTTATATTATATTAATAAAACATTTTAACCCAATATATATAGAAATGGAAACAAGCGATCCCGCTTAGGGCTGCAAACCCGACATGACGATACAACGAAAGCCTTTAATGAATTTATAACTTAAAGAAGTTATTGTTCGAGCAAAAGTTTGGAAGAGGACGGGAGGAAGTAGTATGTGTAGAATTTTGGATTCTTAGGTTTCACATTGCGGTATATTTAGTTTTAGCGAACAACGCAACACACGGTGCATGCTTAATAACATGGAGCCTGTTTACAGTTCTTACTATCGAGCTATCGTACGACAAAAAAGACAAAAATGATGCGATCGCATTTTGGGTTGATAGTGCTCGATTGCGTTTGGCAATTCGTTCGCTGTATTTATTGTGACATCAGCGGTTGCGGTATGCACAGAAAAAAAAGGCCAAAAGGGAGAAAAAAAGTAAATAAACAAACAAAGCAAATATAAAATTTAGAAAAGAAATCTGGTGAAAAAATCAAAAATTCAATAAAGCAAAGCTTATTGAAGTGATTATATCAATATTTATTCCAATTGTCAAATTCTTTTTTTCTTAATCTTAATAACTTTTGTATCTATGGTGTGCTGTGCTTTGTTCATTCTAGTGTATCATCATCAATGTTATTATTATTCTTATTATAAATATTTAATTAATACTTATTATGACTATTGTCGTTGTTGTTATTATCATTGCTATTCTGCACAAAAAATTTATTTTGTAAATGGAATACAAATTTTGTATCCGAGTGAGTTCAAAATTGAAACTCGAGAAATCAACTCGGAACTTATTATAAAAATAGAAATCTTTTCCTTTATTTCCATTTTATATTTTTCCTCCTGCTTGCGATTTGTCACTGTAGAACTCGTCTGTTTTCTGAATTGATTTGCCCACTCCACTACCTCCCAGTTCACATATCGATCAAACAAATGTTGAAGGTCACATTTTCAAATTACTTATTTAATTTTTAGTAATCCTATATTTCCACTTTGTCTCTTTCCCAGAAATGTTGTCGTTACGTCCATATCCATTGATCGCTTTTCATAAAAACCATGGAAAATAATTATTTAACTTCAACGTTATGGAATTTCCATAATTAAGTCCATTTTGTCAAATGGGCGATTTCATAACGATATTCCATTTTATTTTCCTTTTAAACATAAAGTTTTTTTTTTGCTTTCTAAATATGATATTTTACATCCGATGTCGGGGAAACGCTCACACGCTATCGTGGCAAAAGGCAAATTCGATATTGAGTTTAGTCGATAGCGAGCACCGTAAACTGATCCACAGTTCCTCGAAAGCTTTGCTGAAATTCCTTACGGAAACTCATTGATAGTTTGCGTCAGTTGATTGAAGCATGTGAGCGCTGATTCCAAGATTTTAGGTGTAGTGACTTTACCGCAGGAAACAAGGAACGTGGAGTGAGAAAAATTTCCAAAACCATTACAATTTCAGTAATAATTTGCAAAAATTTAAGAGAAATGCATGTAAGTCATTGCTTCTGAAAAAGCATTGCTTCCATTATTAAGGCAACAGTAAAAAAAAAAATTGTGGATTCTTCGCTAGTGTCACAAAACGCGTGTTTGCGCGTCATTGTTGGACTATAGAACCGTATTCTTATTAAAAAGTCCAAAACGTCGTAAGGCTATTCCAGCTCTCAAAAAGCTTACTTATGGAAAGATGGCGCAACATGTCGCCCGAGTTTTTATTCTAAGTATGTTTAGTTTAATGCAGGCGCTCATCGACACGCATGAGGTTTGAACGAAGATGTTTGTTTTTAGGAAACAAGTAAGAACATTCTGGTCGGGCAAGGCCGTCTATTAAATATCCTACACCACTTTGCCCAATAAAGCTATCCACTCCTTTTGGTAATAACACATCAAAAGTTACACACAATTTTCATGAAAACCCTAGGAATCCTTATATGTGGCCTTATATATGTATCTAAAAAATGGACCAACGTGGCCTCAATTTGATAAGGTTGATTTCTATATCAATTTACTCTTATTGTGTGATCTTTATCATGAAGGTTTGAAAATTAGACTTTCTTGTCGTATGAATAGTGGTTCAAAAATCTGACCCAGCCAACACACAGAGTTTTCACACTAATTTCGAATTCAGAAATACTTGGCCAGTCTTGTGGAGGAATTTCGAAAACTGTAAATTTTTTCCATATAACGCGCTTTTCTTAACTGGGCGTTATATAGGTAGCGGGCGAAGAAGTGAACCGACCCAAACTGTTTTCAACAGCGTTCGCCTTCGGGTCAAAGCAAGTCAGTATATCAAATTTCATCAAGATATCTCAAAAGCTGCAACTTGTAGCATGAAGAAGTCGCAGACGGACAGACGGCCTCATACCGATTTAAAAAATGATTCTGAATCGATCTGAAAGGTGGGTCTGTCTTAAGCCTTTCTGCGTGTCACGTAGATTAGTACACCCTCTACCATAAGTGGTGTAGGATATACCTAATTGTATGAATTATATAATAAAATCTTAAATAGACTCCAAACTTTCACATTGAGCAGAAAATATTTCTCTGTCCTGCGCTACATTGTTCATATCACGTAACAATTGCTAAAAGTTTGAATATTAGACGAACAATATATTTTTCAAATCTCCTAAGAAACTTTTCAAATTTAACAATTATAAACCATTATCGCAGCCAGAACCGAACCTGAAGAACTTCTGTGCTCATGTTGACCCTGCTTTACTGATCTCGGCAAATCACCTATTTTTGATTTGCTTACTACCCGAAGAGGAGAAAGAAGTTTACAAATTTCTTTTGCAAGCACTTCAAAATAGACTTCGGGGTAGTATATACTTTGCTAAAAACGAGACGTTGGCATGTTCTCTATACAATAAATCAAATAAAATAAAGGGAAGATAAATCTATCTGCAAATATCTCTATAAGATAGAGAGACTCCTCATCAAAAATATATACAAATAAGACGAAGCATTTTTCAGTTACATTTCAAGCCCGCCAAGTTTGTGAACAAACGGTATGAGAGTAAATGAGTAAAATCGTTCAAATATTATAAACTCTCTGAACGCATTCGCTCTGCTTACATTTTACAATTGTGATACTTTTATTATTACTTTTGATTTTATTAATTAATTTGATGTTATTGTTGATGTTTAAAAAAAAAAAAGAAGAAAAAACAATAATACGTTGCCCTATTTAACATAATTGGTGCGGGGCTTTTCCAGCATTTATTCAGCATGCAATTTATTCTCAGCTTTAAATGTTCCACAAAAGCTGTAGTTAGTTAATTTGAGGCCTCTATGGCTTCTTTACGTTTGCTTTCTGCAGATAGAATGTTTTCCAAAATTAATTTTCAGTTTTTTAGTTCACCTTGTTCTCGTTTCCGTTTAGTTTGTTTGCTTTGATGTTCTTTAATCATAAAACTAAACATTTTTAACCAATTATTGCGCTTTCCCGAACACACGCTCTCTTCCATTAGAGCCGTTTTAAACTTTAAATTTTATAAACTTTTGGCATTTTTAGCCCATTCACTGAGGCTACCTCCGTTATTAGACCTTTGGTTGTGCCTACGAATAAGTAATATGTAGAATTTGAATTTGATATTTGGCTGATAATAATAATAAAATCTAATGGAAAATTTATTTAATTATAAACTAAAGAAATTATTTACATTGCTCCCAAGTTTAAACCTTTATATGTTCAATCCATTGCGACCATAAAAATATCCGCGAACGTATTTAAAAACATCAAATCAAATTCCGTTCAAATCCCGTGACCTTGAGACGTGATGTGAAACATTTAGAAGCGAAATCCCTAAATATTGAGAATACTGAATTTAATATTCCATTAGTGTATTCACAGATCTGAAGAGTTGGTCTATTATTTATCTACCCATTTATATTATTTTCATTTCATTTGCAACGGGTATTGTCAAATACTGCATTATATGCTTTTTAATACTCGATAAACAGAGCAGAAGACAGAATCAACACCAACACAATCAAAGAATTTGTTGTGCTTTTCTGTAGATATTTGAAAGTTGTGCGTGCGGACGGGCATTCATGTTTACGTATACATGTATATAAATGTATAAAGTAGTTTTTCACGGTCAGGGATGTTTGCATCGTAGGGGAAATTTTTCATGGTCGGGCATGTTTGCATTGTCGAGGAAATTTTTCATGGTCGGGGATATTTAACAAAATAGAGAGCAATCCTGGGACACTTTCTTATAGGCTTTTCTCATTGATTTCCCAATCTTTAATATTTGATGAGAAAAAGAAAAGAAGAGCAGACAGTGCCACTCATTGGCGTATATGAGCCGAATAATCGGCATTTAAAGGATTCCTTTCATCACTGTACAATATGTTGGTTATAAAAAAATATCCTGGGCCTGGGGGTTTCTTTTGATGGCAAAAGTGACCCTGAGTGTTCACTTTCAACAAAGAATTGCTTGTTGTATTCTGTCACGCAGTTCCGATAAGAAATTTGATCTCAAACATTCGAGGTCCTGAATCTAAACCGGTTCCTCTAGAGTATGATGTCATACGTCATGTGTTGCTCGAGCCGGTAAACATGTATGTAGACTTTTAAATCCTGTCCTGATGTATACTCTGCACTTTGTGTCACTACAATTGGCAGCAAAGGCAGTGAGTAAATATCGGTGGAGCACTGAAAAGGATTTTTTGCGTGTTCTCTTTGAATTTAAGAATCGTTTTCACGGTTCTCTTCGCCACATAACTTCGTAAACCATCGGCGTGGAGTTTTGCAGTAGATTTGCGGTAAATAAACTTTGTTTGACAACGCCCGCAATAGTTCCAAAGAGCAATTTTCTTCAGCCTAGTCAAAGCGCTCATGTTCTTCCAACAATTACATAGACCTTTGCAATTTGATCTCTGTAACGGGTAAAGAGGATTTGTACAATATCTTACGTGCCATCGAATGTGATAATGAAACTAAGGTCAAGTCGATTCAATTAAGAAATGTAGAGAGCAATACACTTTTTTATAACAAAACGAAGTTTTTGAAGTGTTTAATCGCATTTTCGAATTTTTGATTAATTTTGCGCACTTATTTTTTTATGTTTCTATGACATCTGTTTTATCCTGCTGTATGGAATTTTTTACTAAAAACACCTATAGCAGATCAGATTCATTAGTTAAATAAATTTTCTTCATTGTATATAAAAACCAAATAAAAGGAAAATTTGATAATTTAGGAACTTATCAACTTATTTGATTTGGGCAGTTTTCAAAGTTGTGCGCCTAAGAAAAAGACTACATATACGATGCGAGCCTGATGTGCTAAATAGTAACGCACAAATGATAGAAGGCGATTGCAGTCTTCCGAGCCTATATATTGTGTTATGGTGCCATTTTCTTGACCTACGAACAGTTGACAGCTATCTTGGACATAACCGATACATGTAAGTCTTGACGGCATATACTGACAAATACTTGGCCAATAGTGCCGGGAATCGCGTTTTCACCATATCTTCAAAGTTGTGTGAAATGCGAGTTATGTTAAGAACAATACTTTCGAAAATTTAATTAAATTAAGCTTACTAAGTGAAAGTGAAGAGAATTTACGGATGTTGACCTCATCGCTTACTTGTCGTCTGATACGCTGATTACTCCATTTTCATCGGATATTAATATGGCGGCATTGGACCTACTATCTGAGCCGCGTAGGCAGCACTTCTTTTGATCAGCTAATCATTGCTCCAGGATGTCGGTAATAATTTTACCAGTATGGTCGATTATACGAAATTGTGAACTTAACATATCAAATCGATCTCTATGGGTAGTCCGTGGTAAAAAACTTTTATCAACAACTTTGCGTATGGCCCTCGATGTAAGTTCAATGTAATGATAAATAGGTAAGGAGGTTGAAATGTCTCTTGATAATTTTCATAAAAATTCTTTTGAAATAATTGACGGTCGCACAGCCTGTCCTCAAACATCTTCCATTCTTCTAGTTTAGATGGCAAAATGTCTAAAATTATAAAATAAATAAAAAGCAAACATTTGAAAGGATAAATACAAATATTAGATTGAATTTTAATAAACTTGTAATTTCTATTTAATCCATAAATTCTTCATAGATGGAAAGTGCTTCATAATTTGTTCATAGGTCATATTTACTCTAAGATTGACCACTTTATTATCTGTTTCTCCAATCACTTTATACTTTTCAAGATACACAGCCACATATAGACGATCAGGAGGAGTCGCGTTCAAGTCTTTTTCAAAAAATTCTTCGGTTCCCATAGGAAAATCATAAGCACCTAAGTAAATAAAAACAAAAAAATACATTCATTTTTTTTACGCATCCCACCGAATTTTCGATTGTTAATTTGCTGAATAACAAAACAAGAAGATATTCATTTTTTTCCTTACCTACTTACCTTGTTTTTTGTAAGCAAACTTTGAATATCAACAGCTCTTCAGCCTGTGGCAGAACGGCAACAAAATACATAGTCCCTTTTTACTCGGGCGACCAGCAGCTTTAAGGGATCTTCCACTTTATCTAACAACGGCCATATGCCTTTTGTTCAGTTGGTAACATGCTAGCGGCTTGTTTTAAATTTGATTATAAAATGATGGAAATCTATATTTCCTGAGCAATATTTCTCATCAAGTTCTTACCAGAAATTTAAACTTTTATTTTAGTCGTCATTAACGGCATTTGAGCGCAAGTCGTCTTCAAGACTTAATATGTTCCTTTTTTTTTGTTGGTATGTTGAATGGAGATGTTCCTTAAAGAAGAGAATTTCCGTTTGATGCTGTTGGAATGTTGCTTGTGCCAAACTTATATACATTATAACTTTTTTTTTGATAATTTCTTGGTTTTTCTTCTTTTTCATTTATTTTTTTTTTTTTTTTTATTTAGCACGTTTAAAAATGTTGGTCTGGTTGATATTTCGGTTTTTTCTATTTTTTAATGACTGCCGATTTATTTAGCAGTTTTTCTCTTTTTTTATGATTTGCTGTGTGCACTTGTAAAAATGGCTGATTTCTTGCTAAAATCCGTTAGCTGGTGTTTTCTTTATATTTTTAGAAAAATAACTACCATATGTTGAGAATGAAGAAAGCACAGAGTTGCTTATTAGTATTGCAACGCTTCGAATACTGTAAAAATGGTGAAAATTAGTGCCGTAAATCCGTCAAATAAGAAATTACACACGTAAATCTGTTACAGTGGTAGAAATTACCGCATACAAACCCAATTTGCGCAAAGTTAATCAAAAATTCCTAAATGCAATTTCACTCTTCAAAAATTTTGTTATGTATATACTTACTGAAGTTCAAAAAAGAAAGTCATTATTCAATAATTTTCTTTTTATTTAACGCAAAAGTAATTAATAACCATTTATTTCTTTAATTAGTAACCATTTATTTCTTTTACTTCTTGCTGTGAATTGCCGTGAGATTTTTTTTTCCAATAATGTTCCAAACGCAGTATTCCGTCTTATTTGCAGTTTTTGGCTTTTTCGCTTGAAAAATTTTCGGTTCGAATCTATGCTAAGATATATTTCATAAGAGATTAGATAATTTGGTCCGTTAGATAACACAGTGGCGTTACCATTTAACAGAGCTGCCATTTCTTGACTATTTTTCTTATTTATTACAAGCGACTCTGTGCTTTGCCTTTCAACAGGGAATTTAGCGAGGGCTTTGTTTAATTTGATAATAAAAATTATGGCGGTCTAATTTTAGGCTAACTTGTAAAATTAAATAAGTTTAGTTCGCGTATTTTCCTTGTTCGTTTCTCATTAGCAAATTCCATTCGAAATCAACATCCGAGAAAAGAAAAATAAAGGAAACAAAGTTTCTTTAGTTAAAATGGCTTTAAATAAATTAAGTATTGAAAGTTTGGATTTAGCTGGAAAAAGGGTTTTGATGAGGTAACAAACATTAGTTTCTTGGTTGCTATCTTGTACGGCTTTGTCGCTTTTTTCCATATAACTGACACAACAAACGATAAAGATTTTTTATTGACCATTTATCGTATTAATTAAAAGCAACTCTGTGCTAAAGACTTTTTATGTCGTTTCGGACAATAAGCGACTTTTTTTTTCAATTCAAGTTAACATAATGGCATTGAAATGAATGATAATTTCTAATTAAATACCGCTGCTAAACAGCTGTTTCAAACGAAAATTTCATACGTGGCTATGCAGACCTCTCTGCAAGAATGATAGATTGTTTCCGTGAGTAAAATGATGAGGAACTCTTGCGTTTTACCTGCGATCGGCTTCGCAGAGTTATTTTCCGATTTTTACAATGTCTGTGAAACAACACAACCCTCAGAACGTCGTGAACCGCATTATTACGGGAGATTAGACTTGGATCTACGTACAGCAAGCGAAAACAACCGATCAATCGAACGAATATCGTGCAAGAGGTGACACAAGATCGAAAAAATCGCGCGGGTTTGATTACTTTAGGGAAAATAGAAAATTACTTAAAGGAATGCAAACGATTCGTTTTTAAAAGCATGACTCATTCAGCTTACGATAAATGGACAAATCGAGATTCGAGAATATTGCTTGAATAATTTTTCCATGTTTTATGAGAAGTTGGAAGAACAAAATCAAGAAAAATGTACACAAAAATGCTACAAGAGAGCAATCACGTAAATAACAGTCGCCAACAGTATTAAACACAATTTCATTCGTACATATGTACCAATTTCTCTCAACAAACTTCACCTTTTCAAGTGAAACGGAGATCAAAACTTTTGCAAAATTCTAATACATTTGGGAAAAAAGTAAGGACTTGTGAAGATTAACGTAACCAAAGAAAGATTTGATCCTAGCCCGATCCCCTGTTCGTATTAAAATCATACAAAGGTTACAATCTGGCTTGCTTGCTTCAATTGAGGTAGGTATACTTTTAGCGTGTGTGATCTAAGCGATAACAGACATTTCTTCTGTCGGAAAGTCAAAATATGTAGTAGCAATTCTTGTTCGTAAGGCGGTTACTTCTGGAGCGTTTGCGCTATATAGATGTACAATTAAAATATACTTCTTTTACAAACTATATGAACATGTTTTAAATCAAGAAAACATCCGAATAGAATTACAGAGCCTAATAATAGATAAATCTAATGCTAATAAGTCGCCAATATCAATAATCAATTCGTAGGGCTATATATATATACATATATATGAAACTAGTAACAATATTTTAGTCGGCTATGACCGAAGCTTTTATATCTACTACGTTTATGTTAAAAAAAGATTAAAAAACTAAACAAAAACGAGACCTAATATTTGAGGTTCTATAACATGGGTTGGGCGCGGCTTATGTTTGCCACTTCTGCACAGGTATCTCTATACATCCGTGCAGATCTATCGTAGCAAAATGGTTAGAAAATGTTTCCCACCGACGGGCATGCCTGCGTTGATTCCGTATTTAGTGCTGATTAAAAAACGTGCATACTTTATGGGATATCTGTGCAACTTAACTCTGCGTGTTGCAAATATTTTGACGAAATTAATAAGATGGATTGGTCCTGCGGCGGTGGACTTACTGAAGGCTACAAATATTTTCATATAGGTAAGAGGATCTTATAAATAATAGAGAACTCTATTAAGATGTATCATTCATTTTTGCGTGATTGAAAGCAAAAAAGCTTTCATTATCCTTAAGTAAGACAACCATAAAACACCCGAAATAGGGGAGTTCCTTAAAAATGCTGTTGAAACAAGTACACCATGCAATGACCCAAAACGCAACGAATAACCAAAAATATAACCAAAAGCATCCGTCTAGTTGGAGCTTATAGCAACTAACACTTTTTCAACAGCTTTGATTTGTCATTGGGAAAATCAAACTAGCCATTCCTGTTGCTGTAGCTAAATTGTCTGCTATTTGCAGAACGAACGTAATACACTATGCAAATTCTCTGCTAATCAATAGAAAACATCTCTTGAAATTCTATACAAACAATTTGGCAATTTGACAACAAAAAGTAGCAACAGTAGTAGTGAATAAAGCATATAAATAAATAAATAAAGCATATTGTGGCTTTTCTTTCCTTTTTTAGCTTTGTTGAAAATGTTTGGTTATGTTCGTTGTGTATGGGTTTAAGGTGCGTTTCTAAAATCCCTTATTTCGGACAGTATAGGAAACGAAGAAAAATGGAAAGATTATTCTTTGATTAGCCTTAATAAACTGATACTCCTTCTCTCCCTCCCTTCCACACACCTACTATAAA
This sequence comes from Glossina fuscipes, assembly GCF_014805625.2. Taxonomy (NCBI): domain Eukaryota; kingdom Metazoa; phylum Arthropoda; class Insecta; order Diptera; family Glossinidae; genus Glossina; species Glossina fuscipes. Next base: position 2,027,403 of record NW_023998456.1, read on the forward strand.
CATATATGAACATATTTCGTCATGAAAAAGAAGATAGAACTAAAAAGAAACAGGACGTATAAGCAATCTCAATTATTAGACCACTAGAGGTAGACGCAATTATTTAATTACAATTAAAGATTACACCTAAAACTAGGCAAGCAAAGCCAACGCTAAATTCTCTCTGCTATTTGCAGCGCCAACGTTAAATTCTTCTCATATGCTTTTTATTTGTGTATAAGCCGTAAACCGTAATTCTTTTTTGAATAAAGAGTCCTCTATATTTCTAATACTACCGAAATAAAGGGAATAGTTTAGTCTGGCTTACAGTGGCTCAGTGTCTTGGCTAAGCCAAGAAAACAATGCGATTAGTATGAAAATTTGCATTTTAAAATTCTTCTTCTTGATTAATTTCAATTGATTGTTGATTTCATTATATTTAAATTTTTATTTAGTTTTCGTTTATTATACTCTGTGGTTCTTATAAAGAAATTCATTAATATGTATGTGTTTTCTTTTTCTTTTGTATTAATAATATATCTGCTGTGATATTTTATACGCTAATTAACATTAAATCATTAATATACTATTTAATTAATAAACTAATTAACAAATATTCATTTTTATTCCATTGTTCGTATTGTTATTACTTATTTTACATATTTTTAAAAAAGTCCATTTTTACTTCTCTTTTTCTCTCTTCATTAATATTTAGTTATTTAATTTTTTTTTTTATAAATGTTTATATGTCATGTCAGTTCGCTGCACAAGGAGGGTATGCAGCATTGTAAGAAGACCTATGGAATGTCGAAAGAAGAAAAGAAAGTCTGCCTCTATATCAATTACACAAACTCTCGATTAAAGCGTTGAGCGTTCAATGTTCCCTAAATATTCCGTTAATCATTAATCATTGTAAGAAGTTAAAGTTCAGATCGCTTAATTTACGCTTGAGGGTATTTATGCAATAGCACGGAGTATTTAATAGCGAGTATTTCTCTGGCATGCTAAACTGTTGACATACATTATTAATATATTCTACGTCACTTGTGGTACAAGGTATATTAAGCTTTTGCAGACGATTTTAATACTCAGGAGGGCTGAAATAGGCCAACTTTTAATTGAACAGATCGATTTGGAAATTGATTTTAAAGCTTGTCTGTCCGTCGTCCCGTCTTGGTTTCTTGTGTTCAAGCTCGCAATTTGTGAAATATTTTGATAAAATTTGATTCACTGATGTGGTTTGATTCAAGCACGAATGCTGTTGAAAACGCTTCGGATCGGACCACTTTTTAAATCATTTCTCCTAGAAAACTTTATTTTGTTAAAAAATTGGAATTTTCAAAATATCGCAACAAAAGTTGCTTAGTCGTAGATGGGGAAATTTTTTGAAGCCCTCGCCATTCCTATGGACATTAAGTCTTTGTATGGTAAAAGAGGCCTAATTTTCAACATTTCTTGATAAAACTGCGTGCACAACAATAATTTGACATAACAATTAATCCTAAGCGAATGTAGAGCACATAGATCCTAACCCAATAAGGATTCTAATGAGAAATAAGACTTGGAATGTCAAAAATTTTTAATACCTTATGATGAAAATTTTGGTAAATTTTATATGCAAATCAATCATAAGGTATTTGGAACAAACCTTTCTACGTTTCTCAATTTTTGCTAAATTTAGACCACATCCACATCCAAATATTCTCCATTATGAGGGCTTTCATGCAAATTGTGCATTTAGATAAAACTAACATATAATTATTGGCGAGCTATTAATCAAGCCAAGTGGTCCTACGGTGGATATTCGATCCTATTTTTTCATTTATCTTCTTATTACTATCATCACCGCTAAAAATTATCATTATTATGCACGATTTATAATCCTTAGAACTATGTAAAAATAACCAATCTCCAGGAGTCTCTTACGACACATAACGGGTTACAAGAGATCAGCTAAAAAAAGGCAAATGTGGCGCGGTTTGAATCGGAAAACCAATAGCGGTTGAAGTATAACACGCGCACAGGATGATGCGAAATGTTTGAAAAATTCGGAATTGCAAAACACGCAGTCCAATAGCTTATAGCAGATACCGATCAAAGGTGAGCGTACATATATGTATGTAGAGCAAATGGATCCGCATGCATAGCCGAGTAGGCAGAGGATGCATCTTCAAATCTCACGTGCGGTAGAGGTTGCAATACAGACGAGCCTACGATCGTGTGAAGTTATCCGCCAGTCCATACTTTGTAAGTTAAATGAATAAAAGGAGTCAATTGGAGTCGTTGTAGAAATGGAGTCGATTGGTCAAGTAAAAATTTTGCAAGTTTTCTAGGTCAACTTCAAGCGGACCTAAATAGTTGTTCTGTGGCGCCTATCATTTGGTGAAGTGTTCTTCCTTGACATAGATTATTTAATTTTTATGTTCGGTACAAAATACTTTTTTTTTTTTAATTATTTTCTGTAAGATTTTTTTTTGTATGATTAATATTTTTATTAATTTATTTTCTTTTGATTTCGCTATGTCTGTAAATTGTTTGTTAAATATTAAATTTTACCCTGTTTCAACGTTGCTCGCTCTCTATGTGTTAGTAAGTAATTTTTCAAAGTATTCCTATTTCATTTGTAAAATATTTTGTGTGTGTTTGTCTACAAATTTTTTCACTATTTTGTATTTATTTAATAATTCTTCTGTAATTCAGTAGCCATAAGATAAATTCGGTCATAATTCGGTGCCATGTAAAAAGAAACAGTAATGTTGTAATAATATTGCGACTACATTCTATAAATATTAAGTATTCACATAAAAATTACTAAGGTTAAGTATAAAACACAAAAATATTGATATTAAGATTTGTGCCGAAGTCAAAAAAACATGAATATGCTTTATAATGAATGCCGCACCGACACACAGAAAACCCCATCAAATCATCCGGCTCAGAGATTCAAGGGTTAAGGCAATCGGAAAATAATCTCTTTTTTTATACATAAATAAGAAGAAGAAAAGGAAGAAAAAACAATTTATTTATCTTTAATAGAAAAGCAAACTCTAAGTACACATATGCATGTGTGTATGTATGTATCTATCTATCTATCTATCTATCTGTTCTGAGAGACTGATTTGAATTTTATAATATTAAGACAGAATACCCGGCGAACAGAATGAGTAGAAAATACAAAAGTGAATATTAATCACTCCCTTAAGTTGTTGTTGGCTTTTCAAGCAAAGCTATTTCGTTCTTGCCACTGTTTTCTTGTTTTTTTTTAGTTTTGCACCAACAATGCGTATCGAGAACTATCGTGATGTTGAATGCATAGAAGAGAGATCGTAAATGAAACTGTGACACGCCTACCATTTTTCTATGCTTTTATCGCTTTACGTATTTTATTGTCGTTGTCAAGAACGTGCGCCCAATGTCAAATTGGAACATGTAGGCAATGGACAGAAATTGGCTGTAAGCAGCAGCAAGTACAATCCAACTGTCCATGCACGCTACGGAGGGCAGAGAAACGAAAATTTGAAAAAAATAAAGGACCATTCGATTAGTTGGTTGTGCGGTATTGTGGACTGAAGAAGAACTAGAGACTCCATATTACAGATAGAGAGAAAGAGAGAGAGAGAGAGAGAGAGAGAGAGAGAGAGAGAGAGAGAGTTTATTTACGCTTTTATCTAAGATGAAAAAAACAAGAAAGAAAATTCACTCGTGACTCGTACCCATCACCGTGATCCTAAAAAGGAAGAACGAACTAAATTCTCGTAAATAGAAATTTATACGGTGCTTGTGTGTGCTGTGTTGAGTAAAAAAGTAAAAACCATGGAGATCAAAGGTGCTCTCAGTTCTTGCAACATAGGCGTCTTTTTAGGGCATTTTCAAGCTCTTTTGCAAGTTTGCGGGCGATAACTTTACTTTTGCGAAAGGTAGAATGTACACCACAGATACTACAAAGTTGCTCAAGTGGACACATGGACAGATGACCGGATCGACATGCTTAGATGCATCTAAAAAAAGTAAAATTAAATGGGCTTAGAGTTTTTTCTTTTGATTTCTTTTAAACAAAACAATCCTTTTTCTTAGATTACACCCTATAACCTTCGCTAGAGCTTTTCTTTTGATAGGAGCCTGGAATCAGTAATACAAAGTTCATGATGAATAGTCTCGAATACTCTTGGATAAGTAAATATATTGCAAACATTTTGTGACGACAACTATACAAATACGGACGTGAACAAAACATGAAAGGCCCCCCCTCTCGATATTTGCTCGCGAATGGAGTTGCAATAATAATGCAAATATGAACGATCACAGTAACGTTATATAAGCACAGGCGCAGTAAGCCTTCGGAAGAGACAAATTGGGAAACGAAATAGAAGTAATCGGGAAACACTCGATTTCTGCATTTAGCGGGCATTGTGTGTGGACTCAGCGTTTTAAAATGCAGTCAAAAGTAATATTTTGGTTAGAAGGAAGGGTTTTAGATTTTTCTCTCATTGGGAATTTTCTTATAGCATAAACCTAAAAAATAGCCACACACATACAAAAATTTTAAACAAATTTGGAGAAGCGACAGCGCTAAGTGAAAAGAACATTCCAAAAATAAGCAAAACTTGATCAAAAAATTAAACGGAAATAAATTTTTGCTGCAAAAAATATATTTTGTGCTTAAGACATATTTTATTCTAAAAGAAGAAATTAAATGTTTGCAGTTGGGAGAGAAAGTGTAGTATCGTAGGTCTGACAAGGTTAGTGCATTTTCAATCAATCAGTCTGCGTAGTGCCCAACGGCGAACGCCTTATACGATTTCAAACAAACTATTGCTTAATCATATGCTTCTCCAAGTAGCAGAGACCTTTCTTTAATGCAATATATTTTACAAAATGAAGCAGAAAAGACTTCTTTCACGATGTGATTACCTATTTTATAAAATTGAATAAATTGTCGCTTGTTCAGAAGATACTTTTCAAATATTTGACGGTTCGATTGAAACATAATTGATAGATGAAGGGGCCCTTGCGATTATTAATCGCGTAAACATATTCTATACAGCTATCTACTTGAGTATCACAAGCAATGTGATGAAGCAATTATACCCACATTTTGTGTTGATTAATGTGAAAAGTTAAAGAAAAAAAAAAAACAAACACAGAGACACAAAAAAATGAAAGCCCCACCTTCGCAATATTTATTAGCATGAGATTCCAATAAGAACACGAACGTGAGAGATCACAGCTCTCGTATGATAGCGCATGCGCACTAAGTGGATAGGAGAAATTGGAGGAAAAGTAGAAGAGTGTCGAAAGCAATTGTGAAAGCTTTCTGCGTTGTTCTGTTCGCCTGGTATTTCACTATGATTTTTACGTGAGGTTTTTATAGAAAAATTTCTTTCTGAGTGATTGGATTGATTGATTGATTGATTGATTGATTGATTGCTTTTTCATTCATTCCATGCATGTTGTCTTGTCTGTATAGCATGCTCTCTCTCTCTCTCGCTCTCTCTCTCTTTCTGTCCCTCTCTCTATCTATCTATCGTACTCCAGCGTAAACTTAACAACGATAATGAGCTGAGATGTAATAACAAAAAGAATTTTGACGCGTAAGTTTTGCAAACGGATTGGAATTCTGTGACAGACAAATCAATACATATTGAGCAACCAACATATGTGTGAAGAGTTTAAAAAGGATTTTTTCTTTTACTTAGAAATGAATAAATATAGGAAGGAACTAAACGGGGGGAAAGAACGATGAACGGTGAAGCACAAATTTTCATATATACATTAAAATTATTAAACTTACATAAGATGAGATACTTAATGCTTATGCATTTTTCAATGGTTTTGTGCGAGTTTGTAAAGTCCCTTTTTTTTTTTTTGAACGAAAAAGAAAAAAAACATAAACATAAAGAAGAAAATCCGAGGAAAAGAAAAGGCAAAAGCAAAAACCGAAGAAATAAAACTAAAGCCAAAGATTTTTTTAAACATTTAATTTAATTTCTATATGTATACATGTAAATATACATATCTATTTGTGTGTGTGATTTTTTTTTTATTTTTTTTTTTTACATAGATTATTACATTTTATTATAATTTGTATAATAATTTATTTATATCGAGTATTTGTTTGTTGTTGTTGTTGTTGTCTTGTTTTTATGGATGCACAAGCCGAACTATTGTACACTTTCAGATCGGATGAGACTTGCGTGTGTATGACAATATCTTGGTTTTGTTGGTTGAATTTTTCTTTTTTACACCGAATAGTTTTTTTTTTGTTATATTAAATAATAATAAGGTAAAAATTAATAAACAAATAATTCTTACTACTTAAGGTTATTGTTAAATGATTTTGGTTTTTATGTAATACTACTGGCGTTTTTTCTTATTTTCATTTTCATTTTTTTTTTTTATATTTACAGTTAATTTTATTTTCCTAAAAATTTATAAACAAAAAAAAAAATATATATTTTGATTATTGTAAAATTTTAAAAATTAAACTTAAAATATAATAAAGCAGAAAAATTATTTAATACAAAATTTAACATTAAAAGACTTTGAAAGTCTGCGATTTGGATTTTATTGGATATTTTCTAATAAAAAAAAAAAAAATGTTTTTTAATTTAATAAAAATTATTAAATTAAAACTAAAAGAGATAATTGAATATTCATTTTTTTACAGGTTTAAAAAAAAAAATGTATATATATATAGGAACTAAAAGCACCAAACATAAAAAAATCTATATTTTTGTTTATATGTAGTAAAAAAAAAAAAAAAAAAAACAAACAAACAATTTCTGCTATATTTATTATATAAGTAAGTATTATAAGCATAAGTGTATATTTTTTCTTTTTAAATTAAATCGTTGTTTTTTATTTATAAGCATTAACTTTTAATAAGATTTTCTTAATATTGTCAGCTTGTGTCAAAAAAAAAAGAAGAAAATTGCACCTGCCGTAAGGCGAGACTTGCACGTCCATCACCTCAGTATATCTGCGGTTGTATGTACGTTGATAATTCCTAAGGATATGACGATTTCCACTTTGAACTTGTAAAAGACATACATATAGCGGTACTATGAACGCTTTACGGATTTCGGTCGCCTTTGCACATAGAGTTCAAGTTTTGGCTTTCTATATAACCTCCCGGCAGCCCCCTGAACTAACTACTCAACTATTGACGGACAGCTGTGCGGACCGACCAAATTGGTTCAGAATTTGCCTAAAGTGACTTATCTGATCTAACCGAGCACTTTAGCGATGGACAAGAAAAGGAAAAAGAAAACCAAATAGAAACAAAAAGCCAGAAAAAGTCGCTAGTTGGCATAAAAAAAAAAAAATACATCTATATATATTTATATTGCAACCAATAATTACTTAGCCGATGTCCCAATTATCGGTATTGTTCGTTCTTACATATAATAAGAAAAAAAATTAAGGAAACATTGTAATAAACACATTGGATAGAAACCGATAAACAAATTTTTAGGGAAAAGGAAATTTAAGAGGAGGCTTTCTTCTTTCTTAGCCAGCATTACTTAAGTGTTAGTTTTTACCTCTAAGTTCGTATAACGGTCGGCGAGATGTTTAAAGGATTCGGGAGATTCATAAATGCATTGATCGCATTGTCTTTATTATTACCTGTTACTGGACGAGCTGGATGGGCTGATGCTTGATGCCCGTGATGATGATGATGGTGATGATGATTTTGATGGCCATGATGCCCATGATGTTTACTGAAACGTTTTTGACGATAACGTCTTAATTTCTTACGGCTCATATATAAATTTTGATTAAATTCACGCGTTCGTTCGGATGTCGAACAATGATGATGACGTCGGTTACTATTGGTTAGGTCGGCTATCAAAGGATCGTCGATATTAAGAAAGTCGTAATTGTTTTCTGCTGGCGGGAAAAACATGGGATTTGAACCCCAATCCCGCCATAAATTTCAATCTTGCTGTCCCCCCGCCCCACCACCGCCATTAGCCTGTGAATTGGAAGCAGAATTTGAATTATTATTTGTCGCATTATTGGTCATTAGATCGCCGTGACGTCTCTCCTCAGGTGCTCGTTGCATTGCTAAAGATTGAGCTGCCGCCGCAAATTCATCATCCAAAGATGATGATTGCTTGGAGCGATCGGATTTGCAATCTTCATCCATTCCTAGGCCGTGATGCATTACGCCACCGTGCTGTGATCTGTCTGCGGGTGGTAAGAGATTCAACATGCTTAACGGTAAGCCAGGAAAACCTCCCGGAAAATCGGGGTAAAATCCTTGAGGATTAAAAGGATTGAATAAAGCGTTAGGGCCACCCAGCAAATCAGCTTCAGAGTTAGCGTTATGCGGACCGCTGCCTTGTCCAGTCGCTAAACCGGCTGCTAAATCTAACTCAGCCGCTGCATTAGCGGCGGCATTACGTTGAGCTTCTTTGCGCGCCTCCCTCTGCTCTCTAGTCTCCCCGGAATTTTTGCCTCCACTTGCACCCATTTGTAGTAATTCTAACGGTGGACCACTAATACAGTCTTTGCGTAGCTGCTCAAGCTTTAGACTTTTTCCATATTTGCCGCGCACGTACATCAGCAAAGAGTTGTAAGGTATGCCGAAGATGCGCGAAGCCTGAGAAGTTGTCATTTTCTTATTCCATACGTGCTGTAAAGCTTCCGTTAGCTCAGCATTAGTCCAGGAACGCGGTGGACCGCCCCTAGGCGCTGAATGCTGGCCTTTTGGTCTGGGCACTGTAACGAGAAGAAAAAGAAGAAGAGGGGAACAAAATAGAGTTGCGGTTATACTCAATAGATTATCTTTAAAAGGCTTTTAATGTATTAATTCCTTTAAATCATCGAACAAACACGTTTATAAACTTTTAAAACCTAATAAACTTCATCACCCACACCCTGCAGAGACAGAGTAACAACAAAGAGAACAACGGCAATAGCATAAAAAAAAGGGGCTTCACATACACAATAGCAATGATTACGATACTGATGTTGATCACCATCATCATCGTCATCATCATCATCATCATCATCATCATCGTCATGTGTATTGTGTAGAAAAACTTTATCATTGATCACACTGTGGTGGTTCCATATGCAAATTACACAACAACAACAACAATAATAATAATAAGTAAAAATAAGTTAAGCGAAAACAAAAAAAAAGAAGAAAAATGAAAGAAAAAACTGCAATAAAAATTGAAAAAGAAGGAAAATTCCTCCACATGTAACCCATACGTTAAACTCACTCCTCTAAATATCATGCATGCCTTAATAATATGCATTCACAAACCTATATGTATGCGTGTGTTTAGTTCAAGCTTACATATGTTTATCGAACTGACTCTTGCCTGCTAAAGTTACCGATGCTGGTGCTCTATTGCCTTTTGTGAATATGTTGGTTGTTGACTTGTGTGCATCTCAATTGAGTTCAGTGTTCACCTAGAGAGATGCTTATCTGATATCTTTTTGCCACAGGTTGTTGCAAAAACAATAACAATATGTGATCTTTATAAAGAGTTTATATTCTTTTGATTCCTTTTTTTCTTTCTTGTTCTTGCTTTTTGTGTTAAGGGAATGAACAAGGATGAAAGCTACGAATCGGACCGACTCTTGGATACGTTTACAAATGTTTGTTTTCTGTGAACAATACGCTTTATTTCATCACAAATGCAGTTTTAATGTTTACCTAGACACGGGGCAGTCTCAAGAGAGCTATACGAGGAGAGACGTAACATTATTCCAAGTTAAGGCGGAGTTGTAGCGGGAGGAAATAAGAAGCGCATTAACTTTTATTATCAAAGGCTTCCAATCTCCAATTGGAATTTAAAAGTCCCTAAATTCTGTAACGCTTAGTGTGTTCAAGCTGAATCTAGGTATTTTAGTTATATCTGTCTATGCTTAGACGACTAAGATGTCAATGGGTTGCACATATAGGATTAAAAATTTCGTTAATGACTGCGCTTGAAAAATAAAATAGTATCGACCCAAAATGGAAAAAGCAACCAATCTTTTTATGAGGTTTTTTGCTAGATGGAAACCCTTTTCCTTCCCCTTGATACACTTATAACTCATATATGTTATTATTAGTATTATTATTATAAATTTAGCCAGAGAATAAATTCTAAGACTAAAAGTCTTAAAGAACTAGCGGCTAAGGTTTGCGGCTTTATTAAAAACTCTACCGCACTTGACATTTGAACCCACGAGCATTGAATTGTTAGTCAAGACTCTTGCCTACTCGGCCACTTAGGCAAATAACTCATATATAACTTAGGTATAATGGAAGAAATTTCACTTTTACGTTTTGCTTAAGAATTTTTATTATATAACGGGAAGGAGGTACATGGGAAGAATTAAACCAGGGTTTGCTGTGTGTAAAATAATTCATTGTGACACCCACCTTTTGAACGTTTGCATATTTCCTAAATTTCGCCTGGAAAGAACGTGACTTGTTTGACAGTAAACTGCCACTACTCGATGGAAAAATATTACGTTCACGGTCTACGGTGCAGCAGATATAAGTACATTAGATAACATATAGTAGATATAACCTCATTGAACTCGACGACAAGAAAGGGCCAAAAATACAATAAATAAGAGAACCGTTACTTGTTCAGGTCAATTTAAAGCAGAAAGAGGCTTTGGACGAACAACAGCTATGCTACGGCATTCCGAAGCACAGTAAACCTTAGCGCAGATTATACGAAGCGTGAACATCACACAGCTAAACTGAGCATTTATAAATTCACATCCATACTCTGCATTTTGTGGATGCCATTTAGGAACTGTTTGCGTCAGGCCATACCAACCCAACGCCGTTACTGCGGAAGACTGCCAAACATCTCTGGTGCATAGTGCACTGAAGGTGAAACGGGCATAAAAATATGTCAAGCTGGCCTAAATCGCCGCGGAGACACAAGATCTTGATTACAAACTGAATGGTCATGGGTTCAAATCTCCGGTGCCCTAGTATTTTCGATAAGACCTTAAATGCAAGTGGTTTAAGACTTCATCCTTGGAACTTATATCTCTGGCTAAGTTGATAGTAATGATAATGACAGAGCCTTGTCACACATTTACAAGCACATAATTTGAAGTACTAGACTTCCAAGTTATACTCAGCAGAATTATCTTTTTCGACTTCCAATTGCGTGTTTTGTGGCTTGCCTGATGGACGGTTCCATTCTTATGACGGTTCGTTTATGGCCCTAAAAGGCGAAGGAACTCTTTTGCTGATGTAAGCTAATGTAAATACAGAAAACCGAAGTGGATATCGCGCAACACACCCTTGCGGCGAATACTCGGATGACAAAGCAAGATTTTTTTCATCTGTCAGTGTTAAAGAGGGAAGGGCAAGAATATTTAAGGTTTTGTTAGTGCAAAATAAGGGGCAACAATTAAAGTTGCTCGTCCCTTCGATCGGAAGATAGCAGGAGAGTTGTTTAGAATTTCAACGCAATTGGTGAACTTTTCAGGAAGTCGGAGGAGATGAAAAAATCTTCTCTGAAACCTACATTTCCCGAACTACTCTCCATTTAAGATGAGGAGCTGCACAGATTAAAGGATTACCTCGTAGTTTGTCCTATTGTCTTAGTGCCATGAAGCTGTGACTGAAGATTTCTCGTTCCTTTCATAGTTCAAAATAAAATAAAAATTAAAGCAATCAGCAGACATAATGAGCTGAATAATCACGAAAGTATCGCAAATTTTTTATTAGCTTACAAAGTACGTAGTAGATAGCGATCTGAAAAGTTAACAAAACAACTAAACGATTTCCATACCATATTCTTATGATGAGTATCTGATATTCCTCTCAGCTAAATTTATATCTTTCTTATTAGTTCTAAGGGACTTTTTCTTTCTAGTTCTTGTACGTTTGAAGGCAAACAATATGTAGGGAATTGATCATAGGATGATGTTCCGTCTCTCTTGCCTAACGAACAAGCACAAGTAGCTAAATATACTTTGCCGATAGTGGAAAGACAAACGACAACGAGACTAAATGTGGCAAATCTTAAATCACGCTTAAAATGTGAACAAATCATTTAATCACACACCCACACCAGCACATCTACAAAGCGCGAATAAATATTGAGCCGAAATATAAACTCTAGCGTGTTTCGTTTGCTGGCGCACATGAAAATTGCTTACAGGCAAACTAAAAACGAAAAGATGCTTATCACTAGAGACGGTTGGTTTTTCTTCGACATGTTTTCCATACAAAATCGTAGCAAATATTTCCACGAGGGAGAAGATAAAATCCAAAAAAGATTGTTTTTCCTCAAATTTCGTCATTCACATTTCCTTTTTTTTTATTTTTTTTTATATACATTAAATGAAAATAAAGTTATTATGTAATTGATTTAATAGTAATAACAAGAAGAAGACGGGAAGAAGGGAAAGTTTAGTTTTAAATCAATTTTAATGATTTTGAGGAAATGAGGATAGCATTTTATCATTGCAATGATATAAAACTACACGAGAACCATGGGCTGCTGCTCTTTTTCACACATACGTACATGCATACATACGCGATAATTTCAATGAAACTCTATTAACAATTTGAGGTTAGCTGCAATGTCTGTCCGGGCATATGGTTAACAGTACCAACGGAACATTGTCGCGTAAGTAACACTTTAAGAAAAAAGAGAAAAAATGGAGCAAAAAGACAATTATTCAAAATTATGTTTATATTGCAAGGTATGTTGCATATAAAATGTCTTGAGATGTAACTTTTATTTGTCTTAAGCCGATTATTAAGTGCTCTTCGTTCAGCCTTTAAGTCACTTATTATTACAAAGTGAAATGCTTCTTCTACATGCGTGGCATATGGGTGACAAGTAAAATGCATTTTCTTCTACATAGACAGCGGATTGCGAACATCCAGTGGTCATTAGAAAATTTCCAGCCCTAAGCACTGTTTTAACCTTCCATAGGGATAGGGATATACGGATGAGTTTTGAAGTTTCTAATCTATTTGCAATAGAAGAATGTCTGGTATATTGGTGATACACATACATTCGAAGCAAGATTTCTTGTACTTACATTCTTGCAAGAAGGTAATGAATGCGTGAATAAACGAAAATAGGGAGAAGAGCAGAGAAGACAAGAGAAAAGGAGAGAACAAAAGAAAAGATAAGAAAAGAAAATAGAAAGGGAGAGAAGAGCAAAAAGAGAAGAGATAATGAATTACGATAAGAAAGAAGAAGAGAAGAGAAGAGAAGAGAAGGACAGAACAAAAGAAAAGATAAGAAAAGAAAATATAAAGGCAGAGAAGTGCAAAAAGAGAAGAGAGATTGAAATACGATAAGAAAGGAAAAGGGAAGAGAAATGAAGAGAAGAGAAAAGGAGAGAACAAAAGAAAAGATAAGATAAGAATGGAGAAAGCTAGAGAAAGGGAAAACGACAAGGGAGAATGAAACAGGATAAGAAAGGAGAAGAGAAGAGAAGAGAAGGACAGAACAGAAGAAAAGATAGGAAAAGAAAGGAGAAAGGAAGAGGAAAGGAAAAAGGGAAGAGAGAATGAAACAAGATAAGAAAGGAGAAGAGAAGCTAAGGACAGAACAAAAGAAACGATAAGAAAAGAAAATAGAAAGGAAGAAAAGAGCAAAAAGAGAAGAGAGAATGAAACACGATAAGAAAGGAGAAGAGAAGAGAAAAAGAAAACACGACAAGACAAAGGAAGAAAGGATAAGAAAAGCAAAAGCCAATAAATAAGCGAAAATGCGTGCACTTGGTCAGCTTTTCGATATGATCTTCCTCCCCGGATCAATGCAACGTTAAACTTGACATGCCTCTCGTATTTGGTGTTGAGCGCACGAGCAAAAAACAATACTGAATAAATCGAAGTAAAACTATTGAATGATATGCATAGGTGCACATGTTCAATGAGCAAATACAGGAAAACCACAAAATTGAATTTACCGCCTCACATGATTTTGATGCATTGATTTTTATTTTAATTTGTTTTTTGTTTTTTTTCCGTTGCTGTTTCTGTTTCTGTTACATTTTACATTTCGATATTTCTTTTGCATTATTTTTATTTAAAACCCCGGCTAATAAACTTAAGAAAATGATTGAATTGTAGCTTTTCCATTCAAATGGTTTAAAGATAGATGTGGTAAGACATATTTATACGCAAGTATCCGTACAACGGTTAGCTGTTAAGTGTGTCTCGAAGATGTAGTTTAGATGTCAGTTGCGCTAACACACAACAATGAAGTTACACAACAGTTATTTCACAGATATTTCTTGGTAACCGAAACCGCAAGAAAAGGACACTACTTCTGAAGCAAGAGAGGGCTTCTTGTAAATGTTTAAACGAGTTTACCAACAAAAGTTAGGCATGTTTTATTATTTGTACTCTAAACCAAATGTAGTGCAAGGGTATATTAAACCGGTAGGCAACACCCAGAAGCTTGCCCTTCTGTCCTTTTATACTCTTTTGTTCAACCTATAAATCGCAATTTTTCGATTTTTTTGGAACACGGCACTACAACCTGTTTTGGACTTTGCCTGAACACTTGAGATTGACCCATCCCGTTTACGGCTAATGATTCTAAGCTTGTCGGTCCTTCTGTCCGTTTTATGTTCAACTGAAAGGTCGCAATTTTTGGGAATTTTTTTTATGACCGCCATGTTTTGGCCCAAGAACGGAAGCTATTGAAAATGGTTCGGATTATGCCGCTTCCAATATAATGTGTACCTCTGAAAAGCTGTTATACTATAATGTTTTTTTACTTGTTTAAAATGCAACTTGGACTAAGCTTCTACTTAACGATATCTCAGTTACGAAAATAATATCAATGGATTCAACTGTTCCTGCATAATTAATAAATAGCTGCGTGCACATAAAGCGGACTGCAAGTGCCATCAAATCGTGAGAAAATCTATTTTCTAACACTTACTTTTGTGGAACGATATACGATATATACGACATCCTATACGATTAATATGAGAATCTTCGGTGTGTCTGTTGATTATAAAACCTGTTGCAAAGATGTCTTAATAGCGCGTAGATGATGGCCAATGTAAAAGTGCTCTGAATCGCCACAACTGATACACTCAACAAAGCATCGAACAAAACATATTACGCCTATGACGGATAGCTTTGAGGTGGAGAGGACTAAGAACTCGCTTTAAAGCGGGCACAAGTTTTATGCGGCTCAACGCCTACACGTCTATGAGTTTTGCATACTAGGCTCGATTTAAAACGAATTTCACAAGTTTACCATGTCGAAAATGTTAAACACGTATATGAAAATTGCATAAATCTTTAATTTAATCTGTCTGACGGATAGCGAATTTTTTTTTCGCGGTTAGAAAGCAACCGCTTGGAGCCTGGTTACTGGAAGGAAAGTGAAAAGCTTGTTGCAACCTTAGCATGCGAGGCGGTCGAGGATTTAAAACTGTTTTGAGTCTTGGGTGTCTAAATCGCCATCTCCACATCAAAACTGATAGGCGGGAATATTTTCCTTCAATATGTCCACCAATTTGTCTTATAAAGTTTGTTTCTAATTCGTTCGGAAATCTTCTCCATCTTGTTTATAGGATTGTAAAAGGGATTGATTTTCTTTGGTTTGTTTGTTTGTCCCTATTGGCACACGCAGGCAGAGTCGTTGCTCATTAGGTAGTCGTTCAGCAAAAGCGTTACTTGTACGTTATAAGAGATAATTCGATTCATTCTAAAAAAAAGTCTACCATTACGTCCAGGGTTGATGTATGCACAACAGTTTGCGACAAATGTGACATTTTTAATTAAAATGCCAAAATACTATCAATAGCAATAGAGTACATCTACATAAAATAGGGTTTGAAAGGTTATTTGAATTTCACATAACCAACATATTCGTAGATATTTTACGGTAGATTAGCTGAAACCGATCGCTTGCAAACTTTTGTTCGAATCATTCGTCTATGCCAGCATGTATGCACGTATGAAGGAAGACAACTACGTAAGTCATTAAACACTTGGGAATCTTATTTTATAGGTCAGACTTGTTGGTTTCGTCGTCATGTCATTTAAGGTTGTACGGAGATAAGCAATAAAAACCAAAAAAAAAAAAAAACAAAACAAATAAATAAAAGAAAATCAAGTTCACATGTTATGTATGAAGGGAACGACAACAGTTTGGGTTTTGTTTATGGAATATTTGCAAAATAATTTACTTACTTTTCTTTTTTAGAAAGGGCGGTGGATCACTGGGCATACCCCTCGGATCAGACATTTCCATTAACGGATTGTAGAGTTTACCTGGGTCGATACCAGGCGGAAAAAGACCCAAAGGTGAATCGAGGCCGAACACTAAAATTAGACAAGAAAAAATTATTCGTAAATATTCTTAAAATTAAATTAATGCATTAATTAAGTAAAGCCTTAAAAGAAAATTTAGTAAAAATTTCCCACTTTCCCACCACCAAAAATATCCTTTATAATCTTTAGCAGCGGAAGATCCTTTTTTGACTTTTTTCCCCTATTCGCGTAACACGATGACGATTCCAAAGAAACGAGGAAAGAGAAAGAGAGAGGTCGTTTGGCTTTACCGACTGAGTACACACCAAAATAAACTCCACCGC
Source organism: Glossina fuscipes (assembly GCF_014805625.2). NCBI lineage: Eukaryota > Metazoa > Arthropoda > Insecta > Diptera > Glossinidae > Glossina > Glossina fuscipes. The sequence goes on from NW_023998456.1 coordinate 2,043,945, forward strand.
ACCGAGATATGACCTCACGAGTTGTTACTTAGTTACTTAGCTATTCAGGCCAATTTAGCTAAGGCCGGCAATCTGCACCTTCAACCAATTCTCGGCTTACTGGCCTTTTTATACAAAGTGGGCCGAAAGAAAAACCCGGAATTCGCCCCAACGGACAAAAAATGTTTATATAAAACTTGGTATACATATTCACAAGGATTCTTAGAAAAGTTTTGTAATGATCAATCATTCTTATCCATCACTTGAAACGATCATAATTAGAAGATTTGTAAATTTTACATGGTCGACGACGGTTTGCGCTACTTAGAAATACGTAACGAAGATCTCGTGACTTTGTTTAGTATTATGAGCTCATCTTTTACATCTAAGAACTACAACTAGATGCGGGACTTCGAGTGATAAGCTTCCTACATGGAGTGACTAACGAATTGGAGAAGGGGAACGCGGAAAAGAATATCGATTAAAAATGCGTGCTGCCCTAATCAGATTTCAATTCGATATAAATATTGTTATAGATTTAATGCAAAAACGATCGTCGTTTGTGATGTCCGAGAACGTCTCTTATTTACTTCTTGAAATATTATTGATCAGCATAATTGACTTACTGATTTCATTTAATGTAGTGCCGACTGTCTATCCGGGTTTACGCGCGTCTAGCCGTGGAAGTGGAGTTGGGAAATTGAAACTTAGCGTGTGCGCCCCCTAATCGATGGGGACACAGTTTAATTCGAAAAAAGAATGACACCACCGTTCGCGCCCATAATGTCGTACAATCTTTAATTTAATACGAGAATTGAGTTGCTCCGCTTGTGATCACGTCCACAACGGATAACAAATTGTGCTTATACATTACAAGCGTAACTGACCTAAACTCAGTTATAAATATTTTGCGGAATAAGGGCGAAAGAGCAGTTTATAAGTCACCTCAGCGGCACGTTCAAAACAAAACTTAGCAAAACGAACATAATATTTGGGTTTGTTGTAGTGTATATTAAAGATTCGCCTTCACGGGCATGTAATCTTTGTATTGTCTCTTAAGAGGTCCTTTTCTTCTTGTCGTTTTTCTACGTTTTCTAGTTATTGCAACTTCACGGAGCTCTGTCAATAATTTTTATAAGAACTTGGCTCATCAGCGAGAAAACAATAGCACTTATTATTCTATTAAGATTTTACGCTTGAAGTGCGCTCGTTTATTCTTTTAAATGCACGTATACATACACACAAAGATTTAGGTGAATAAATGTGTGCATTCATTACACATGCTCTTCAGTAGTGAATTCATTGAATACAATATAACTAAATTAAGGAGTTTGAAAAGATGGCAAAAAGAGATAGAGAGAGAGAGAGAGAGAGAGAGAGAGAGAGAGAGAGAGAGAGAGAGAGAGAGAGAGAGAGAGAGAGAGAGAGAGAGAGAGAGAGAGACAGGAATCGTGTATTGCATAAGCTAACTGCAAAGGTTGTCAAACAAGTCCTTCTTTTCTATAAAAGTGGAATCACATGACACTCGCACATACACGCAAATTTGACAGTTATAACGGTAATGATTTAGTGACAGTTTGTATTAAATGATTGCTTAAAATTTATTCATCATATATATGAAAGCTTACGGAAAAAAAAAAAATTCATAATAATCTAGAAAACGAATAATAGATTAGTATATGTAAGTATGCATGCATGTGTGTAAGAGAGAGAGTAAAGGAAAGAGAGATCCTTAAGAAATTGTTAAAGAAAATATATTTAAGTCATTCAAGTTATGCCAAAGGAATCCTGGTATGTATGCGTGTCTGCTCACATACCTACCTACCTACTACGTGTATGTAAGTAAGTATATGACAGTTTTTATTATAATGACAATCATTCATAATGATTCATAAAAGCGGAAGAATCGAGATGAAGACTAAATAAAAGAAAAATAATAGGATGCGTGGTTTTTTCTTTGCTACTTTGCATTGTTTCTGCTGCTTAAGGTTTCTCAAAGGAGATGTATGTGATTTTTCTAGAGATTTTTTTATTGTACGCTTGACAATCAAAAAAATACTAAGCCCAAAACAAGTTAAACACAACTAATTCATTGAATTCATATTCGCGCGCACGAAGTACAGTGGCACATACGCTATAGTTGGGCTCATTAATTTTTAGACTATCTTGTACTTGCATTTAGCCTTTGCTGATGTGCGGGAGGATGCGCTATGTGAGGAGAGGATGTATGCGCTTATTATATTTGCATTTAATGTACATATTAGTTCAATGATTTTTCTTACACAAAATTTTATTTATTTTTTGGCATATAACTCTTGACTTCCTTGACTTTCAGCTAACAGTGCAATGAATCGAATACTCTTTCCAAGGGATTCGTTCTCAAATAAAAACATCGGAATTCTTTACGTATTTTTTCAAGGATTTTTTTTTTTTCTTACATACACGCGCAACCATATATCATTTTTTTTCATTTCATTTTGTATGTCTGTCTGTCTGTCTGTCTGTCTATCTGCCTGTTCGCTGTTTCTTATCATACCTTCAGGTTATTTATGCAGTAGTTAGTGGAGTTTTTCATACATTATTATATAGATTTTTGTCGCATTACCTATGTCGCGCGTTTGCATAAAATCGCTTACATATATAAGTAAGTATATAAGTAAGTAAGTAAACCCCATAAGTAGACATTTCTTTTTTCATATTTATGCACATATGTAAGTTTGTTGCGTACGTTTGTTTATTTGTTTGTTTGTTTATTCCTTTGCCAGCCTTAATTTATTTTATATATCCTTTAAAATCTATACGTGTGCGCATGTATGTCCGTCTTGCACAATTTGTTTAATACATTTTTTCTTTTGAATTTCGCTTTCTTTTCTACGCGAACGGATATTATTAATACGTGGAAAATATATGAAAAGATATTTAAAGATGTTAACGGCGTAAATGTGTAATTCCACGCAATGACTGTCTGCCTGTCCCATTGTCTGACTCTTCGTCAGCTAAGCAGTAGGAATGAAATTGTCCTCACAAATTTTTTCGTTCATATTTTCTTAAACTATTATCCACACAAAAATCATATAATTTGCAAAATTCCTTTAAGAATAACGCTTCGACTTGTAGCGGTTAGGATGTGCAACTACAGTAAGGTTCACACCAGTCAGCGTCATAGGTGATAAAGATATAAGAGAAATTTTTTTAATCGATTTGTAGTACTTATTAAGAACCACCGTGTAAAAGCCCCTCGAGCTGTACATAAATAACACACATACAAAGCAATCGATATCGTGTGCTATTACTGAAAGTCTATATTTTTAGATCTTTCTTAAGTTGTTTCAAGACTTATTTATAAAAAAGGACTCACGAGGAAAATCTTTGATTTCCATTCCCTCAAATACATACATAAAAATTGCGATGTAAGTTGTCAATTAAGGACGAGTCGGTTATTCGATAACGATGCCCTTGCGAAATACTTTTGCCGATCTTAAATGTATAGCTGTTTAGCATCAAAAATAAAAGATTTCATTGTCAAGACGCTACACCACATTGCCTAATACAATAGTTAAGTTATTTTTTTCATGAACCGCTGTCTAATAACCCCTTACCACGTAAAGGGCTATCTTATAGCGCAGACATAGGAACACTCAAAATGTTGTCCAAATCAGGCAAAGCTAATTTTTTCTGTACAAAACTTATTATTCTTCAGCTATTTTTGTCGTAAAATATTCAAAATTAGACTGATAGCATATAGGGATCTGCCTTCTAAAAAGAGCTTACATGGAAGGGGTCAGGGGGCTTATATGGTTCAAGCTTACTGCGGTAAGCCTATCTACCAAATCGCTATTCTGGACAAATTTCCATTTTAAAGATCTACAAATTTGCCCTTCTTATCATATGGACTCCAAAGAGTGTTCATAGCCCTTTCTGGTCCAAATCGACTTTGTATACCAAAATACTGTTTCCTTGCTATTTTTTCGAGAACTAATTTTCTTCTAAAGTACATTTTATATGGGAAGTCATCATAAAACAACGTCCGTTCTTGGGGCGAAGTCCGCTATTGTACTACGAGCAAATGTGATGTAGCTTAGACGTGGTGTGGCCTAAATTAGTGTAGAAAATGATTCCGAATCGATCGGTATAATGAAAACAAAGAGTTTATCTCAAGTCTCTTTAGATGTCACACACTTTACGTATGCTGCACCTATGTGAATATTAAAATATATTAGGTATATCGGATAAGCGCGAAATTTGAATTGCTTTAGACATGTCCCTGCAGTTATCTACAAGTTGCTGAACTCTCTTGATGACAAAGGGGCAGCTGGAGAAGACACAGTTGCAAGTGTAGGCCCCTATATAAAAGCTGCATTTGCTAAGGCCTGGGAAATTCTTGATACAACGAAAATTTTAAAGCGTTATCTTCAAGATTAATGATTTGAAGCGGAAGAAGTGAAAAAGGCCTAGCAATCCTTGTATGCTTGCCTAAGTAGGCTGGATATACAACTTTGTTATCCTGTTGCAATCGCAACTTTCAGATTTTGTGTGATATACACATTGGAGAGATTTGATTATAAGACTTTTACTCGAGCATTAAATTTAATCTGTTACTTAGAGTAAAAGACATATTTGCCACAGATATGAAGTTTAAATTTGAATTTAAACGACATAGGAAAACGCAGCCGTAGGGACAAATAGACATGGCCAGCTCACTTGTACGCGTAAGAAACTCAAACGTACATGTCTGATAAAATGCTTTGCCAGTAAAAGAGAAATAGGAAACGGTTACATGTAATCATACCCTTTTCGCTGCGTTGCTCGACTGACTTCCAGCAACACTCTGCACTTATCTCTCAAGAAAGTGCGCCGGTTATGCCAGTTACTTTCGAGTGAACATACAAGTCCCTGTGGTCCCTATATACCTAATCGCTTATCTTGCACTCTCATTCTTCTTATGTTACTCTGCCCTCTTCCCATGGAAGACGATTTAGTCCAAGTTAATTGTCCTCATTTCGAAAATGAAAATTCTCGGATTATCAAGAAATAAATTGGTACTCCGCATATTTGTACACACACAGTGTCATGTATTTCCGTTTTCTGAACCCTTAAAGATATAACAAAAATTTTTCTCCATTTCAAGCTTTTGCGCCAACGTTTAAGTTCATTTTATTTACTGCATTCTACAAGAGAAAAAAATCTTTGAAATATGCAAACGGATGTTTGTTGGTTGCGGAGATATCTAAAGAAAAGCCGTGATTGTTATAATAATTGACGGTGGCATAGGCATCGTTCCTTTTATTGCATAGAAGAACCTATTGAAGCCTGCAGAATTAAATAGGTCTTTGACAGTGATAACCTAGTTGCCTCGTTTAAGCATGTATATTTCAATTAGATGAAAAGTGGTATAAGTCCTCGTTTACGCTTTTAGGAAAAGTAATTTTCACCTTTCTTCGGTTTAATTTTTGTTTTTTTTCTGTGTTTTTAACATCAATTCCTGTCTAGTGCAGTGCCTTTATTTTATTCTTTTTTGTAAACTTCAAAGCGTTGGCAAATTGTCTTAATATAAATCGATTTATTTTCTTTCCTTTCCTTTTTTTGTTTTTTTTTTTATTACTGTATATAACAAGCGACAATAACAGCAACCAACTGTTGCATTTGTAAATTGTAGCTGCATTTGAAAGACTATTATAAAGGACTGCTTGACTACTAACTGACTCCCTATGCTACTTAGGGGTACAAAGTCAGCCAACACATGTTGCATCATCGTCATTATCAACACACTCTGTGAGTATGTGCTATAAGTAGCAAAACATGATGAAAAAGAAATGCAAAATAAAAACAAGAATGACAGCGACAACAACGACAACAACAACGAAAAAACGGAAAATGAATAAAGGCTGACGACGAATTTTGTAAACTGAACACATTTTTGAGAGAAATATAATAAATTTCTTCACAAAATATGTTTCACATGAATACAAAAAGACTGCCGTAGAATATCGGGCAAATATGGCTTGTGATAAGGTATATGCTGAATCTGTTAATATTTCAAAACCATCTCAAATCCCTTTACAGGGTTGATATGTGAAGATCAGCTAAATGCTTGCACAACGGCTTTTAGTGTTTTCATCTCAGTCTGAAAGTCAGCTTGGATTGACAATTCATGTTGTGCTCTTCACTTTTTAAACTTGAACAAATTTTCAATGGATTGCAGAAAATGTCAACGGGCAGAGATGTGTATACTTTGAAATCATTTTGAAAGGTCAACCTCTCAATCATGAGTGTGCGTTCAGCATACCTTGTTATTTACTCATTTAATTATTGATCAAAAACACAATGACGATAGCCATCGTCGCATGGTGCATATGGGGAAAATTTATTCGTTTTAGGAAAAATTATGGTTGCTATCACAAAACATAAAAAAATACAAAATATTTAATGAAAACTGTGAACGCCCGCAGATAATCTATCAGTTACAGAAGCACTACAAGAACAATAATAAATTACGTTGTTATGAAATTTGATACCTTTTCGGCCTGCACTTGCTGCTTGCGTGCTTGGCGGCCTCTTACTTCCCAGCCCGATCTATGAAAACAGATGAAACGCGTAAGCGACAATTTTCAATGTTTCAGTTCGCGAAAGCTATAGCAGCGGATGGACGAATGGACAGACAGCAAGAAATCATACGCTTTCTTGCGGATCTTGGGTGCAACAAACGAAATGGCAAAAGTAGTAAACCTTTCTTCCATCGGTGCTGTTTATGAAAATCATTTAACGAATATGTTGATATTGCTTGCATTCAAGAAAAGCAGAAAGAATGACGCAAGGAATCAAGTCTTTATGCCGATACATGCAAAGTACAAAACGTACGAGGTATTAGCAGAGACAGTTGCACAATTGTGGCAAAGTTAGGACAGACAGAAAAAAAACCTTTCTGTTTAAAAATACAAAAAAAAAAAAGTTGGAAAATAGAAAGGAGTCCTAAAAGTAAATGTCAAGTATATGCTGGTGTTGTAAATCGCGCTGCTTTGCACATAGAGTAACGGCAAGCTTGTCGCTTTACACACATTAAGAGAACATGCGAATGCGAATGTGTGTATGTATGTGTTTATGGCTTTGTGTGTGTCCGTCCATATGTACGTGTGAGTGAATGACACATTTATTAAGGATTTCCGCTTGTTTTATGTACATTTAATATGTTTGACTTTGCTAAGCACTCCTTTTTTTTTAATGTGTTCACTGTTTTTCTAAAGGATGTCAACCGGCTTTTTTTACATTGAAATTTCTTCTCAAAAAAAAAAAAAAATACGAAATAAAAGAACTACGCTGAGTACTCACTGTGCGGCGGCGTTAAAGTTAACGCCGTTGACATACCGGGAAAGGGCAGCGGCGAAGGTGGATGCGGCGGTCCATCCTGTGGATTGTAATGCGGGGGCAGGCTCATTGGTGAACTGGGTCCGAATTCCTTACTCAAACGATTCATACTCTCCTCTAATCGTTCATGAGGCGCTTGCCCACCTGGTCCGAGCGGTGGACCAGTCGAACCCGGCCCAAAAGGGGCCATGCTTGGCATACCCATCTGATTCAGTATGCTGTTCGCATAAGCATTATGTTGTTGTTGTAATTCGCGTTGCTCTCTTTGCAAGGCTTGGTCTCTTTCTCGGGAGTGCTGATGGGAGACGGCTGCTGCGGCCGCTGCGGCCGCTAACGACAAGTCCATTTGATGTTCCATTTCGTGGAAAGGATTTTTTCCACTAGCTGCTGCTGCTGCCGCTGCGGCTGCTGCGGCTGCTTGCATCTGGGCTTCTAAGGCTTCCATTTTACATTGGTTCTCCATAGAAGCACGATCTAAGCGTAAATCTCTTATACCTGACCCCGTAAACGGATGCATGTTGCTGTTGCTCGAGTTAGGTGTAGACGACGATGGAGGCTTGTTTAGGTGACGTATATCCTTTAAGGATAATACGACTCGATTATTGTGATTGCTATGGTTGTTATTTAATTTGCTACTATCATTATTGTTTAGCGGGCTATCGTCGTTGTCGGATGCTGAATGGTTACCGCTGGTGTCGTTGTCTTTTTTCGTTGTGCACAAGTCTTCAGGACCTTCCGAGTTTAGGGACATCGTTGATTTCCTTCGTCTATTTAATTCATTTGAATTCAAAATTAAATCTTCTAGATCCTCTTCTTCTTCGCGTTCTTCCTCTTCTTCCTGCTCTTCGTCGTCATCATCTAAATCGCCGGTATTCGTTAAATCGTCTTGCCTGTTTATTTCTGAGCCAAACTCGTGAAAAGCTTGTTCTCCACGAGTTTTCTCTTGCTGTGCCTCTTCACTATTTTCGCGACTATCGTTTCCATGACCGCTGTCCACTTCATTCGTTCGGATCTCGCTTTCTTCTTGACTTCGACTGACACCTCGCTCTTCTATTTCGCCTACTTCGTCTTCTTCCATAGGTTCTACTTGTTCGGATTTAATCACAGTTTTTATAGCTTCCATTGACGCATTGCATGGATTAAATGCTAATTCAGTAGGCTCATCGTTTTTCTCCGATTCTATTCTGCAATCTTTGGGGGCAGGTGAATTTGACTGACTATGTACGTCTTGAGGCATGTCGCTCGAGCGCCGACGGGGTCTCGCTTGCTTACGTCTAGGTATGGGCGATGTGCACTTTTCATTGTGTACCAAAGCTTCAGGCGTAAACTCATGATCACTATGATCTATTTCGTGGTCCAGAGTACGTTCTTTTTTTTCTCTTTTCCGCTCTTTCTCACGGCGTTTGGAAGCATTGAATAACCGCGATGGTAGTATGATTTTCGAAGCCGAGGTAACCATGGAAGGTGATTCCTCATCAAAGCTGGAACGTCTTTCCAATTCCGAGCTGAGCAGCGAAGCGTCGATCATACCGAAGTCGTCAGGGGAAGCGGCGGGCGTGGGTGTATGTTCTGGTATAGAACTTTCAACTAAACCACGTATTTGCAATGACTCGCCAGCTTCCATTAAAATTTGAAGGCTTTGCTGCGGCACACTGATCTCCCCGCGGTACATGAAATCTATAATGGCCTGCATTACCCACCCTCGGAAATCTTTAAGGACTATAACGGGATGCTTGCAGGGGGTATCGGCAAAGACGCGCTGAAAGAAAGGTGAGCAAGCAGACAAAACCATTTTATGAGCGCGTATACTTGTTTCCGCGCACACCAATGTGACGTCCACCAGCGTTTTGGTTTGGAGTAATGCATCGAAAGCTCTCATAATATGATTTTGATGATTATTCCATCTCAAGCTATAATGATCGGGTATTGAAGCCGTAGGCGTTGTTGTTACATTATTATTAAGCAACGAAGCTGCCATCGTCGAAGGCGTTAGTGAAGGCAAGGTTAGAGCATTTGAAGAAGAGTTCGTATTGATCGTTGGCAACGCGCTTGATACCGACGTCGTAGTTAAGGCTAACGCTACTTCGGGCGACTGACGGTCTAAAGCCATGTTTAGTGGATACGTTGTCGATGGCGTTATATCGGGTGACATAAATGTTTCCGGTCCCAGCTGCAGCCCGTTGTCGGTCGTTGACGACTGTTTGCGTCTTTTAGTGATTTCCTGCGAATCTTTTAACATTCAGTCTGCGTTCTTTGTTTATCAGAGCTTGCCAATATTCCCGCTTCTGTTTTTAGCTCAAGTTGAGCATAAAAAATAAACAAAAAAAAAGCACGTGAGCTCGAAGGGTATCACGTGATTTGCGTCAGATTTTTTATGTTGCGTTTGTTTACTTCTATCGCTGGTTGTTGGTGGTGTAAAAGCTTCTTGTTGAACTATGTTGAAGTAGATGGAAATTTTTGTTTTCGTTTTTTGTTTTTTTTTTTTGCTGTTTGCCACGTTATTCACTATGTCTGCGGGTATGGTTGCCTTTGCTTTCGGTAGCGTTTCGTCTTATCAAATCTTTTGTTGACGTTGATGATGTTGTCTGTAAGAATAAAAACAAAAAAAAAACACGCACGTTACTCTTAGCTATGTCTCTAAGTAAACATAATAACATACATAAATACATCTTTTAATAAAGTAATGAGAATTTCTTATCACATACGTATTTAAAGAGATAAATTTAAAGGAAGTCTCTGGAACGACAGTTGCGGAGAAACATCGGTTATGGATTTTGTATTTGGTTAATACAGTAATAGTTAGCTTCGTTGAAAATATCGAACTACCGAGGGCAGGAGGAAGTGACATAAACCTAAAAGTGCTAACCAAAGGGTCATTCTTTTGTATAAAATTCATTGCGAGTCACCTTCGTTAGCAAACGCAGAGCAAGGAAAATGAGGCAAATGCAGAATTTTCTTCAGCTGAAAGTCCTGCCTAGAGAACAACTAGGGTTGGTTTAGCTAGGTGCCAGGTGTCTATGTATGTATTGATATCCACTATAGAAAATATTTTTAAATTTGCCTAATTCTCAAGTATCTACTCGATATTTTTACTATTTAAGGAGGTCTATGTAGGCGTTATGGTTTGTGCCTTTAAACTAAGATTAAATATTAACCACTTTAGCATACTATACTATACATACTATTGTGTATAAAAGTAACCACCTTTTGGCGCGGGACTAACAAGCGCTGAGTTATTGTCCGAGTACAAGGCACACCAAAGTACTGCCTGATTGCGTTATGTACAAGTTGCAGCTATCGGCAAAGTTATTACACACTTCAAATTAAAATTGGCGTAAAGTTTAAGATCGATTCCAAACTACAAGCGTAGACTTAAAACAATATTTGGCACATTTTGAAGCTTTTTCCAGCTTTCATTTTATAATGGGACTATTTATCAATTTGATCGGAGAAACTGAAGTCAAATTGTACGACGCCATTTTGAATATAAAATCTTTTGGCAGATGATCGGAAGAACACCTAAGATATTACGTGAACTCGAGACGTCAGATGCAAAATGGCTTTAAAATCGTGATTGGAATTTTGCCGTTCAATTCATCTCTATGCAGGCCGCGTAGTGATGTTGTCCTGCTCCGATATAAATAAAATGTTAATCAATTCCGTCATCTTTTACTGACGTTGTCCAGAGAGAGCTTAACACTTTAAACTTACATTAAAAGAAGCTCTTACGTCAGCGCCTGGCCAATTATTTTGCTGAGAGGGCATCTATTCGCAAATGTGAAGGCCGCTTTGCAGTATATAGTATATTACTTTTACTCAAATTATCCTTTCGAATTTTTTTACTATTTATAGCTGTTCACGTAGCGCGAATAAACGACAGGAGATTTCTTTTTATATTAGATAAAGTTCTTTAAAGTATTGAACTGGTCAAAAGTCGAATGCTTAAAGTTACAAGTATCTAAAGCTTAAAATCAGTACATGAGTTCGCTTGTTGCTAGCGTGTGGCCGGCTGTTTGTCAATGCTTGATACCTTTGCGTCAGACAGCAGTGATGAACAATTTTGTGGAATATGTCGTATAGCTCAGCAAAAAAAATTTCGCTTAAGATAACTTAAAACAAGTTAAAACATTGTAGTTCGGCAAATCAGACCATGGAAGTTTCTACACCACTTCATCGATTGTAATTGAAAGCGAAAAAATTAACAAAAATTAGTGCTTGCTCCTTACTTACGCTCTTAAACGGTTTGTTGAAAGGGTATTATATGAGAGAAGACCTACAATCTAAACCGATGTAGTCCAGATTTGGTATAATTCATATTTTTTATCAGAGGTCAAACCGATTAAGGTCGAAAAGTTCTAAAACCTAGGCTTCGTTGCTGTATAGAAGCTTTTGTGGGCATTTTTTCGGGAGAAGCAGCCCAAAATATTCAACAATGGATTTTGAAATCAAGGAGATTTGGTATAATATTAAAAAGTAATTTGTGTTGCAAGTTAAAGGATCATTCTTTTTGGGACGATTATAGAGAACGGGCAAATTTTTCACTCACTTTTGGTACGTCAAAATTGGAAATGAATATTTTTTCATATGAACACTTCTTCCAAAATAGTGCGTACTGCAGTGAACGATGTTACACATGGACCGACACGACTTGCCCTTGAGTCAAAACATATCAGTCGATTACATTTTTTTTGATTTGATTAAAATAAAAACCGATCTATTGGTTGATCACAAGAAAACATGGCTAGGTATCAAAGGGGCAGGCACGCTTAAGATAATAAGCTCAACTTAAACTTTGATAAGTAAAACGTAAACTATCTACTTTCACTGCAGTAAAAGTTGCGCCTCTCTTCTACTGGCACGCGAACCTTGCACACTCCCACCACAACTTGTGGACGATACCAAAACATATTAACTTTAATAGTCTCTTTAAAACCTTGTATGCTTAACTTTCTTTTCATAATTATACTATTTTTCATATCTATCTTAAGGCTGATCAAAAAAATTTTCTTAAATCTTAATTTATTTCCTGAATTTTTTTTTTTTGCTCTCGCTTTCCTAATTATTGAAAAAGTAATGCATTTAAGTGTAAAGCATGTGTTAATATGCGGTTTCACAAGTCAACGTTATATGTAAGTGCCTATGTATGTATGCCTGTATGCACGTATGAGTGGATATACCATCCGCGACGTACGTACGTACATGTGCAGGCAAAGCAACTTTTTTAAAATGTTGTACAAATGTTGATGATTACAAAGAAAACAAAGACAAGATACTCTTGTCTTGAAGGAATGAAAAAATAAAAGTGAAAAAAAGTGAAAAAGAAACGAAATTAAAGAAGAACAACCGAGTAAATTTTGTGGTAACAGCTGTTTTAAAAGTAAATTACTACTAAACAGTATGTACGAACGCACGACGTGCACTTACATATGTGAGTGCAGGCGAATAGGTGCAAGAGAATATGCTTTCCTTTTACTTAACTCCAGCAACCGAATAAATGTTAAGTTTTTGTTTTTGTTTTTTTTTTTTTTTTCTATATATATGTATGATTGCAGGAACGAAAACTGCGGCGCATATCATTATCATCATCGTCTTTCATCGTCACGAGTTGCGTATGTTGTGTGATGTGCTGGAAACTCATCAACACTTTTATTTACTTGCACTACTACCTACCGTTCAGATGAGAAGAGTCAGCAGCAACAGAAAAAATTAAAAAATGTATATGAAAAAAATGTTTTTTTTTTTTTCTCAACTAAAAACTCGCATGTTTGCATATCCTTGATATGCATTCAGAAAGCAAATAACAACAATTCTGTTAAGCAGCAAAACAGATATGCAAAAAACTTTTTTAATTTTAGTCTTAAACCAACATATGAAGCTTTAAACTATGCTTAACTTACACACCTGTCTTCGGAAGAATACCGTTTTGTACCGTTTTTTTCCACTGTTTTGTTCACTGTCTCCCTCCCTCTTCTCTCTTCTGATTATTTGCCTAACAATACTGAATTAATTAGATGCGAAACTTAAGCTAAGAAAAAATAAAAGAAAAATCCTTCCTTTGCATGAAATGAGACGAGTTCGAAACAAAAGTGAAACAACTTTAGAAAGCATACATCAGCTATTAACGTACAACAAAAACAAACAACATATACGATTGAAATATCCTTAAGGATTTGCTTACAGGCACGTATCCTTTAGAAAAAATTAGAATTTTCTTTTCGTTTTTATAAACATGTTTAAGTCACATATGTCTTTTTAAATGTTTGAATAGGTGATTACGCGCATGAACATACGATATATGCATGGCGTTTATGCATCTATGATCACATAAATAATTGTCGTTTGGATTTTTTTCGAAAGGAAAGGGAAACAAATAAAAATTACTACTAAAGTAGCTAACAAAAAAAAAAAAAAGTGCTCGCTTGCACGGCGTTAATTGCAGAAACTATAACAGCACTTTAATGAGAGTTTATGATCTTCATGGGGAAAGGCATCTATCCATGGGTAAAAATACAAAGCTCCTGTCCGTTAAAATCCAAATGATGTGCAAATACCGCTCATCGAAAACATGAAATTCAAACGACTTATCATTTAATGTCCGCCGCATACTCTCTAGAGAAGATTTATTAAGCTTTCGCCTGCAAAGAGATGCCTGTGTTACTGGAAATGCGAAAACTTTAACTAAAACAGTTTACGCGAAACTTGATAATGACTACGTACGCGATTCGGCAACCATTTCCGATGGTACGTTATTGTAAGATTGTAGAAGAAGTTTGCTGTCGGAACCTAGAAAAGTGTTTCAGTCGGGACATAGATAACGGAGCAATCGCGATATCGTTACTGGGTGAACAATTCGCAAATAAAAGCAAAGAAGAAGATGAAATTGAATAAAAAATCAAAAAAATAATTCAAATAAATTATTTTATCGCACCGTAAATAATTCTTTGCTTTGGCCAACATTTTGGAATTTCCGTCATAAAGGAGATTAGATAGTCTTTATGTGTATTATACATTTCCGACTGCCGTGAACTCATCGCTGCACCCATCGACTCTTTAGTCAAGTACTGTTAACCCAAATACAAAAATTGTGATCGAGTTTACCCGCGACTCGCTGTATGCGACTTTTAAATGAGCACTATAATCAATCATATAACAGTGTATTCAAAAATTAAGGGGAATTTGTTTCTTTTCTACGGACAAATTTCAGTCCACAAGTATACACTTTATTATTTTGGGTTCATACGATTGTTATCAACGCTCGAGCATCGTCAACAGAGGTCAACAGCGTATAAATTAGAGGCTCTTCTCAGGCCTAGTGCTCAAAGAAAGATGTGGTCTCTATATCATGAAAAAAGAAAATACTCACCGCGATCGATACAGTACTCGTGAATGAATATTGATTTTGGCTGAAAAATTCACGAATCATTTTTGAATTGTTTTCAACGCTTCTGCACAAGTAATTTACATTTACTATTTAATCACAATACATTCCTTTGCTCAGTAAATATATATATTTGACGAATTCGCTGAAAACAATTTGCAGTAACCACAAAAGAAGATCAGACCTAATAAGCCAAATAACATGAGACATTTGCCGAAAACTAAAGATAACTCAACTAAGCTGACTAACTAAGAAATTTCAAGGACATCCGAAGAGCGTACTTAAAAAACAATAATTTCTTCGTTTTTTCAAAACATTAGCTTGTAATTAAGTATACTAAAGGATGAGTCATTCGGCTAAGCACTTTTTTCTCTAAACGTTCCGAAGAATGAAAATGTTGTCTTAATAAAGAAGGAAGGGAGGAAGGATTGCGCAGATCGTGTATTGAAACTATTTCACCTACAGTAGATAATGGAAAGTGTACTTTTATGCAAAAAACGAATACTGATAACAAAAATGGAGCGACCGCAAATAACTCGTGTCACTTTATAGTGATCGACCATCGGTAGAGACAATCAAGTTGTTTTTCGGGCTCGTTCAAAGCAGAACTGTATTACTATGTGAGGATGTTTTTATCGCCAACGGGTGAAAAAGATATGCACATCGTGAGATGCTTCGTACAGAAACTGTAGTGAATGCCCTGTGCAGGCTTCTTTGATGGCATTGAGAACGTTTTACTTACTCAGATAGAATAAAGGCATTAATACCGACTTTTTGGGTAAGATTAAATATTGAATTGTTTTTTTTTGGTCGTGTCGCGGAAGAAGCAGTTCCATAAAGCCGCCCATGTACTTATGACCCCGGCTCACCACCACTATAAGTTGGTATACTCCAAGACATTCTAAGTTTTATATTTCTATTTAGAGTTGTTGTTGTTGAGAGAGACATTAACAATAGGTAGACAGCGACATAAGTACACATGAAAATATAGATATAGCATTTATCAAGGATCGCGTGGAGTTTCAAGCAAAATTTTAGTTCTTGTTTAAAAGCAAATGCCTTAAGACTTACTTTAAGCGGGAAACCTTAGATTGTAAAATAAGTGCAAAAATTAATTGTAGAGAAAGGGAAACTTTACAAAATTTAATGATACAATAAAAAAAACTGGATTTTTGTCGACTGCCTTGGGCTACAGACGCTGTATTTTAGAAAGCGAAAGGCCTTGCCAGCGACGAGCGTGCACAAATTTCAAAATTGATAGTCTCAAAAAATATTGAGCCCGTTTGAAGAGATCCCGTCAAATATCTAATGGATATAAGCGTGAATCGCTTTAAAAAAAGCTCAATAGTTTTTAGATGGTTATGATAAAATTTCTCATAGACTCCACCGGGATATGTATGTATTATTTCTAATGCAGGGATTCATTTACCTCTAGATCAATCAAAGTCCTTTCGTTTTGTATATTTGTGTAAAATTTTTAAAGCTGAACTTGTTGTTGTTTTGTATTTCTTTTAATCGATATAAATTGCACGTAGTTTTCTTTTGATTTCACTAAAAATTCATTCATTTAATGTAGAGTTTTTTTTTTCAATTAAAACAATATAAGAAAAAATATAAAGGCAAATGAAATGGATCTGAAATGCCACTAAAACGTGAAGTAATTAAAATTTTTTCTTTAAGTAATTTAATAAAGTAGTCACACACATCTTTCAATTTCAATTTTAATTTTTATTTTCTTATTATTTTTAAAGCACACATGTTCTTCACACGACAAGTGTTCACTTTTAACTGTTTTCGTTTTGAAATAATGCAAATAAACATGGGATAGCGTATAATCGTAAGGCAGACAAGTAGTGGGCATAATAACATACCGTTCATGGTCATATATAAATATATATACATACATATATATATATATATATATATATCATATTTATGAGTTAACATATAAACATATTTACATGCATTTATATATGCGTATAGATACCTATTGTGCGTGTTTGTGTGTGTGAGTGTGTGTTTATATGAATGCATACAAACATATGTGATGAAACGAAATGAGGAGGGTAGAAAAGGACTTGTATTGTGAGAGACAATAATAACAAAAAAAAAAAAAAAAATACCAAAAATGTTTAAAAATTTTATTCATCAGGTGCGTGCGACCATGTGTGTTGACAAAATGCAAACGAAAAACTCAAGGAAAAAGGAAAACAAAGGAAAAAGAAAAAACCATAAGGGCTAAAATGTAAGGTGAACACAGGTAGATACACGTTATGCCAGCCACTACCATATGTGTACGATACGCATGGGAATGTTTACTCTCATCATAGGTTTCTTTCCACATTTACCCATACCTATGCATGAACATATGCATACACATACATATGCACGAATGTGTTTCGATTGTTCGAAAGACAAAGATAGGAGGTGCTTGCTACATATACTACGCAGTATACGTCTCATATGCACTTTCATACTGTATATACTCTTTACTCTCTACTTACTACTAACTAATCACATGTGCACACTTGAGTGTGTGTACGCTTGTACGCCTGTGTATATATATATGGCTTTTGTGTATAGTTTAGTTTTACTATATTTTCGTTTTTTTTTTTCGCACACATTTCGTTTTATGACTAAATATTTCAGTTTCTATTGGTTGTTGTTGTTAAGTTGAGATTTATGATTTTTATTACGTTGCACAAAGGCTTCCTTGTAAACGCATTTCGGATTTATTACTTTCCTTGGAAGGCATTTCAAAACACGATAGACAGATGCGTCGCTTTGAACGCAAAACATTTTATAAATATTTATGACTCTCTTAACAGTTTTAAAGGAATTAAGCCGCGATATTACAACTAATTCATAAAGAAAAAGGTCAGGAGGTACTTATATAAAACAGGTAATGCGCAGACAAGTGTCGCTTCCCTTCGTTTTGCGTTTAAACATCTTCGACGACTTCATTTCCCAAATTAAGATGTCATTTATTTATTCCTTCGTTCGCTTGCTAAAGTTTTTCACTCTTACGTATAAATCGGGGGAAATTTGAAAGAAATTCAAAGATTATTGGAAGACGTTCACTTCTTTTCAACAAGTTGTTTTTGTTGAATGTTGAAAATAATGAATTAATTACTAAACTACTGTACGATTTACGCAATAAATCAAAAAACAACCCATGCTCTGTGCAGTAGATATATCCGTCCGTCCATCCGTCGATCTTAAATCTTTGCATCTAAAAAGCAATCTTCGCTTCAGACTTCTTCTTGTCGATGTCGTTAGATAAAGTTTGAAGTGAGCTAGAGTTGTTTAAATTGTTGAAAAATTAAAAAAATTAGTCCGTACGTCCTTCAAAAATTAGTAAAGAAATTGGTAATAATGTGTGTTTTAGATCACAACCTCAAAATTTTAATTAAAATTGATAATTTGATTTAATATTTTTGTTACATAACAACATAAACGCAAATACGCCAAAGATCTCGCTTCTCGACCATTTCCGAAATACATTATGCATGTGCTACTGTGATTAAGAACAAGTAGCCTTACGTCTTCCTCAAGTACGATGCTATGGCGCGTTATGCATTTCTTGCTACGGATAACATTGATAACGTTTTCGCTGTCACGCCAAGAAATGCACTTTCCTAGATGACATTTAAAAAGCGGATTACATTAATTTACCACAAGTCGTGCTATCGATTAGGCGACATTTGTCAAAGAGGCTCCTGCCAATCTAAGCAAAAATAGATTTAGTTAAGATAAGCATAAATGCGAAGATTGCACTACTTTTCAGTTATCGCAATCTAGTCCCATATCATTGAGTATGCAGCCTTCCTTCTGTCGCACCCACTACAGTCATCGCATCTATTCAAGGCTGGTCTCGCGCCAAACCTACTCTAGCGGTGACGCCAATCATTATTTTTGTCAATCAATGCATGTGTTTGTAAGAAAACGAAGTTTCAAAATATTTCGCACTGTTGTTGTATTATTTTTCACAATTTGCATTAAAGCGGCCGATCGCCTGACTATTGCTACATTAGTAGTTTACCAAACAAAAGACAAATTTTATTACTGTATACAACTTCCCAAGACATTTTTTTTTTTTGGGATTTTTATGTCGTGAATTCCAAAGTGCGTAATCTTTTCTTTATTGAAGGCGCTAATCGGCTAACGACCGTAAATGTGTCGTAGATTAAAGTCATCGTAATTCCAGGTTTAAAAAAAAAAAAAAAAAAAAAATTTTTTTTTTGTTGTCGTTACCGTTTACTTATATAGCTAAAATTAGTGTCTTCCTGTGCTTACTGAACTGCTCTCAAGAGAAGTAGGCTGAGTTCACTATCGACCACGATGTAGATGATTTTCACAGATCAAATTGTGCCCTACGTAAAACACTTGACTACGGCAAAATTTGAATGATTCCGTTACGTTGTAGTTACAGCAGCCTGTGTCCGTATAATTGATGCTCAAATTTAAATTAAAGTAAGGAATTGATTTCCTTCATAATAGCAAGGGAAATATTCGGAAAAATCTCGATAAATATATAATGAAAATACTTTTCTTAACAATTTACATAAATGTCTAGAATGTACGCAAAGAAGTTTAGATTAAAGTGCTTTTCCACTGACTTCTCTGCAAAAAACCTATGCACAGAAAATAAGTACGAAAGGAATATTCGATGGTTTCAAAGCTTGGACTGTATTAGAAGCACTTAGTTTCGTTTTATCGGAAACCAAGCCAGAAAGGAAAAATGAGAATTTTCTTTTATCTGAGTTCGAAAAGTATTTGTGTCGTCTGTCTGGCAGTTCATTAGTTACTAAGGAAGACTAGGCGTAGGTTCATTGTTGTTGATCTGTAGAGTTGAACCACGAAAGAGAGAGAGAGAGAGAGAGAGAGAGAGACATTTTACGTTGACTTTCAACTTTGTCCAGACTACAATTTATGAAGCAAATTTTGTAGCGTTACCGGAAATTATATTATGAGTGTTTATTTCTGCGATGTGAATTCAAACTTCCCAAGTGCGTTAAAATTTTTTTTTGAACAAAAGAAGAAGAAAAGAAGATCACTGTATTTACGTCGATTGCATTCAATCATTTTAACTGTTTACGATTAAAGTGTAAATTTTTACGCCTTATGGACGGTGAAGATATCACATATACCTTGAGTTCATATATTTAGAGCGTGGCACGATAAGGAAAAATTTGGTTTAAGTGGTAGTCATGGGTTTTTGTCTTTTTTTTTTCAAATATTCTTCATGAGGGGACGGATCTAAGCGCAATTTGCCAAACTTTTACTATGGATCGGAGGGGGGCTCTTTGTGTTTGCTTTTTGTACCGTGTGCGTTTGTCCGTCTGTTCGTTCATCTTTCTTAGCGACAGTTGTGCGAAGTCCTTAGAAAGTCTTTTGAAGTGAACACAGCAATGTTAAGATTTGAAGGAAACGATCACGACAGCTAAGCAGCTGAAGTAATTTTGGAAATAAAAATTGCTTAATGCATTTGATCGATGTTCTCATCTCCGAGAAAGCTGTTATGAGAAAATAAAGAAACTTTTGAAAGCAATTATTTGGAGTTACTTTGAAAAAGTTTCTTCTTCTTCTCGCTTACACTATCGAGAAAAGTCCCGGTCTGTAGGAGAGCGTGACTTGACATTAAACTGATTATTGTATCAAGTTTCACTTCTCTGTTAATATTTATTATCTTTTCGCTTGCTTGATATTCGTTTTGTTGATTGTTTCGTTATTTTAAAATTTTATTAAACCCAAAGTTTGACTTCCGCGATTTATAACAGATGTGCGTATATTGGACACTTCTATGGAACTTTGCCAATATTTAAATTGCTTCCACCAACCGAAAAGCCTGGCAAACATCGACAGTTGCTTTCGAGTATTTAATATTTGGCAAAAAGTGGATTCAAGTTTAGATGGACTCATGAGAAAGATTTGCTTCATATATACTGGAAGCTTCTATAGAACTTTGCCAATAATAAAAGTGCTCCCATTAGCCGAAAAGCCTGACACAGTGGCGTATGTTAATCGCTCTAATTTGAAATAATTTGAATAATAAATTCACCAAAATTCAGGTCAGGTAGGCTTAGGTAGTTTCGTCACAAAGATTGACTTGGCGTATTCTTGCCAATACAACTGATATTCTATCAGTTAAAAATGGTGAAAAAGGAAAAAACAACAACAATAGCTTTTAATGATAATAATCCGAGATATGCTTAACGTGAATTTCGTTTTCGTACGTTAATACACGGCTTTTTTTCCATATATATATTTTTAAATTCGCATTCGATTGAATGATTTTTGCTCGTTTGGTTGTTTTTGATTTTCGCTTTCAATTTGATTTATAATTTATTATTATCTTTTTAACCAATTAATTTTACGATGTTAATAACTGTTTGACTCTCTGTTTGTTATTAAATTCCAATTTTGCACATTTAATTTATGTGCATAAATTTTTTAATTCATTTACAATTTTTCCATTTGTATTTATTTATTTTTTTTTCGCTTTTTAATTTTATCTTAAGTTTTCTTTTGTTATTATAACTTCTTAATTAAATCCCTTTTTTCCTACATTTATTATTGGTTTTAATTTAGTTTAATTTTTTAAAATTTTTATTATCATTACAAGGTCGTTTCATCCGTTTGTTGACAAAAATTCATGTTGCATTCTCCCATATACATTAATTTTCTCAATTCTTCGTCTAATTAATTTTCATTTTTAAATTTATTATTATATAAGGTTTTCCATTCCTTTACACATTTACCAAAAATTCCAACTTGATTCCAATAAGTTTTCATATCATTATTATCGGCCAGCGTAGTCATATTCTTATACGAATTCATTCATTTACACTTTTATTATTAACAAAACAATTTGATTAAAAACTCTTTTAAAAATTAAATTAATAATTGTTTTATTTACTCAAAAGTTTTTTTTTTTTTTTCAATTTGCAAAAACACCCGCGCATCGCGTTCTTTGCTTTCATATGACCAAAGCCATGATGTAGCTCGATTAACGCTTACCAGTTAAATTCATGTTACACACATATTTAGACGTGATCGGCAACAACAAATATATGAAATGAATATGAGCGTATATACATATGTACATATATATGTTTGCGTGTGCGAGTGTGTATTTGTGTGTACATGACAAATATGTGCACATAATTTTTAAGTGTAACTTGTCTTAGGCTGACCGGCCGCCGTCAGTCATAATCAAAACGAGAATGAAGAAGAATATCGCAGCGAACGTGAAAGAGTTACGTGTATATTGCGCGTATATGTTTACACCGTTCAACTGTTTCGAAACGACTAATTCAAGTGATTTAACCAACAAAAATATATGTGTATTGTATATATGCTCACACACAGTTAAAATGTAACATAACATAATATGCACACATATAATACATACATTCATACATTCATGCATATCCAGCGAACGAATGAAGAAGGAATACACAACACATACGAGTATGCTTACACATGCACGAGTTACGTTACGATACGATGTATACATATATATATGCACACACATATATACAATACAAAAAAAAGTAAAAAAGAACGAAAAAAACAAAAAAACAAAAATAAAAAATATAAATGAAAACATGCACACATTCTGTGCATAAACATTTAGGACTGACTGATACGAGTCCTGTGAATGTGTATTGGGGTATATGTGAATGTATGAAAAAAAAATATATATTGAAAAAAAAAGGAATACACACATAAAAGGGAAAATTGGTAACATCATCAACAACAACAACAATAACAACAACCAACAAATGGGGTAGAGGGTGGTTACAGTGCTGACGGTGCTACAGTCGAAGGCTGTGGCAGCAGAAGTATTAAAACTAAAGGCAGCACACAATATTTAACATGACGGGAAGGATCTGCGTATGTGTATACGCTACGTAACATATTAAGAAAATATATCACATAGAGAATAAAAATTGATACACACAACTGCTTGAATGCAATAAAAAGGATATGAAGCTGTTTTTTTTTTTTTTTTTTTTTTGTTGCTCTTAAACATTACCTCAGGCAAAACAACGAAACCACCTATCGGTAAGTTTGTGCAGACACTGATCGAACTCGCACAAGCAACATGTGCACACATATCATGCAGACGTGAGACATGTATCGTTCCATATATCCTTTAAACATCAGTTTACAACCATTAAGAGGAAAAGCAACAACAATTATTATGAACGTAACAAATTTAAGATACAAAAATTTTGCATATCGACAACACAACATGCGTGTTTGGTTGCAAACGAACATGCAACCCATGTCTCTCAGTTCGATAAGGCACAATATTCAGATATGAAAAAGGTTTTTAGAATAACATTTCCTATCATACGACTTTATACCTAACTAGCTACAGTATGAAGTATTCGAATAAAAACAGTTGCTATACTCAATACCTTGATGGACTTTTCTCCTATTTTTACTCTTCTTTTTCATATACACTGGATATATGTGCACTTTGTCTTATTCTGCAGTTAGAAATAATAAATTGAATGGACTCATATAACACCTTTCAAAAACCACTCACACACAAGCACACAATACTTATGATGATTAATTGCTATAGAGCCGTCCAGATGGAATACTTCTAATCATGATTACTTCCGTATAGGATCACGCCCATAATCAACTTTATTTGTTGTATGCAAAAATATGCAATTTCGAATACTTTTCGTCCGATTTCTGAATCGGTTGAAAAATAACCATTTGGCATGTTTTATATGTACGGGAGATTGATATAAGACGGAGCCTTTTTTGATAGCCATGCAAAAAGCCCTATGAAAAGGCAAGCTGCCAAAGTCTAGTTATTAATATTGTGAGAAGAAAGCGGATCGTGTTGATATTTAAATATACTCTGGGTTAAATTTGGACCACATTGGGTCCATTTTTCGCATCTTTTTCGTATACGCGATCTCTTTTCTCAGTTGGTTTTTTTCAGTCCTAAATTTTGTGATTTGTAAGCTACATATATGTAAGTTGAATAGATATGCGATTTACTCGTGCCTTATAAGAATTTTAAGCTTTTTGCCGTGACTGACAGTAGTAGTGCTGTCAAGTAAATATTGATTACTGTAGCTACGAAGTCACTAATGCAAAGCATGCAGATGCATGCGATTAAAGAATAGGGGAAAGTGTTCACAATGATGATAATAACGACAACAACAGCAATAACAGCCACTAACAACTTCTGCAGTTGGAATATGAATGTGAATAATTTTTTGAATTTCTATTCCTTTTAAACTAACACACATGAAGTTAGCAAATAATGTTACGTATACGCTAAGAATGATATGAGATGTATCCAAGTTAATAAGAAATTGAGTTAAATACAATAAAATATGAAAATATAATATTAATAATAAATAAATTTTAAAAAAAAAAAAAAAAAAAAAAAAAATCAAATTATATAATAAATATAAGTATCAATATGCAGATAATTAACAGTCATGTATATTCCATATGGAGCTTGAAATGAAACATGAAAATTTTGTATAACTCATACAGCGAATCTAATCGAAGAGAATACGAGGAGAGAAGAGCAACTAAATTTTTATTCAATTCTCATTTACATATACATACGCGCTTATACATATATGGACATGTTTGTTTTTGATATGCTGCGATGTGTATGAACGGGCTAGAGGTTGTACGCAAAAAATATCTACTGAGAATTTTGTAAAAGGGGAGAAGATTCGGAGGCGCCTTCTACACTCGGGGATTTTGTTTTTTTTTAAATTTTTTCTCTTCTTTTTTGCTGTTATTTGATTTCTAGGGAGCAAACACGCTGTTGCTGTGTTGACGAAGACGAGGATGATGATGATGAGTTACTGTATGTATGCGTGCGTACGTACGTGACACACGTTAAAGAACGTGCGCAAAGCATAGCTAACATATCCAATCAAACATGTGTATAAATAATATATATATACATAGATATGTATATACATACGAGTTATAGTTAAAATGTACATTTTCTTTACATGCAACATACACATACACATATGAAAAAGAGGAAAATAGAATCCCTTACAACTCTTGCCTCATTTTCGTGCTACATATCCGCCTGTTTGGTGTGATAGCGATAAAGTGCGCTATGGGAAGAGGGCGGTTTGTATTTATTGTTGTTTTATACTTTGTCATCATCATCATCATCATCATCATCATCATCATCATCGCCGTCATCATCGTCATCATCGTCATCGTCGTCATCATCATACTAAAGTACACATGTACATATACGTATATGTGTATATATGCATTTTTTATCATGTTATCGCACTCTTTTTGCCTATGTATGAGGGTTTTTATGTGTGTCTATTGACTCAGCTACTGCTCTGACTTAGTTCTGTTACGGAGGAAAACTCTGACTGTGCACGAAAGGATGTTGTTGGTTGATACGATAGCAGTGGTAGTAGTAGTAGTACTAGTAGTAGCAGTAGTGATAGTAGTAGCAGCAACATTAGCAGTAGTAGTGGTAGTTGTATGTTGTGTTCACTCTCATACATATGTGTTTGTATGACTGTCTGTATTATATTGCTATTTATTCATGCATATGGGGTTTTCGGTATTATCTATTTCGCTCATACGTTATACACTATTTTTATATGTACATGTATGAAACTTTTCTCTTCATAAGACTCAGTCTTATAATGGAAAGGAAAATTCTTACGTTTGCATATACCTAATACAGTATTGTGTGCCTTTTTATATGTATATGTTTGTGTTTATGATGTGTGCAAGACAGTCATGCATACATGTTTAAAGTATTACGATATGTAAGGAAAAATAAAAAAGGAAAAGAGATTTTCCATTTACATGTGAAGAGATTTTTTGCACAATAAAAAAAAAAAGAAAAATACATAACACACCCTCTCAATGAGTTTTCATACACAAAAATATATACTTATATGCTTATGTGTATACGAAGAATATATAAATTTATAAGAACACCATGTGTTGCATATACATACATTTTGTTGTGTATATGTTCATTGTACACATATGAGTCTTGGAAAAAGGAAAATAGGTATAAGCGATTATTCTGAGCAGATCTGTGACTGTTGTGTTTGTTGTTTTTGCAAAATTTCCATTTGTGGTTGTTATCATTTCAAAATCCTACATTCACATTGGTTGAAATATATATATATATATAGATACAATATATATGTAAACATTTTTATCTATTTATATCTACGCATACATGTATAAATATGTACATACAGGTATGCATAGGTAATTATATGTGGAAGCATACAGACAGAATCCAGCGAACAGACATACGTAGGTGCATTAAATGAAATCTGTTATTAAGATTTACTATATTCCCTATGTATACATTAATATTTATATATATTTACATTTTTATCGTTCCCTCCCTTTTATTTATGCGTTCTGAATATATATATATATATATTTATATATATATGCATATATTTCGGGTCTTTCGGTTTGCTTCTGTTCTTCCCTTTTTTTGTTATCTTCACAGTTCACCTTTCACTAGTTTCCTATTTTAGTTTATGAGCTACTGGCAGAGTTATTTTCCCTGCATACGTATGTTGTTTTAATTGTGCATTTTTCTTTCCTTTCCCTCCGTACATGTGGATTTATTTTCCTGATTTTTATTTACGTTTTTGTTCGTTTCTTTTTCTCATTTGCATTGATTCGTTCGTGTGATGTTTGGTTTCTCTCATATTTTCCTAACTTCAGTAATTATGAAATTTTATCTGCATTTCGTTTCCTTATTATAAAACCAATACACAACCAGACACACCTAGTTTGCTTAAACAGTTTCGCTGCTTCTAACACTGTTTTACTAAGATTTGAAGATTTCAGCTCTCATATACTTATTATGCAACCAAGGTAAAAGTAATTAGAAGGATCAAAGTAAGAAGTTTTCAGTTTCTAGGCGCAATGGACGAACTGATGAGCGACAAAACAGACACAATTTGTTTTATAACGTGTATCTGAAAGTGTTTTGTTATTGTACTTGCAAAAATTTAAATGTAAATAAAACATTTTCAAAATGTGCCTTAAGAAAAGTGAAACTGTTTTGAGATACCCACGATCTAAGCCAAACGTGCGACGAATAAAAGACACTATTAGAAATACAGGAAAAAAATAGGAGTTTATTAAGAACGTTTTTGGTTTCTTATACTTTTGAAAGTTCCAGTAACCAACATAAACATGGAGGGACAGATAGACCGACATGATTAAATTAAAGCAAAATGTGATAGTCTTTAGATAGTGAGAATAGACGAAACAGTTTTCTTCGTGCGGCTTTATGGTTCCAGCATTTTATTGAAAAAAGGACAAAAAGAAGCGATGGATGATCTTAGTAGAGCATCCTCGGAAGGAAGAATTTGTGAATATGGTCTACTTCTCATAAATTGAAAGTTCAAGTAACAAGTACCAATAAGAAAAGGACAAATGGACAGATATGATTAGATGAAGGTAAAATGTCCAGGACATTGGTCTGCTCTCTTACTTCAGTACAAATTGAAAAAAATAATTCCCATCTTTACTTTTTTTCTCGTTACCAGCCTCGTGTGGACTTGACGAGCTACGTAAACAAATAATTCTCTTCAACGTTAAAAGCTTTTGCAAAGTCAGGCCACATAGATTTTCAATTCCAAGGCGTAACTATTTCTTTTCTTGATAAAATTTTTTTGCTATTTTTCGCTGAGAGAGAACATATTAAAAAACGCCTTATCCGCCTGAGTGGCCGAGTAAGCAAAAGTCTCGACTAGCAACTCAATAGTCGTGGGTTCAAATCTCAAGTGCGGTAGAGGTTTCTAATAAAGCCGAAAGCCTTAGATGCTAATGCTTTAAGACTTTGGTGTTAGAATTGATTCTAATAATAATAATAAAAA
>NW_023998456.1:2071665-2084073 GCF_014805625.2 Glossina fuscipes
ATTTAGACTAAATTTTATTAGAGACGAAAAAAATTCAATATTTCGTTTACACAAGTGGCATTACCAGCTTAGTTTTCTTACTAAACCGAGTTCGTCTGCTACTTTCTTAGGAAAGCCCGACCATGTTGTTATCTAGTTCGCATTCACGCCGCAGATCTAAACTGCAAGGGGACACTTTCGCAAGTAAGTGCGAAAAATCAGCAGCAAGCAAACGGCTTGCAAGTCGATCAATATTCACGACGCGCTGCAGCCGCGAGGCTGCTGTGGAAATAAACCAAATCAATACGCCAAAGAATCATTGGCGTGAGATTGAATACAAGAAGAAGCTCTAGATGAATAAAAGATGAAGAATATTATCAACTGCTACTGATACGAAGCAAGATCGAATTATTGCTGCAACGATTGGAAAAGGACGAAGAGAATTGAACCACACAAGACGGTAATGTGCGTAGAAGGTCATGGTCTAAGATGGATGAAGATGTACAAAAGCTGGTGTAGGCTTTAAGTGAGGTAAAGCTTCGTGTTTGCTGGAATCGCACTTTCGTGATCAGGCGATCGATTCTATTTTAGCACTCTGCCATATTTTACTGTCAGAACCCGATGCCAATAAAGCCCACAGTTGAAACATATCCTCTAGAATTGGTCAATACAAAAGATGGCCACAACAATGCCAGACCCATGCTAAATGTACTTAAAAGTACCGATCATATTAATGTCCAAAATTGATAGGAGATATTGGGTTAGTCTCAAAAAGACGTCAAGTTAGTTATATACACGCGTCTTGGTAGATATATTTTCATGGACCACCGCCTGGTTTATATGAGGACGTGTGATTATCTTACAGAACAATCTATACATGTTCGCAAGCATTTGACAGAATAATTTTCTTAACTCGCAGCTTAAGCGATTAATTAACCCAAAAATGACCTTTAATTCCGAGAAAATATTTCCGTTAAATTTTTTAATTTTATTTCATAATAATTTATGAGGAACTCGAAGATTTATTTCGTATTTATTTTCGAAGCAAAGCATGCGCTTTTTGCGCGACGGAAAAAAATTTGAGCAGAAAAAAAGGAAAGCAAATTAAAAAAACATTTTCGCAGAGAAATTCCTTGGGAATTCTCTCAAAAAGTTAAAATAATAATAATGATTATAATAACGAAAAGAAAAACGACGTCTTGTCTGTGTTGTTGGCGTTATTTTCTTTTCTCTTTTTTTTTTTTTTTTTTTTTTTTTTTTTTTTTTGCCTTATCATACACCGGGTGACCTCTACCAGGGCGAACAAAAGGATTAAAAGTACAATCAACCAGAAGAGTATTGATTAGAAACCAAGAACAAAACACGGCCAAACACAGCCATGGAAAAAACAAACTCGAGTTTCTAATTTTGAAAGAAGAACGAAAGCAAGCGAGTAAAATAAAAAATATCAACATGAAAAACTAATTTGCATAATTTCACCATTGCACTCTCTTCCCTACCGCGCACACCTTTCGTTGCATCGATAACCTACTAAAGCGAGAGGAAACGAAAAGAAAGGAAAGGAAAGGGAAGGAAATGCGAACAACCCTTGTGCAATAACAGTGACGTGAAATTGTGGACAAAATTTTAATTATTTGAATAAATTTATTATTTATATATTTGGAAAAAAGATAGTAACCAAATACCAATGTGTTAACAAGATATTGAAGCATTAGAATAACTTACGCTCGCGGCAGCTGTCCTTAAACTTTGACTTATCTGTGTAAATCCTTCTTCGCTCTGTACTCAGGCTGTAGAAGACGATCGATCACAGGTATATTATGAACAAAATTTATGCCTACGTTTTCTCACAATTTAAGTACCACTGACTGAGTGGTAACCCTTAGAAAGAAAAGGTGTAAAAACTTCATATGTGCGTGCGTTTCATTCGCGGTTCGTTAAACAAAAAACGAAATAAGAAAAATTTGCATATGAAAAATTCAAAATTCGGTAAAAATTTGCATAATCGCTTATACAGCGATTTTTCCCTCATGTGATTTTTTTTTTTTTTTTTTTTGTTATTGAAGTTTCATTAATTTCGTGCCTTGTGCAAGATCAATAAAGGATGACAATGCTAAAGGGTATAAAAACGGTAATGGAAATGCCATTAAATTGACACAGATGCGCATGCGTGTCAGATTTATTACCCAGAGTTGTGAAGATCCGTAGTAATTCTAGTCAGGTATTTACAATCGAACATCGAAAATGTTAGTTAGTCTTTGTGAAGAGATAAATATTGATTTGAAAATTAACAAAAGAAAAAGTCCTTTTAATATGCAAAAGACAGATGCATCTATATAAAGCATTTTCGTCTCGCATGCGCACTGCTAAGTGATATAAAGCAAAGCGCTTAAAGGATAGCCTCTGAGAACATAAACAAGTAAAAAAAGTATATTCGGCCGCGACTGAATATTTTATGTCGATTACCTTTAGCCATTACCTACCGTCGCGACGTTCGCGATATTTGACCTAGACTTAACAAACTTCGCTTGTCGTATTCTAGCCTCCAAGTCTTTTCGTGTGATATGCATTTGATTACACTGCTAAGAAAAAACAAGTCTCCTACGTTATGGAATCCATCATATTTACTTTGGAGTTCGTACATTTTTAGACAGATGCTATGTAACTTCATGTGAGGAATGCGTGGAATAATTTTCAAAATTGTGTCTACTTTAACGTATGAGTAATAAGCGAAAACTATCCAAACAGTGAGAAAAGCAAAAACTTTTAGTAGGTGTGGCTGACTTTTTCCTTTTTGTACAGGTGCTGCAGGACTCGACATAGAACACAAATGCAAGCAAATTTTTATCGTTGTATCTGGTATGGTTTGTTAGTAACGATTACAAGAACAAAATTGTTTTTATTACCGAAAACAAGTGCGGTCCCAAATTATGTTGTACTCGGATCATGTCGTTCGGCCGTTATGGCCCCTTTTCAGGGTCGAGCTGTATGCAAGAGCTTCCAGTGTTTCTGCCGAATTTGAAGTCGATAGCGGCCAGGAAAATGTTTACAACAGACATTACACAGATGGACAGGCGCCTTTCATATAACGAACGTTAATGTCTGCCCAACTTTTATTAAAATTAAGCAAATGAGTTCTACTTCTAGTAGAACGATTCGCGCAAGGCCGAGGATAAATATCCATAAGCGGGTTTATTAAAAAATAATTGAAGTGCTTAAATTATACCAAGGTTTACGTTCACCGGCTATTTTGTAGCTCTTGACGAGCTCTTAATAATGATAAATAAATTAATCATAAAATGCAGCGAGACAGAGTTTCTCACAATTTTGCGTAATTAATAAAAATCCCATCATTACGAGAATATCAGGGCAGTAAAAAGTACCGATTTCGAGGAATTAAATCATTGTTAAAACATACGTGTATTAAAAATATTCTACCAGAGTAGCAAGCAAGTTGTTTAACAAATCTTTAGGTTTGAAATAAAGTTGGAAAACCATGTTTAGAAAAAGATACATCTACTGTGACGGGTCAACTTAATTATACTTAGATAAGAAGCGAAGTGATTCTGATTAGCCGCGCATCCAGCGACACCAAAGCTGAGCAAAAATATTACCTAACTGTTGGTTAAATTTATAAATTAACTAACAAAATGCTTTTTATTGTTATGAATAAAGTGTCAGTGCTCACTTAGAACAAGGAAATAGCGGCCCTTGTCTACAGTTATTTACCCAAGGCTACCAAACTATAAAAAGAGACAGAAAGCTAATGGAAAAAAGATAAAGAAATTGATGATCTCCTTAGCCTCGAAGAAATAACAACTAAGTGTAAACAAGAATACCGCTCAATTCCCGCTGCAGACCACTACCGGGCCGGCACATATAGATGATATCCCCTAATTGGCTGGCCATAGAAAAAAAAAAAATGAATAAATAAGAAAATTATATTCTGTTGTGACCGAATTTTTTATACCCATCGTAGTTATCTTAAAAACGACTAAAAATATGTAAAAGAACTGAATTTTCGTACTCTGTAGCATTGGATGGGCGCGGCTGATTTTACCTATTTCCAGAATAAAAGCAGAAGTTCATGTGGTGTACGTGTTGTACTTTACGTGTCATATGCAACAAACAGGGCAAGCAAAGGTGTTCATAGCTTTTGTTGTATAGGCAAGAGGCTGTTTGAGTCCTTTAACACACGGTTTCCAAATTTTTTCGCAAATTCCTAATTGATATCTTCACTTTCGCTAACGGAACAATGTTTACAACACATATACTGCAGAGACTCGTGGACGAACTGACGGACATGCTTAACGGTATTCTTCATTGAAAACTGCCCAAGAATTTCCAACCTTGCTCCTGCATTGCATTATGAATATTTTGGGAAGAAAATGAAATTATGACACTCTATAAAGTTGAATAGGCGCGCGACCCAATTATTTCTTTTTTGGACAGGTACTACAGCTTCACCCATAGAATATGCGCTTACATTTTTATAGGTTTGTGAGTAATGAGTGAAAAATCAATTTTTCCTTTCTTTTGGCAAACAAAAGTGTTCTCAGCTCACGTAGCACTGTGGGCGTATCATTCGACTAATTCGACCCGTTTTCAATATCAACCAGCAGTGCAAAAGCTTTCCAATGTTTCTGCTAAATTTGAAGTCGATACCTTCACTTTTGCGGTCAGAAAGATATTCACAACAGACACTACACAAGTACGGATAGACATGGTTAAATCGGTTCAGAATTTCATGAAGATCAAGAATGCAGGCAATTTTGGGAAGTAGTTTCCATAAAATTTTCTCTGCGAATTTCAGCCGCTGTTCTAACTGCTAATAAATAAATAATGGTTCATGAACTTGGGCCAAAAAGCAAGTGCAGAACAACAGTTATATTTTAATCGTATATGTATTTAAAATGTTCATTTGTTTTTAGGGGTTAAGTGAAATTTTAAAGAAATTAAATTTTACTTTAATTATAGTAAAAAGTATTTCCGGCTTTAAGCAGATTTTCGAGGCAAGATTTGTAAAACTCAATCACAAAACAAAAATATTGATCGATAATTCTTTGCTTTCTTTCTTTATAGTCGAGTATGAGTAAGTAAATGCTGCGAGTATAATAGTGGGCCATAAAATCAAACAGCGGCCAGAGTTAGTGAGTCAACCAGCTGGCCATTCGAACTATCCACACTTGCGTTCATTCTATCAACACCACTTTGGCTAGGTGCTGCTGCACTTACAAGAAACAAAAAATATTATGAAAAAAAAAGAAAAAAAAATAAAATCAAACCAAGTCATGGAACCTTTCGTAGTAAGCATTCACTCCACAATCTAGAGAGAAATAAATGAATGAATGAGTAGCAACAAAAGGATAAAAAAGAAATGGGCAACCGAGCGGCAAAAATACTTATGTATATATATATATATATGTATATATATATATATTGGTCGCAAGCAACGATTGGGTTGTTAGCTAGTGGACACGTAAAAAACTAGTAGAAACGGTCAGTTGCAGTAACAGAACAATATAGGATTTCAAACGGATAAAATTAAAGTTCTCCAAGTTTTATTTTGCTTTTCATATTAAATTAAAAACTTTTTCATAAAAAAAAATTGTTTCATAAACAATGACAAAAAAAAAAGCAAAATGCAAAAATATGTTAAAATGTAACATATGTATATGGCGAAGTGAGTCTTTGTTTTTGCATGCGTGTGTGTTTACATTTTTTCTTCCACACATATATCGAACATTTGACTCCCTATACGGTGGGAAGACGAATTTCCTCCGATTGGTTTATTCATTTTCATATGTGTGTGCACGTATGTGTGTGTGTGTGTGTGTGTTGGCATGTGAAAAAGCGAAAAACAAATAAAATACAAAGGACATGAAATGCATTTTTACTTTTTTTTTTGTTTTTTTTTTGCCTTCTGACAACAATTTTGCACACGATTGTGCGCGTTGCTTGGAAGTTGTTTAGGAAAATATTAAAAACAGCAAAAAAAAAAGAAAGAAAAAGATTAGAATTTGTTTACAATATCTAGCTC
The DNA here is from genome assembly GCF_014805625.2 of Glossina fuscipes. Taxonomy (NCBI): domain Eukaryota; kingdom Metazoa; phylum Arthropoda; class Insecta; order Diptera; family Glossinidae; genus Glossina; species Glossina fuscipes. The sequence continues at coordinate 2,077,685 of NW_023998456.1, forward strand.
ACATGTGTGTTTATGTATCGAAAGGAGGCGTGCACATATATATATATATGCATATATGAGCCTATAAACGCGGCTAATAATATCAACACACATATGGAAAATTGTTAAAAGGGTGAAACATGGATTGGGGAAGTTTCAAACCGCCGACGCTAGTGCATCGGTGCTTAACGGGAAAGATGTAAAAAGATGTTGAATAAATAAAATGGACAATAGCAATTAAATGGAATTACTATGAAATCATTTATGGCAATGAAAATATGTCCAAATATGTCATGAAAAGTATTTTCTTTAGTCGCTTGGTACCTATTAAAACGAAGGGAAGAGTATATTAATAGTCTATAGTAGTGCGAATGCATTAATGAAGTTTTGCATTGTCCGTCCATCTATATTTTTAACGTCTCGCTCAGCGAAAGTTTCGGTTTTACATGTGTGAGCAAAACGCTACAAAAAGTCTCGAGAATCGGAATGAAATGAAATAAATTTTTCTATGTATGTGTATAGATTATGCTTGGTCAGCTTGGTAAGATCTTGAATCGATTCAAGCTCATCAAGCCTATCATCATTCATTTATTGTTGCAATTTTAATTCAAAAGTAATTTGTAACTTACCTCGACAACTTAAACCTAGAAATACTTATCACGCCCCTGATTTACAGTTAACAGGTGAGACCTGGCAGAAGGTGAACACCTTGAACAGCGTTGCTTTGCTTCTTTTAGCAAAGCTCTGAGTTTGTTTGAGTGGGCTTTAGTGCGACATATGACGTTGAAGCAAGCGTCTGTAGCTATGTAAAATCTATATGAGATCGGCAATAAATATGTTTATGTGAACTTTTTTAAGCAATCGAATGATCTTTTTATACATGTGTTTATTCACATAGTTCACGTTGTTGACGCGCTTGTCTTTACTGTCTGGCTGTACATAAAAACAAAAGTGATATAACCCTTGAATGGTCGTAAAGTTATTATGGATTTCCCGCTTAAATTATTCTGTTTGATAAATTCATTTTAAATAAAACGTAAAAATAGAAGAAGAGGAGAAGCACAAGAAAAGTCTGGATATTGACTTTTGTGAAATATGTCCAGCTTCGGCATAAGCTAGAATCTCGACTAAGGGTTTAAACAAAAAAAAATGAGACCTATAAGAGTGATTGTTCATTTATCAGTCAGTGTGAACTTATTATGTAATGAAGGACGTTAGCACTCAAGGCGATTTCAAAGCTTGAGTAACTTTAGACGGTAAGTCGCATATGACTGTGAAACTATTCAGCCATTCTCCTATTCAGGCAATTGTTGCCTTTTCTCAACTATCCGCTCGTGTGATTATGCGTTCACTCAGCTGTGCGACCGCCTATTCGGCTGGTCGATTATCTGCGAGTTCACTCAACTATTCGACCACTCAGCACCCTCTACTTTGTGTCTACTCAATTCATTTCTTAGGCAATTGTCTGTCCAGGTAATTTATTGTCATCGGAAGTTTTCGTGGTGGTAGCTGCCCATCCACTCAAACAACCGATCACTTAGCAGGCGTCTATTCAACTGTCCGTTCATCCAAGTGTGCTTGCTTTCCACTCCAAGTTCAGCTAACCATTCTTCCGTTATGTTGGTCTCTCCTTGTTTTGCTTGGCTCAAGTTCTGAAGATGGACGTTTTTGCATTTTCGAAAGCGTAGTTTTGACCAAGCAGTTGTTGGTCAAGCAATTGCTCTGTCCATGTTCGGAGCTATCAGTAGATCACCTAACCCTAAATGCATTTCATTTATTGCTTTGATTAAATTTTGAATTTATTTCCTTTTTTCGCACCATACCTTGCCTTGGCAAAGTAATGTATAGTATGAGAAATAAAAAACTTGAAATTGAACACGTACATCCTGACTTCCGCAAGGCAGGCGTCTGACATCTGACCATAAAAGGATAGAAAAAACAAAAAGAATTGAAAAGAAACTTGAAAACTAAAGAAAATATCAATGTGAATATGATGGCGTTTATATAGGGTAACTGCAACGGTGATCCACATAACTCAGATTGTATGCATGCGTATGTGTTTTTGCATTTACTAAATATGCGGCAGATAGTGGGTATCTATGGCTCGTTTTGGAACGAAGCTTTAGCTTTTATTTGTTGACTAAACAAATTTAACAAAGTTTTCTTAAAGAAATCTCTATATGTATGTAACACATATTTTTCGCAAAAAAAAAAAAAAAAAAAAAAACAATATATATATATATATATAAATATAGAGAGAAAACGTCAGTGGTTTCCCATTTTTGGTTTTCTTTATTTTTGTCATCATCTATCTTATTATCTTACGGCTCTTTTTCAGCTATTGTTTTATTTTTTATATAGACTTCACAAGTTATTGTCTTTTCAGCTCAAATTTCATCTTAAGACAACACAAGTAACAACAGCCACAGCAACAACAACAACAACAACGACAGCAGCAACAAGAATAAGAGTAAACATGGACAACGTAGCAAAATGACAGGACATCAAATCTACCCACATACTCACAACTATATCAAAATTTTAATATACGTATAAAACGTATAAAACATACTAGGATAACCATGACGATAAGAGAAAATCAACAACAACAACAACAAAGTCATCAGCATCTAAATAATTTTTCTTCATTTTCTTCGTCTAAGTAATATCGGTAGAGAGAAAAGAAAAAACAACACAAATGCCTTAAATGAAATAAAAAACGAACGAAAAACAACAAGAAATCCAAATGAGTTGCTTTAGGTTATAACAGGATACATAAGATAACGGTTAGGTAGGGGATGGGAACGCGTGGATGGGGAGGGGGCAGGGGGGCAAGAGACGTTGTGTGTCTGAAAATTAACGAAAATTTTTCGTTGGGAACAATATTAATGAATATTCCAACATTAGAAAAGCAAGCAAGAAATAAAATATAAAAAAAAAAGAAAAAAAAACAAAGCAAATAAACGAAAGAAAAACGTAAATGAAGGAAAATACGCTAAAAAAGATGTATTTTTTCGCTGTTTTCAAAGAAAATTGTTAACTGAATGAGACAAGTAATAATTGCACTCACCATGAGGCTGTATTGCTATACACAGACTTACTTTGGCTGACGGGGGGAGATTGAAAGCAAGAGAGAGCGCAAAATTTAAATGAGTCTCAGAGTTATTAGAGAGTTTCGTAATTTTGTAAAATTTAATTTTTATATTCCCTCGCGTCCCCCATACGATGTCTGACAGATACATATATGGTCTGCTGTCTTTTCTTTTTTTCCTTTTTTTTTTGCTTTCCATGATAACGAACGAATTTGATTATGGTTCACGGGTAGTTTCGTCCTGGATTTGGGGGAATTTGGGGTTTTTTTTTCAGTTTTTCAGCTCTTCGTCGGCAGAATTTTAATCAATTTACTCTCACTGTATATATCATATGTATGTAATAAATTTATAAAGACAGTTAATCGAGTTTACTGTTGGAGTTTGTTGTAGGAGTTTGACAATTTTTCAGTCTTCATTAACAAATGGCCCAGAGAATCTCTACAGAATAGTCACATTTCATTTAAAATGTTTCTTATTGCTTTCACACACACACACACACACACACACACACACACATAGAAGAGGGGACAATGAATCAAGAATAAGAAAAGACGGAGGAACCCAAATTTGAATGAGTGCTAGGAGATGTGACTCGAAAGAAATATTGAAAAAAAAAGATTTGAGCTCTTAGTGGAGGTTTTTTAAAAACGTTTCCGGGATTTTGAGTTGATTGCAAGACCTTTATTGATCTTTTGCCACAAGTATTTACCTAAGTGCACCTTTATTCAGTTAACATTTGCTTTCCTTGAAAAAACTTCGCTAACGTTAAGTGATATGTGCAAAGCGCTTTCTAAATGCATTAGAGAAGAGTTGCCTCTCGACGATTTTCGATGGATTTTCGGTTTGCAACTACTTTCATTTAGGAAGAAATGTATAGAAAAGAAAGAAAGAACGTCACGACATTAAAATTAATTTTTGGCACTTTTCACATAAAGTAACCAATAAATGATAAAAAAAAATTATTAAGTTAAAAAGAGCAGATATGTCATCGGTTTGCAATCGCTTCCAAGTTTATGAATAAAAATTAACAGATTAAAACCTGATAGATTTTTTAGGAAAACCCAAATAAATGTACATATGCTGAACAATTAAAAACACTATTGAGGGATGAGGCTCGCCATCACACACCATACGCTGCTCTTCTTTATATACAGCTATTCGTACAACGACCTTTCCAAATAAAAAAATGTGGTTCGATCCGTAGATTGGATACAAGAATACAAGAAAGGCAAACGGACAGATATGCTTAGGCAGACCCAGAAAGTGTTTCCAATTCGGGTCCTTCTAGACGTTACAAACACAAACATAATTTGTCCTTCTACCACAAGTGGTCTAAGATTTAAAAAGCTTTGGTTTCTTTAGACTTGAGAAGCTTAGACAAGTTAACCAACCAACATCTTTATTATTTTGGAAAAGCATCGGTTCCGACATATAAAGCAATTTCCGAAATTTCTTCCTGTTTTGGTATAATATAAAATGGAGTTCCATTAATGACCTTTGTTGCTAATATAAGTTAACCAAATGTGCTTACTTGAATAATCAGGGCAAGCGCATTGACCCAAAAATTCTTGTCGATATGATTAAAGAAGTAAGCGACTGAGGAAATTATTTTCGATTTCATTAGAATCTTCGACAACCGGCAAATCAAATGAACGTCTTGGACGAAAAGCGTAACCTGATGTTGTTTAGTTGTCAAGCTCTGTTCTGTTCCCTTTTCTTCTGTAATAGATTACAAGTTAAGTGAAAACTGAATTTGAGCTTTTTTTTAAATTGTTTTCCGCGTGCTAGCATGAGTTTGACAGCGCAGATCCCATTGTTTCCAAACTCGATTAAAGTGCGGCATGTGGAAATTTCGCTAACAAATAGACGGACAGGAAACACACACGAAATTATACTTCTTACGCTTACTCAGTGCAAACACTTTTGATGTGTTAAATATAACGAACTTAAGTCTTCGTAGTTACGGAAAAACCATTGTGTAATCGGCAAACAAGTTATCATTAAACATAAAAACTTCAAAGTTCAATAAGAGCTAATAAAAATGTGGAATATTAAGACAATTACAAGTAAGGCAGACATATGGACAGACAGACACAAAATAGAACGTGTAAGGTGTAGCAAAGAATCGAAAGTATGGAGATTCGTTAGGGCATGTCCGTCATGGCCGTAGCTGTGAAAGTTCCTCGAAGGAGTTGAAGTAAGACATCGTGGAAGTAAAAGTATTAGACTTCTCTGCCGCAATCTATCGAAAATTAATATAGTTTTAGTGATATAATGTAAGACAAATAAAATTCACAAAATAACAGAATATATTGAATTTTAAATTTAAACTCTTTTTCGCAATCTGCCCGCTACATAATATGTTAACAAAACGTAATATATTGCAAGTTTTTTTAATTTTCAGCGAAAGAAATAAAAGAGTTAGAGATGATAAAATCTCTCTACTTCTTGGTCATCCCCTCTTTTTGGTCACCACCCAAATGAGTTAAAAGTAAACATGTTTAACATGTGAGTATCTCGGCACTTTCGGTAATGCGATGATGAGTTTGAGGAAAAGCTGAGTGAAAAACAGGAAAATTGCGCATTTTTATCAACATACAACACCCACTCATACATAACACGTACGAACACGTATATAGATACGTACGCAGACATTAAAAACAGATATTGTACTTGGAAGAAGAAAAAAATCCATATAACGCGCGTTAACCATAACCGTTGTCTCTTTCTTTCGTGTAAGAAAAATGCAGAGCCAACCGTTATGTTGGCCTCATAAACGCGCGCGAGTTTTTCTTATGTATAAATATATAAAAGTTTTCCTTTATTATTGTAGTTGTTATTGTTGTTGTGGTTTTTCTCTGTTTGCTGCTCTCTGCCAACAAAGCCCTAAAAAGAGAATGAGAGGAATACGCTTTTTTCAACATTGCCAGGGAAAATGTAAGTGGGTTTGGGCCGACTGAAATAAGTGTTGGGGGATGGGAGGTAGGGGGAAATTTTTAATATGTATAGGTAGTGTTGTATGGGAAAGCTCTTATGGATTCTTCATGTATATGTTTAGGTACTTTTAGGTACATATGTGCTTATGTACAAGCAAGCAAGCAAGCAACTCGTGTAAAGCGAATACAAAATTTGCCTTTTTCTTGCTTTTTTTTCTCTCATTTTTATGCCTGTAAATGGGAAAATATTTTCTATACGGTGGCGTATACTTGACAATTTATATATGTGCGCGCATATGTGTGCATGCGTTTATGTACATGTCACATGCGCGTTATATATATATGTGGATTTACATGTACATATATATATATATATATATAT
>NW_023998456.1:2084173-2308215 GCF_014805625.2 Glossina fuscipes
AATAAAACAACGTTCTGTGGAAGAAAATTTAATGGTTTAAGTAGCAAATATACTCATTACCCTTAACGTAGGGTACATTTGATAAGGTAGAGAGATGACGTCTCAAGTATGTACGAGAAAAATAAAAGCAAGAAAAAAAAGAAAACAAAATGTAAGTGTATGCACTTAAACACTGTTAAAGGTGTAATATAAGGTACGGTACGGTTAAGATAAGAGTTCTTTTATCTTTACATGCGAAGCTATATCAAGTCTGAGATTTCTTTCACTTCCTATTTACGTTGTTGCTGGTGTCGCTGCTTTAACTTGTTGTTTATTTATTTCTTTTCTGGAGTGAATAGGGTTATATGATTTATTATCGTTGTTGGTCTTGATGTTTGTTTTTTGTTTTTCTATTATTTCCCTCGTGTAATATGAAAAGGAGTATTTTTTATCTCCTTTTTTTTTGTGTTAAATGCCATGAAAACGTATTTTGTATGTACTTTATGTACATATGTAGCAAGACGTTTACATGCCACATGTCATATATTGAAGCGTACATATGTATTTATGTATAATGCTTAAAAGACAGCTTTATCGTTATCCAATGTAAAAACTGGGCGTGTTTTTTCGACGCCATCTTCATCATCATAATTTACTTTTGACTGCATGAAGAGTGAATTTTTTAGAAAAGTCATTCCATGACTTGTATATATTTTTTGGTATGTTGGACATTACATACCATGAACATGCCTATCTATTATATACACACATATACATATTACTATATTTGTGAGTATCTTTTTCTTTTTGAAACGTAGTTCTACGGACTCGCAACGACGCGTTTATTGCAAATCTTTGTTTGTTTTCTTCGGAGCCACCAATAGAAATTTAGGGAAAATTCTATACAAAATATTACGTTTCCTTTTAACCCTTTCACTATCAATTAATGGAAAGGGTAATCCTTTAGTGTATCTTACGGAGGCAACTATCCCTACATATAGTGTTTAATACGTTGGAAAATTTCCAATTAATCTGAAGAAAAATTGCAATGCAATTGTAATATTTCGTAACGTTTCTCATTGAGCAAAATATACTTATGTAAGGTGCGTTTTGAAAAAAAAGTGGAGCTATCTTTCAAGTCTAAATGGCATTCGAACACGTTAAGACGCCATAAGTGATCGCGTGTTTGCTGCATCGGTACAAGTGAATGGTCTTTATTAATGAACGAATGATTTCGATATGTCCTGCCGTATGCATGCAACACCTGGGAAGATACATCAGAAATCGTTCGTTAGCAGGGTTTTAGGCCAACATAGTTATGTCCGTCCATGTGCCCGTCCCTTGTTGATACTCATCCGAATGGAAACATTGAGATAAAGGCATGAACTTCCGAACATTGTTCTTCGTCACATATTAAGTTAAATTCTAAACATGACCCGCTCAGTAAATCCATAATCGTTGAAAATAGACTGAATTCAAAATGTTGTTATTAAACATTTTTTTTGATCGATTTACCGGCACATCCAAGCTTAATAAAAGATGCTACGCATGTAAAGTTCGTTGTGTTAAATTGCATGTAAAGCTTGTCGGGGAATGCTTCCTATAAGGCCGACAGTCGAATCAGGCTCAGAATCTCTTTTCGCAACTTTTATGCCTCTCTTAATAAGATGAATAAGCTGGTAAATCTAAAAGAGGCAGGAGTAAGTCGAATTTCTTATAAAATAATTAGTCGGTTCGTGCAGCGTTCAAACCGTTGAAATTCAAACCGATTGTTAGCCATAGGCTTCCGGTTTTCTTGTACGAATCACATTTCAAAATAGGTCCACCGACAGTAAAAAGTTAAAATAACTTCGAAAAACGGAAGATCAAAATATTTCAGGAGTTCCACGCATGTAAAGACTACGGTCGATATACTGTTGCAATTTACACTTCTCTAACCAAGAGTGTTATTCAAGTAGGTCTCAGTTCAAGTGAAAGCTATTATTAACAAAATTCAACTCACTTATATTAAAGAAAGGAGCCATAGCATGTCAGATCGCTGGTGACGAATCCCCATCAATAAATTCCAAGTCAATTTAGATGTGTCAGTCGCCACCTCGAAAAATCGCAAAGAAAGCTTGAAATTTTTAAAGTGTAATGCTTTGCTTCCATGTAAGTACTTACTCTAACTTTACCATGATTTTGATATGAGAATAAGTAATGGCTCCAAAAAAAGTTTTGATTACAAAGAACGTGTGGGATTATTTTATAATTATCCACGTCAAAACAAATCAGAACCAGAACTTGCGTAATCATTGGTGGGCACTAATTGCTCAAAAATAATGGAGATGGCTGCCATTCCGATTGAAGTTAAGAAACGATGAAAGTCGGGTTGCTTTCCATTTTGACGCTTTGCTGCAAAACAAAAAAAAAGGGGAGTCTTTTTACTCCATAGTGCAACTAGAAGCGAGGACCGGGCACATCATAACCCGTAACTTGTAATCCGTACCGCGTAAGCGCAACAGACATTAGCGGTTATGTTGGATTACCTGTAGCTCCGCTCTCTCGCTTTCTATTTTACGGGAAAGAGGAAGACGTTCTCAAAACCGCAATTTGGGCGATAATAATTGATGGAAATAAACCCGACCCTAAAGAAAAATTTTACAGAGTTGATTTTTTAACACTCGCCAGCAAATGGCAAAAAATGTCAAGCCGTGAAAGAACTCAATTTAAACATGCTCCTCCACCTATTGAATAACAGCACACACTGACAACATAAATCAAACGCATTCCTGATAAGCGTTTTCACCCTTATGACTTTACCAAAAAGACGTGGTTTTGAATGTAACCTCAAAGAGCACCCTGATCTGCAGATATGGATTGCGATATAAGATTTGTCAAGTTGATGGTTGATGGAGAGGAGGACTTTGTATACAATAGACTATAAATACCTTATTCAGTTCTCCGACGGTGCTAAGAAGCGTAAAATGGGCCACGAAGCTCTTGAAAAGAACGTATTCTCATTACATTCTCAACTACAATTTCACTTAAACCATGCATGCTGTACGACGAACGCGCTTGCTGAACCGCTTAGTGAATTCCTTATAGTAACAATTTCAGATAAGCAATAATCTGAACGGTACATACAATGATTGATTTTTAACACTTTGGATTTTATATATAATAATGACATCGATAATCTGATATTTAAATATTCGTAGACTTCTTATTTAACCTCATTATTATCAACCACAAGTAAATTGAACTCCAATTAAACGACAAGTTGTTACATAAAAAGGCGAACTTTTTGGTAGAGAAATGCCGGCAAAGTAAAACTTTCCTTAAAGAGCAAAAAAAAAAAAAAGTTATTGAGAAGAGAAATAAAAATAAAAACCATGTAAACAACTGTAAAAAGAAAAAAAATCGTAATTACACATGAGACACAAACAGTAGCAAAGCAGTAATTAAAAATAATGAGAATTCATTGTCTTTGACAAACAACGAACTGAGAAAGAAAACGGAACGAAAAATAAAAATGCAAGAAAGTGAGGGAGAAAATTACGAAATATGTAAAAGAAAATTCTCTCTAGCAACGAAACAACAAAGGATTTTATTATATATGACCGACTACGAAAATACGAAAAGGAATAGAAGCGTTATAAAATAAAAACTCCCTCCAAAAATCTGTAAAAAATATATAAAATAGAGAGAGAGAAAAAAAGTGATAAAAACACCCAGCGGTAGTGGTGGTGATGGTTTTCGAATTCCCAAGCATATTATGACCAAATAGAGATAAGTATCTGTGCGGGAAGCGTATGAAAGCAAGAATTTAAATAAGATTTAAATTTCATAATAAAAAGTAGAAAGACAGAAAAATTAAATAAAATTGTGTAAAGTAAGTGGTCAAGAGAAGGCGAAAAAACCAAACATTAGGAAAAGGTCAAGATCGTAAAAAACATAAAGAAACTAAAAAATTTAAAAAAAATGAATAGAAGAAAGCGCTATAGAGAGATCTTTAAGAATTGCTTTGAACTGTATAAGAAATCTTTTGAAGGATTTTCAAATTCAATGAGAAACGGCCGCAACTGCTACAGAGTTGAGGGTTAGTATTGTGGTCAGTCTCTGGAGGTGAAAATTTTCTTCTAGGATAAGATATTCCTTGCCCCCGCATATTTTTGCTTGGAACAGAAATTCAATATTCCAAGACTCATGACGTGGCCAGCGGTACAAGGGGAAAATGCTAGATGAACTAAAGAATTGTACTGAAGAGCCAAAAACAGTCTCTAACCAACACACATGCATCTTAGAATTGAAATCCATTTAAAATAATTTTATTTTTGTTTTTAAGCCTCCGAAGAGGCAATGCAAGTAAATGAGTTCGTTTGTTAATAGCTCAACAAACGATTATTTATAATTCTGGCAAAACATATGAATTCACTAACCCACTGCACATACGTGTATCACATATCAGCTGAAGTGTTTAAGTCGCATCATCACTCAACTTGACTATCATTGTTGCAATCTTTTAAAATTTTCTTTTGGTGCTTTTCCTTCAAATGTTGAAAGTGGACCACGTTTAACATGGCGTTTGTAACCTGGCTTCAAAGATTTATCACATTTCCTTGAGTGGCATGGTTTGTATGAGGGAACCTATTATGCTGTGTGGGTTATGTCTTTCTTCTGAACTAACTATCTAAGTAATCAACACAGAGCAGAAATTAAACGAGTAAAGCCAGTGAGATACACGGGTGATAAGAGACTTATCAGAGCCATACGAATCAACTTTTCAATATGCCGAAAATCGCCTGAGAGTAGGCGGTATTTTTTAAGTGCTCTATACATGCTTGGAACGTTTTTGTTGCCGGACTTTTAAAACACGTGAGCAGAGCTAAAAATTGTAGCCTCTTGATCGAGTCTCTTGAATCATCCATCTGTCATCAGAATCCTCTAGCTGTCCTTTTTTCCTCCGTTTCTCCTTTTCCAGCTTTCGCCAAGTTCTTGCTCTTGCTCACTAAACTGATATTTCGGTTCTCTTTCAGCTCTAAAAAATTTGTAGAATTTGTTTTATGTGACATAATTATCTGCCGTCTTAGAGCGTGCCCTTCCTTCTCTGTTGTGTGATAAAAAACTATACATGTCGAAAAGCTCGAAAAGGTCGGAGGAGGTAAACGGATGGACGTACGTGCTATTGATACTTCAACTAGTCCGGAAGTAACGGGGATTATGAGGACAAACGCTTGTCTTATGCTCACGGCCACTTTACACTGTGATTTACCAATGGTTTACTCCGGCCCTTGATTTTATACATTTTACCTTCGGATGTGTGTAGGAAACTGTCCATTATATATTGCCCAACGTGTGCGCATATATGTTATTTTATATTTTGAATTTAGCTTTTACACGACGGTATCTTCTTCTTTGCCATCTTGAATGTGACTTCGGAAGCGAATTGCTACGCTTGCGTTAGTAATGCTTGCAATGTCGCTGCACGAATTTTTCCATTAATGGGGATTGGTTTTTTTGTTTTGACTCACGGGGACATCACAAGTCATGAGGCAGTCACACAAATTTCTCTTTTTTTTCTTGTAACTTAAAGACCTTGTTTTATGGCAAAATTGATATTGGAGAGTTTTAGTACGAGTATTGCTCTACAGGATAAAGTCTGATAGAGCGTCACAAAAACTATATGAAAAACTCGGTCAGAAGTTCTTATTAACCCATAATAAATAAATAAAGGGCATCGAAGGTTTCAGTTTAAACTGAGTATAATTTTTTCTAGTTTTTTTGGGTCAAGTTTTGATTGCTGATAAACAAATTTATGCTACAACAATAATAACTGATAATGCTACTTGGAGGATTTTATTTGCGAATAATATCTAGACACATATATACTCGTACACGAGCAACTTTTTCTTTAGATAAAATGACCAAAAATTTCATGTTTCCTACGATAGCTCACCAACATGCAAGCTGTGGGGGTGCTGAAGAATTCTTAGTTGCAAGTATTTTGTAAAGAGAGAAATAAAAATAATGATTTAAGCGTGAGAAAAGCTCAGTGTGTTTAGTGTGATTTTGAATTTTCTATTGTGTGACTGCTTTTCATAAATTTCCGACAATAAAGTAATACAAGCAAGGTACGTCAAGTCTGTCAGATACTTTGTTACATGCAAAGTGAATAATTTAACTGAAATTGCTTAGATTGCCATTAACTTTTTAGAATTTTCAACTTCACTACGTTGCATATGATATTAGTCTGCAAATCACGACAGAGATAGTCCACAGGTATTCCAATCATTAAACACTTTTAATAACAACTAAGCAATTGATTGATTGGATATGATTATTTAAAACAGTTATGTCTATTCTTTTTGCACTGCAGCTGGGAAGCGGAACGATATTAAAGCAAATGAAGAGAACGAATTTTTGTAAGGACTTCATTAGTTTTAGCTCAGTTCGTTTTTTAGTTTTTGGTCTCTCCAAAGCCAACACCGTAGGTTGGCATAAATAAACCTGGTTTAGAAAAATTTCTAAAAGCCAACAGAAAGCTCCAGGGATCCCTTTATATATATATATATATATATATTTGATTAGCATCAAGCTGTGAATATGCTTAAATATATCCGTCCGTCCGTCCACATGCTCATGTGCCGTTTTGTGATTAACATTCTTTCTGTCGCAAGAATTAACAAATTTGGCAAAAGCATTGAAAATTCTTGCCCCTAGGTTCGTCTTGAAAATCCCCCAAATTGCTGAGAGAATACTTTCTAAACGCCTTTGCCTTCAATAGCAAAAAAAGGGGGCTTTTTTCTATTTATTACTCATAAATCCAGGTATGTTCTATAGCGACCACGTCCATTCCATATTAGGATACATAGAAATATCAGTTTTATAATTTTCGTGAATTTACTTTAAAGGGAAAGCTATTGAATATAAAGAATTCGGTCGCAGCTGAATGTAATTTTCTTACTTATTTTTATTATAATATAAGCACATGTGGTATTATTAAAGTTTGTTGTTACACTTCCTGGTTATTCGAATTTATATCACACACCTATGAATGAAGAAAATTAAATTTGCATATATATTATGTGTGTATGTGCGTTGAGGAAAAAGATAAAGAGATAGAGGTATAAATAATACTTTTAGCAATTTTAATGATTCTGAGTTTTCAAAGTCTAGGTCACATTTTACAAATTAAAATGTTCACCTCAACGAGCGTAGGTGGAAAAGTTTCCAAAGCTTAAACATTATAGAAGTGTTAGCGAGCGAGAGCGTGAGAGAGAGAGAGAGGGAGAGAGTGATACGAAAAGACAAAAAAAAGCTTACAAGAGTTGTGAGTGAACCTGAACGAGCTGCACTCTATCGATCAATAAAATAAAATAAATTTTTGTTAATTGTGTGTGTGTCAATAATCTTTTCGTGACGATTCTCATCTTAAACAAATTTAACTCAAGAGATTCCTATTCGAATTTTCTAAGGAGTAGCAAGTTTGATTTTTTAAACTGACACGTCGTCTGCTTACGATTTGATCAAATAATAAAAGGAATTTTTCGTTTCTCTTATTAGCCGTCAAGAGAGAAGAACTCGTCTAAAACATTGGCACCAATCTAATTCTAGTTCTTGGCTTGTCCAGTGGTTAGTTGTTTTCGATTTCATATACTAAAAAAACTGATCTTCTTTCTTCTCTTTCTGTCTCATTTGAAACTTACACGGGAACACTTTTCGATGGACTCGTATATATATATATAGTGGCAAGATCAGTTTATTCTCCTTTAGGGTGTATGTAAAAGAAAAACGAATCCCATGACTTGCTTTAATTTGATTATAAAATATTTTGCACTTTTCATCAACTGAATGATCATAAGCTATACAGGCTGTATACACTTTCACTATGATATTACATGACAACAGATCTCTTCGTGTACATGAAAATAGTAATGTTGCTTGACCCTCTTTGAAATTTTTCGCTTTTCCTTTTATATACTCTGCAAGCAATTCCTCCTCATGCTGTCCTTCTTAAGCTATTTGTTTTTGTTTTGCACTTTATTCTTAACAAAATCAATGATTTATCGAAAATTACTTTATAATTCCAATTTCTAAACAAACTCTCCGACCTGTTTATGGTATGTTCTGAAAATGAAGTGAAAGAAAATAGAACGTCACCCATCGATTCGTCTTTTTCCATTGCGTGCTTTGTTGCTTTCCTCCTTAAGAAAGGTACTTTTCGCACTTTTTCTAAACGTTTCTTTTCGATTCTTTGGGACAGTAACTTTGCAAGGACCCTATTATAAGTAGAGGCTATTACGTATTTACTACTATTTCCAATACTATTACGCACACACCAATGATAGTGGCAGATTATTGGAGTAATGTATATTTAATTACGTCATTATAAATTTCAAGAGCTCCACAACTACATTCATTTATTGATTATTTTGGTGCTAGCAATTATATCTCTATTTCCTTTACACTATCTCTCACTTCCCTCAAAAATTTCATATGAACTTTGTAGCCTTTAAAAAAGTAGCGTCTTTAAGAAACTTTCAACTTTGCGATGCTCTGTTTTTCCTCTTTTCGACCGAATCGTTGCAAAAATAAGATTTAGTCCCTTACTCTTTGCGGATCGAAGGCTTCCATTCGATATACTTTAGACAAATAATTTTTATTTTTTTAAATTTATTTAGCGATTCAATTCAAAGTTCAATTTATAAATTGTTAACACAGTTTTGCTCAATTGCGGGAAAATAGTGAAAATCTCATCATTTTTTGCTCTGCTTTTTGAAAATTCTTGTGCGCGTATAACAACTTCACACTTTTATACTTTTCTAATTGTTTTCCTAGACCAACTCGCTCGGCTATAATCGGAGAACCCTTTGATGGCCAACATACCGATTATCCTCGGTATTCAATTCGACGGTTGATATCGGATTCGTCGCCGAAGGTATTCCATAGAACGACCGTGAAAGCAAGACAAAAGCTCTCACGGGCAAAAATAAACCGAGGAGAGATTCAGACCAAAGGCAATAGTATAATAGGATAAAAGAGACTTGCAAAGTGCGTGGCGAGAAGAGGTCAATGTAACCTCGCTTTTTCTAATGAGTATGAACAAATGTGTGTAAAAGGCGGTCAGCTGTGTTTTATTATTTACTGATGAGTGCACAAAGAAAAAACCACAAAAAACAAATATTTTGAGTGAAATATTTGTCAAAACCAAGTACAAGTGTACTTGTGAGTGGAGCAAATAAGGGATTTTAGGGTGAGCAGTGAGACACGATCTGAGAACGGGGATAATAAGACAAGTAAGAAAGTTATATTCGACGGGAGTCGAAGTCCAAGTTCTTTTATTTGATAACCATATCGTTGGTACAAATTTTTGTTAAGAAAAACAGAGCTGTGTTCCGTTTACTCTCCACTGCGGCCTTCTGCTCTGACCAATTTGGCCCATTTTCAATACCAACACGTGTGCAAAACCTACATAGTTTATAGCGTCTCTGAAGCTGTGCTGATCAAAAGCAGTAAGGTCTGCCAATAACTGCGGGGAAAATAGGACATTCTACATTATAATTGGAAACATTTCCTCAACGAGTTTCCCTCATACCATTCCGTAATACTAAAAACTTCATTTGCTTGAAGCAAACTTTAAAGCACCACGCCCAGCCGACCTCTTCAAATGGGGCCATCAAAGATATTCAGCCTTATTGCGCATAATCTCTTTCGCTAGGATTTCGTCGCTCTATCCTGTGAATTATTTAGGAAAAGTCAAACGTTTTCTGCAAGTTTCATTTTTTCACACAAAACTTCATCAATTCTTAGGCCTAAGAAACTATATTGTTTACGCTTTAGAGTGAGTGACAAGTGATACAGATTCGTTTAGCAGTAATTTCGAACCGAGAAGTGGTAGGTTCATTGTACATCCGACATTGTACTCTGATCTCTGCTATCGAAATGGTCAGGATTAATTTATGCCACCAATGTAAATGTAAAAAACGTCGACTTTAGACCCCACCCCGTCCACCTTTTCACACATTTCCTCATAAATTTAGAAGATTTGACCCAATTTGCTTGAGAGTCGTCGATAATAACAGCTTTGTTACTGAATTTACATTAGTTTGACGTATGAATTACGTGTGAGTTATTTTCTTGAATAAAAAATCAAAATTAAAATGATTTTCGCTTGTCAGATCGGTTAGTTTTAACTCTTTGTTACGGAATGCGACTTTCGTCTCAAAAAAGCGTTTGGTCTTCTGAGAAGAATGAACTAACGAATAATAAGCCATCAATTGAATGTAATCTTGATTCATATTATGTATCAATAATAGGAATAAGTACTATTTGCTGAGGAGGACACATCAATTCAGTCATCAATCCTATTTATTAGACGGCAACTGCTGAAATAATAGTATATAAAAACTTTTTACATATTTGGTCGTTTTTCAGGATAATTTATGCGTACTTGCTCAAGACCGTCCCCCAACATGCAATGCATGCCTAATTAATTTTACATAGGCTGATTTTTACGCCTGCAAAAATAATGTTTGCGGGCATTGCCGAAATTACTAAACTGCCTTCGTTGGGAAAGTGCAAATTCTTCTTTTAGATTTGCTGCTCTCATATAAAATGCTTTTGTCAAAGTCCTTCAATGTGTGCGAGAGCACCTTTACATATTTAATGTTCTTGCGAACATTGTGAATTGGAGAAACCTTACATCCAACCATCTCTGGAGAATGGGCTGCTGATGGCGTCACTGCGGTGTTGTGTTTTTCAGCCGTTTTGCGAAAAAACTGTAATTCCAATTGTCTTACGCTTAATAAATTACGGGAAATTGCCTTACGTGATGCGATTTCTTTAGCGCTCTCTTCTCCTCCTATTGCGACATTACTGCATGCTGCATTAACTTTTGCTAGTATGAGTGCAAACTTGTAAATAACCGATATTGCCCAAAATGGAACAGATTTATAGATGACTACAAACCAACTAGGGACCAAAAGGCACTCCTCCTGATATCTATTTACTGTACACAATGGAATTTCATTGTTTCATTAAAGTCAGAAAAAGAAACCGAAAGGAGATGATCGTGCTTTATTCTTGCTACACTGTTGATATCGATATTCACTTGATGCGCAAATCATCACTCGTCACATGTAACGTCACAGTTTAAATCATTCATATAAGTCAAGACGACGGCTTATTTACACTGATATGTATTGGGAGTCCTGGATAAGCTCAAGTACGGCATTTAAATGGCAGTATGTATGAACAGGGAATGGAATGATTCGAATAAATCAAATAAATGCCTGAGTTTTGATGACAAATCTTAACCGTTGTTCGCCTATCTTGCACTTTGGCGAACGTGGTTGCACAATTGCATAGCAGTACGGTGTTCAGTATTTGAAAGGGCTTTTCGGAAGCGAAAACTTTTAGCTTAATTTGCAACCCCCGATAACGGCCAATAAGTGGTTTACGATTTCGCTTATTCGCCTATTATATCTTTTTTCAAATCTATGTAACTTTGTAGCACAGAATTTTCTATTCAAGCTAGCATTTAGGTCTTCATCTCACTATGAAGAATTTTTCATTGAAGGTAACGAGTTTTAAAACGGCTACTGTT
Source organism: Glossina fuscipes (assembly GCF_014805625.2). Lineage (NCBI taxonomy): Eukaryota > Metazoa > Arthropoda > Insecta > Diptera > Glossinidae > Glossina > Glossina fuscipes. The sequence goes on from NW_023998456.1 coordinate 2,095,740, forward strand.
AGGTAACAGTTAGGTCTTAATCTCACCACAAATCTTCAACTTCGCTACAAATCGTTAAGAAAAAAAACTTTAAGTTTAGCTGTCGCTTTAGTGTTTCGCTTTTGTTAGTCAAAGATAGTGAAAGGAATTGCACTAATAATGTAAATTAAATTAAAAAAAAAAAAAAAAGAAAAAAAAATGTTTCGAATACTATTAGCATATAAAACACATGAAAACAATCCCACTTGAAAACCAACGTCATACTAAGTATAAAGAAATATATATTTTTTGGGTAAATCCATTGCACATATAAGAAACCATTGATTATGTTAACTAACCCACAATTCAAAAAATTTCATTACACACTCACTGATGCACAAACATAGAAAGAATCCCCTCCCAGTTTACTCCTCGACGACCACTCAAGGCTTTGATCACAACAAAAGTGTTAAACAACAAATCAAATAAAAATTTATGAAAAAAATAAAAAATAAAAAATATAAAAACAAATCGAAAACGTATATGTTATGTGGCGAAAAATGAAGCGAAGTGTATGAGAAGAGAGTGAATTGAATACGAATAAAATTGCAATCAAATGCAATGCCCAATATATATATATATATATATATATCTATATATTTGTATATATATGTATATCCAACAATAATAACGAAAAAGAATATAAAATGTTAAATGAAATGAATCCAAACAGAAACACCAAAACGCTTGCCAGCCAGTCAGCCAACTAAGCATGCAGCCAACCAGCCATCGAGTCAGCTATACATAGCATATGCAACCCAAAGCCTTAGGGCTAATTTTAAGGTCATCATCATAAGTATAAGGAATAAATATATAATATAGAAACAACAACAATAACAACAACAATAATAATAATAAAAGCGAAAATAAAAAAAAAGCAATGCTAACAACAACAACAACAATAAAAGATTTATAAAATGATATGCACTGCATATGAATACTGACAGACAGACAGACAGAGAAACACACAGATAGATAGATAGACGAACAGACAAACAGACGAATAAAACATACAGAGATATCAGTAAAGATATTTCTGCGCTATTGCCACACCAAAAAAAAAAAAAAAAAAAAGGAAAATCTCCTCAACTTACATACAATGTAAGTATTGTTGTTTAGGATTTATTGATGCAAAGGATCTGAACTAAGCATTCACTGTACGCGCAGTAAATGTGTTGAAATATTGAATTTTTTTTTTTTTTTTTGCGTTATTGTTGCTGTCGTAATACTTATATTTATATCAATACCACCCATGAATTGCATTTTAAGATAGAAAAACAGTAAACCCAATGAAGACCAAATGGTCAGTTTTCGGTGTACAGAGAGTACAACTAACCAACTTTAAAGCGATAGCCAACAAGTAGCAATTGTTGTAAGGTTTCTTGGCCATTTCAGCGGATATGGTTATTTTGTTACGGCTACCAACCAAAACAAAGGAAATTTAATCAAAATATTAATCGAAAATTAGTCAAAATCTTTAGGCTATAAAAAGTGGTAGGAATTTTATTAATGTTTTTACATAAAATCTACGAAAAATTCAATTCAAACTTAAATAAACAAATAAAATGCAGTTTTAATCCCTTCAATAACCATATGCCATAACTAACACATTTTGAGAGATAAGAATATCCTATCTATTTAGCGTATTAATGACCGATAAGGCAGGCAAAACATCTTATGCGAGCTGCGAATGTCATGTTGCATAATTGCAATAAGGTACAGACGAGGTTAGTAAGGCAGATAACAACTATGCTCTTGCAGTAGTTACATTACTTATCCATATCTTAGAACTAAAGCCATAAACAAAATAATGTATGTGTGTGTAACATATCCAAACATGGACACCTTTAAGGTCATTTATTTATTTATTGCCTAAATATTTTGCAAAGAAATGTACGGAATGTATGAAATGAAAGGCAGCTGGATAGATGGTAACTTAGATCGTACGCTCGCAGGTAGTGAAAACTCTAAGATATGAATCCGCGGCCATTGAGTTATTAGGCGCGATGCTTTGCCTGCTAGCCTACTCATGCGAATGAAATTTTTTTTTTTTTTTTTATATTAAAAGATTGTTTTGAACAGAATTTGGGAGTTAGGCAGACACAGAAGCGCAGTTATCAATCAGGTTTACTGTTTGCATCCGTTTTTGCGACGATGTAAGTCTTATGCTGTATGAGTGTGGGTGGGCACATAAACTTTAGGTTGGCTGATAAGCATATCTTCTGGTCTTTCTAGGGTTCGAAAAACTTTTTATATATGCAGCGATTGGTAACGGCAGTGTTTATACCATCGTTAGATTTAACTTTTAACCTAAGATTATTTCTTAGATTTTGCAGTGTGTTTGCAAAGCCGAAGATCCCCTTTTTTAGAGTCGGCGATTCTCTTTCACATAAGCAATTGAGAAATGGACGAAAGTACAATAAAATGTACTTAAATGAAAAAGGTGTAGTAGAGCATTTTGTGCATCGCTTTGGAGGTAAGTTGTTAACCGTTAAATTAGGCTTTGGTCACAAGATCGTAGTTGCCTCCAAAATTGAAAGTTTCCTTTGTTGTTCTCTTCTCCATCATACATGGCGGCATGGTGTCAGAAGTGCAAAAGGACTATCACGGATCTCTTGAGCTGTACACGTTTCTGAATTATCCAGGATCGATTAAGTCATTTCCATTTGTGTGGGCATTCTTCCATTTCTCTGCATGTTTTCTTGAATTCACGCCTTGGGGACATAAATTTAATATAATTTTGCATAAGGGGGCAACTTCTTATTGCGGCTTCAAGCTGCGTATAAAAGAGTTCTCTTTTATTAGTGATCGATCCGAACTTCTCTTGCTCCAACTATTTCGAGCCAGTGATTCGAAATCTTTTACCAGTAGCTACATTGGCATTAGTTAAGGGGAATAGCAAGAAAATATCAATTTTAAGCAACAAATTCTAGTTTATTCTCGCGATTTGTACAACGTTCAGCACAATGTGGATAAAGGATAAAGGAATAGGTAATAAAACGTACTTAACTAAATCTTTTCAAAATCTGACTTCAAGAATGTTCATGAAAAGGACTGACGAAACTCATGTGTACTACATGTTTTAATGAAGATGGCATACAGAGCTACACGGCCGATGGAAAGTTGATGAAATGAAGCTTGCAATCTTTTAATATTTTAGAGGCAATAGTGGACGACCTTATCCTTTGGAAGGGTATTTATGTAGGTCCTAAGACTTTACGACAGATTGGAAACACTCCAACGCGTGAATTTTTTTCCACGAAAGTCGTTTAGGAAAACTTTTTGAAAAGCAATAGAGGCAAGTGGTTAAGTGTTTTTTTGTATCTAAAACTTTTGAAAAACCAATAAAAATCTCTTATTGAAACAATAGAATGCTTGCTGTTTATAATCATATTAAAATCATGTTATCACGAAATCAATTCCAATTCTCTTTTTTCAATATCAATATTTATTCCTTATACGCAGTATATATGCAATACTGAGCCAATACCTAATTTATTGGCTTAGGATTTTTTCGTATACCGCTGAAGATCACTTTAGACTTTCTCTGTTTGAACAATTCTTCATCAAATTTCCTTTAATTCTTTAGGCGATGGGAGGGGGATAAGAATTTCGATGTTAACTATTAAGAAGTTATTAATCAAAACGGAAAAAAACATTAGAAGCCTTTTATAGCAGCTTTCAGCTTTACATAGAGTTAGCATTGTGATGTGAGAAAACATCTTGTAATTCATCTTCAATTGTATGGAAGTGAAGTGTTTTTGCAAAACACAACTAGACTCCATTGTTATGCCTGCACGTGCAGAGAGTTTCTTTTGCTTTATACTAAATAAAATAAAATTTTAAATAAATTTTTTTTTTTTTTTTAATGTTTTCAGTAACTACTAACTAAAATTATTTGTGTGTATGATTTTATTGGTTAATTGTTAATATTAAATGCGAAACATAAAAATATAAAAAGAAAATCTTAAATCATTTTGTTTAGCGAAAAACAAACAGAAAACCTTGACATATTTGGGAAATTCTTTTTTTTTCACAGAAATTCCCCGGGTTCAAGAATTTATGAGGTATTGTTTATATGGTTTGCATGGCTTTTAAATTATAATAACTATATTTGTAAGTAATCAATGAATTTTATATATAATGATCAATAAACAAAAAATGAAAGAAAAAAATTAAATGTAAACAAAAATAGAAAAAAGAATTAACAAAAAATCTTTAAAGGAAATATCTACATTGAAAACGAAAACCTGTTAAAAAACTAACATAATCATTAAAAAACAAACACCCTCAACATTTTTGTTAATAAACAAAAAAAAATAAATAAAAAAAATGAAAAAAAAAACCAAAACCAAAAGGAAAGAAAAAACGAATTGGAAACAAAAAAAAAAAAACTAAGCCAAAATATAGCCGAAGGCTATTTATTTATGTAGACATCAATGTATGACTACATATTTGTATGTGTGTATTTCAGAATATATGTATTTGTATTAAAACATAATATACGTGAATATGCTTATGTTGTTTTTTTATGATAAAAACTTGGGTACTTCGGTACAGCAAAAGGTTATCATCGCATCACACAAAGTAAGAGAAAAACAGTAATCATCAGCATCAAATATCAACTAAAAGATACCTATAATGACAATATGACAATATATCTACATAGCTTTAAACAAAGGTAGGCAAATAGATAGCAACGATGATGATATTTTGTAATTGTAGTAAAAGTACGACAAGTTGTGGAAATAGTTCCTTTATCGTATTTCTTGCACACGCTTCTCTCTACGAAACCGGCGATATATGTAAATGTATATGTGTACGCTGTGATTGGGTATTACGTGGTATGTGGTGTGAAAAATTGATTTTCAATAAATACCTTTAGGTCATATATGATAAGTCTAATTACTTTTTGAAAATCTCAAGTTAAGCCATATATATGTATGTAGAGAGGAAAATGCCTTAAATATTTGAAAAAAAGTATTTATATATATACACAAAGGTAAGCGAATGTTTGAAACAATTTCGTAGCAGGGGAGAGCTAAATTGCGGTGAACGCACGACTCTTTCTTTATGCATATATGGACAACGCTCTACTCAATCCATACGAAAGGAGCGGTTTAATCTTGATCTTTAACCCGAACATTGAGTATATCGCGCTAATTTTTTTGTTTTGCTTGGGGAACATGCAGGTGAAAGTCATCGATTGCCGATTATATTCCATTATAATGCTATTACGGTTATATCCCTCGCTGTAAGCGGTCACATAAGCAACAACTATTCCATTTATGGAACCACTTGTTGCGACGTTTTAACATTTGCTACTTTTGGCAAAAGGCACCCAAGAAGAGCAATGACGGCGTTGGCCTTCTGATAAAAGTTGATAATAAAGATTTATAAGCATTATTTGATCGTGAGCCATATGAATTTGGCGGACGTTGAAATCTCCGTATCCCGGTTCTAAAACTAAAACAAAGTCTTTTGGAATAGTGTTATGACGGCTGATAAACACCTATTACGCTAAGGTGATCAGCATCGTGAAAAACGGCGAATGAAACCCGAGAAAATGATATCAGTCATAAAACTGAATATCTGCGCTTTAGTTTGGAAGACTTACAAGGGATTAATCGTTACCAGGCAAAGAAATCATGCACGGAATAGAATTCTCAGAAGGTCTGAATGTGCTGGGAGTAAACAGAGTGAGCAAATTGGCATCCAGACAGCAAAAGTCGATGTATTGTTAAGTTCGTGAAGTAAGCATTAGCAGCGTTGATCTATATGCCGCCATTGCTTGACTGTTACATTCTTTTAATCAATGAGTTAGGGGCAGCACTTCTCCTCTCTTGAGACGATGCCAAAGGTGGGGAAAGTGGGGGAATATGTGGACATTTTCAAAAGCCTCGAAATGAATCGAACTTTCCCAGAAGACGTAGTACCTTACAATTGTCAATTTCCCCCATAAGTTCAGTTTTATCAACAAATGCTTGAAAACTTGTTTACGCAGCCAATATTTAAAAAGCGTTCTAAAGTGGCCGCCCATTTTTAAATTCTAATCAATATGTTTCATTTTGTAGCTTCAGTTGACGAATTACGTCACTCTAGGTTTCGCAAAAGATCAAATTTTGTTTTATTATCTTCATCTGCTAACATAGGGAGAAAAAAATCATTACTTGGACAAATTTTTTTCTTAGAATTTCAATAACTTCCCAAAAAGAGAATATGTATCTGAAAAAAACGCCTAATGACTTGGACGTTGATTTCTAACTGCTCCAATCTGTTAACAGGTGCCCGCAGAAAATGCTTTTAGAAATACCGTTGCCATGTGAGTACACCTTACTGCAGTTCTATCGACGACAAGATTGACAGTATTTCGCAAGATGCAGATTTCGATTTTAATAGGTGTTGCATGTATTCTGATTATCTTTCGCGATTTCAGCATTTCAAATCCGTGTGTTAGCGAAGCCATGTCTATGTCTAGTGAGCATGCTGAGTGTGGTAGAGCTACCCATGCGAGCTGCAACAGTGTACCCTTGACAACGTGTGGCCGAGCGTTGTCATCCAAGAAGATGACTTTGCGTCTTTCAACCGCTATTGATGATTTTTTTTTGCAACAATACATCGTTCAACTTGTTCAATTGACATCGGTAAACATACGCAGTAGTTCCATTCCGTTTTACCAACTCGTAATAGACTACACCTTGTTGAACCCACCACAGCACACACAGCACAGCAAAACTCTATGGATATGAATATTCCGCTTCGGTGTCGAAACGGATGGCTCCCCTGGACTAACGCATGACTTTTTGCGCTTTGCATTATCGCGGTAGACCCAATGTTCGCCTCTTGTCATGAAACGCCTCGGAAAATTCTTCCTATTTTGCCTGGCAAGCAACAAGACGATATTGAGACGGCTCAAAATGACATTTTCAGTCAATTCGTACCGAAGCTATTGTCCCTTCTTTTGAATCTTTCACATCGTATATAAAGGCGTGGAAAGAATTTATTCATCAACTGCTAAGCTGTTCGAAAGTTCTTTAAGCTCACTCATTGTTTTCGAACTTTTTTGGTCATGCGTTGGCCATCGTCGTTGACATCAAAATCTCCATCTTTAAATCAATACCGACATTTGCTATGTGAAAGAGCAGCATCACCATAAGCTTCCAAATGTGTTTGATGGTCTTCGGCAGCAGATTTCTTCAAATCAAGCCACAAAACTAATGAATGTCGAAAATGCAATTTTGAGCGTTCCATGATTAGGATCTGTATACAGTGAATCACTGAAGAGTACTGAGTGGAAAACGGGAAAAGTCAAAATTATTGAATTGAATCGTTGTGTTCATTAATACTTTCCATCATTTTATCATTTTTACCGATAGATGTCGCTGATTTTAATCTAAAAAAAAACATTTCTTTTAACTCGCTGTGCTGGGATGTTATCCCTTAAGAGCAATGGAAAATTTTGCCAAAGGTTTTCTCTTTCTTCCTTGAATGGTACTACTATTCGATCTATCAGCACAATTTAATTTGAACATTGGGATTATTTTTTGGGCAGAATATTATATATGGTATAAAAAAATTGTTCTAAGAAGTCACTTTGCCAAGTTTAAGTTTGAAAGGTTAAAGTGCGCTACAGCTGGATTTATTTGTCGTAAGTATTAGCTTATCTTTAGCGTATAAAACCGATTGTGTATTATATACCACAGGCAGCGTGCCTGTACACGTGCAGAATATTGTTTCTAAGAATCCGCTAAATTATCCTAAGATTTGAAGGCAGTTACTTTGTAATGTTTAACTAAGCCCGATGGGGCTAAGCTAAAAATGGGAATCAATGAACAGGACCTCAGCCATAAATGCTATAAGGGATGAAGTATGTTTTACGGTAAACTTGGTGTTATAAGCTTGCATTGTAACAATTTTTTCGTAACGTCTTAGCGTATACGTAAAATAGAATCACCTATCCCCAAAGTAAGAGAGCCACCCAAGCAATTAAGCATGATAAGCTCTTAAGCCTTAACAAATGCTCGGAAGTATGCAGAAACATACCCCGCAATCATCCCCTTTAATAGGGATACCAATTGGCGAGATCAAGTTGAAAGGGACCTCTTACAGGGCAAAAGTAAACTCATCTTAAAGCAAGCTGCTGTCCTTCGGAAAAATGCAGCTTAGAATGCTAATAAAGATCCATTTTCGCTTACCGGCTTGTAGTGATGTTTATCTTTCATTTTTCTTTCAAATTAATTGCAAAGATTTTTCGAAATTTTCCTTTCCATTATAACGGATTATAATTTTTTTTGTTTTTAATCCTTCCCCTCGAATTTCTATTTATTATCTATCACGCCAAGCAGATCCTGAATGTTATTTTATGAAACCACATGCACGCACATACACATATACACACACACACACACACACACACACACATTTATTTATAAAATAATGTTTAGAAAGATTTTTCCTTGTGGCATATTGAATCATTTCGTTTTGTCTTTGTGGTTTTCTGCTTGATTGGCCCATGTTTTCTGTGCGTGATTACAAGGTAGACAATATTTTTTTTATGTTTTCTTTTTTCTCCATTGCTGCTCTAATTTTAAGCCGGAAATTATAGTCAGGTAAGGGTCATCGTGATAATTATCATTAATGATAACTTCAAGTCTAAGCAGAAGTTCGAGGTAATTAGTAAGTAATGCAATGCAATGCAAAGTCCTTGATAAGTTTAATGAGAAAGATTATGTTCTTATGAAAAAGTACCGGGAATAATAAATTTGAGAATGACAATTTTGCCTTTTAAATTGATGTTAACCTAAGAAACTATATAGAGTATCCTTAGTAGAGTGTAGTTGTCAAAGGCACCATTTTTCTACTTCATTTATATCCGATTCGGTTGTGCAACACTTGTTATGAATAGATATGTCGAACTGAAAATTTCTTCTCCCAACTTTTTCATATAAGATCGCTGAAGGCATTCGAAGAGACCATCGGCAATCACAATCTATTCAAAACATAGACGTAGGATGAACAAAAGCATTCGTTAGTTTTCATTCATTCCCTGAGTTCGTGTTGTTGCGAAAGTAATTCATTTTCTTTCACTTTGTATGTTAATTTCAGCGAAAAAAACTTGCCGTAGCACCGCGTACGCCACTGCGAGCTATTGAGTAAAAGAAATTCTATGCGATATTTGAAAAATTCTGAACTGAATATGAATTCATATGAATCTTGGTTATCAATTCCCGCTACTTTTTTGGTAGAAAGTGTGCGCAAAAGATCAGATTGCATAAAAATAGGAAGGCACTAGAAACGAATTTAAGCAAAAGAAAAATTGTTTTTCAAGATTCCTTCAAACCAGAGGATAACATAATAATTATGGTTATGATGACAGAGATCTGATTGAATATAACACCGCAGACATCTTTCGTTTGTGATCAAGTTTAATGTCGTCGACATTTAGTAAACGAATTCCTGCAAATTAAAGGATTTGCTGCTACAGTAAGAGATTAAGAGCCAGGAATCCTTAAAGGAAAGACAAAGGCAAAGCGAAAATCTTATGTTGTTTTGCTAATGTTTATTTGATTTCATCTTTTGTTTTGTGGCATCTTAAGAAGTATTATACAAAATATGCTAAGCTGGCGCTACCATAACCGTAACCGTAACAGCTACACGATTTGGTTAGCGCCAGGATTATCCTCTCTACTTGTTGAGCGATATTTTGTGGGTTAGCTGCTTGTCTAGACAATACAAGTTCATTAACGAAATTAAATAAAAAAAAAACAAAAAAATTAAATCTGAAATCTGAAAATTGAAAACTGAAACTCACCTTGGCTCTGACGATGTTTTATGTATTGAACTTGTGCCTTGAATTCAGTTAACATTCAATCGTAGTCACATCATAATCATCATCGTCATATGCTGAGTGAGGATGGTTTTGTGAAATTTTTCAACAAAAAACAACAAATAATTTTTATAAATAATAATAAATTTTATTCAAAACGCATATCATTTGAGAAAACAATTGTTGTGAATTATGCAAAATAATATGTTGCATGCAGCACAAAGACACAAAACAAGAGATTTTTTTTTTTTCTATATACGTATATATGTATATATTGTATTATATTTTCCGATTCTTATATGGATATATCACTTTAGTTGCATATACTTAACAACACACATACACAAACACACATACACAAACACATGCATGCATAGAAATATATTATTATCATTAGAACAAATTTGAATTTATTTTTATTAATTATAATTTTTTAATTTAATTAAAATCAATACAAAAAAAAAAACAATACAACAATTAAAATTCAATATTAAGTTCGTTAAGGCAATTTTCCACTGAATAATAATTTAAGCACACGGTTTTCATATTTTCTCTTAAATTTTTTTTGCGAAAATTATTTTTCCATTTCAATAAAAGCATTTTTAACAAATTTTCCTCTTTGTTAATATTATTATTTTCAATAATTTTGAAATATATATATATATATATATATATTTCAAATATGTTATACATATATATATACATATGTATATATATATTTGTTTTTGTAATATTCTTCCTTTTTCCCACGACCGACGCTCTTGTTATCTTTTATTCCGCGCGGACTCGATGCAAGCAAGAAAAAGTCGTTCACCGTTTTAATCCGTTAAATGTTGTTGTTAATAATGTTGTTGGTTAACAACTAAATGTTAAGCTTTGAACCTGTTTCCCAAACATTCTGAGCTTGGCTTAAACCTCTCGCGATACTCTCATTGATAACTTCCCTCCTTAGAAAAATTCACTCACAATCTCGTCCTCTCTCTTTTTCCATTCTCCCGGCTTGTGTCTTTTTTCTTCTTTTAGATCTTTTTGAGTCATTTTACTGCAACTTAATTGGTTAAAAACGTTTTAAGCTTAACTTTAAACATTGGTTGATTGTTTGTTGGTTGCTTTTTCTTTAAGCTTGTCTTGTATTGTTCCGCTCACTTCCACTTTATTAATGTTGCCGTCCGTTGTCTTAACAGTTAACTAATTGCTTCTTAAGATTTGCAGTTTTTTCTTTTTTTTTTTTGTTGTTCGTTGTTTGTTGTTCAAGTGTGTCTTTAATTGGTCAAATTATGAAATATCAATAAAGCCATTAACCAGCGATAACTGTCAGTCCAAGAAAATATTAAAAAAATATTATAAGAAACAACCTTAAGGGGTTTCTAAGTTTTTGTTTAACAGGTTTTCATATTGATTTTATCTGCATACGAATGTAAATTAAGACAATATTTATGTTGAGTATTTAAGCACAATTTTATAAATAAGTAATGGTGACAAGATGTTGACTGACATCTGTTACAAGAAAATATTTACGTTTTTACTGCTTGCGAGAGGGAGAGAGAATGAAGATATCGCCCACTAACTTGAATTTGGAAGTGACTTGAACTTTTTAAAGGACGCGCCTAAAACGTAACCAGCCAGGCCCACTCCATGCTATAAAGCATGAAAAACTAATTCATTTTCTTGTTTTTGTCTTTTTTAGGATAACGATGGTGGGTATAAAAAAAAGGATCGCAACTAAATATAAGTTTCGCATTCCTTAACTATAAAAATTTAACTTATTTTCTTATCATGTTATCATTTAGACATAAAGATAAAGTTCGCGGCCTGGATAGAATAAACACTTTCGAAAATTACACTCTCCACCAGTCCGCCAAGCCCACATGCCTTACTGCAGCAGATGTAAGCTTAGCGTGAAGTAAGTTTACTGAATTATGCAGTCACATGAAAATTTTGATTTCACGAGGCAGTTTTTATGCAGTGCGCAACGTCTTCAGTCTACGCAATAGTAAACGCCATAGAGCGTGTCCAAGTTGAGCATATCCTCTACGACGCGCTTTAACGTTTACAAAGGAAGCTAAAGCTGTTCTTCAAGCCGCGAACCATGCTCGCAAGACTGGCCTTGTGAATACGTTTATCATTGTAAATAGCTTGTTGGTTGCAAAAGCTATCCGGAATACCTTACATTGCAGTTAGGATAGCATTGGCAAAATAGGGCCACTAACGGCGATGAGAAAAGATCACAAAGTTCTAAGCACCGAGTCGTGTTGATCTCTTCAGAGATAAACGAGCAATCGTGGCATTCAAATCTGCAGCTTTCGCAGAGCATCGAGTCATCAATTCCAGGACACATAAAACGACCATTGCTTCTTCAAGTATTCGTACTATTGAAAACTGTTATGTTCCAACGAGTACCTCTTGCTGCGTCTGCCAAACGCGGAATTATATGCTTATACTTTGTACGTGTGGCAAGATGACGAAGAAATCTCAGTGACTGAATTCATAATTGACATCAAAATCTCTTCAAAGACAATTTTTTTGGTTTATATAGCAGCGAAGTCTTTTCGCAGTACTTGGGGAAAAGCATTGGATTGTAAGGGAAAACATTCTTTCAGATGACGAATTTTTTCGCAAATGTTCTAGAAGTTCTAAAAGGCACCCGTTAGGCCAACGATTTCGCAAAAATTTAAAGCGGACAGTATTTCTTTTAAATTCTGTAGGTCTATCTATAGGCTTCCAATATCCAATAAATGTAAGAATGGTACAATTAAAGGACTTTGCACTTGATCGGGAACCAATTGTAGACAAATGATATCCGGGCAGACTATCAACCTTCATCAAAGTTAAACACCAGTCAGCAAGTTTAAAGGTCTTGCAGTAGAAGCTTTGTAGACATGATTGGAACAGTAAGATAATACGAAAAATTTGTTCAGGAATAAGGGACGACCTGTAGTTTCCTCCTTTGTCTCGTCCTCTTATTTTAAAACAAATAAATGTCCTTTAAAACCAATGTCTTGGCCGAGTGGCCGAAAAGGTGCCTTGTATGACGATGCGATCATGAATCAACCGGAAGACGTCTGTGAAGTAGGCTTAACTGGAAAACAATGTCATATCAGGTAAAAAATCAAAGTCTTCTTGACTGTTAGCTTTGCTTCGGTTGTGCTGCTATTCACTTTAGACGATCAGACGACACTTTTAGTATCGTCAGGACGTTAGAAACGTTTAGACTTAGATGGCCAAAAGCAATACTGGACAGTAATCGCTTTGGGTCAATACAAATCATTAAAAACAGTTCCCCGGTTGCTTTGAGGCTTCCTCCAAAAATCGACAAAAAAAAGGGGAAAAATACTGGTATAAGCGCTTTCCAGCGGCAAGTCATTAGTTGAAGGAACATGAAATCAATTTCGATGAGTTTGCTTTTTATACCAATTACTGAAAGATGAGTACGATATGCATTTTGTCGAAATGTTTGCAACACCTAGAAGGAAGGTTCAGAGACTCCGCAAAGTGTATATATTCTTCATCAACATTGAATGCATTTAAGCATGTTCGTCTTCCTGTCTGTCTGTCCTTCTGTGGTACCATCCTTTTTCATTCTTTTATCAGGGAGAAGCTTCAGAGACCATACAACGTCTAGATGGCGATGGGTGTGAAAGGCTGAATTTAATAATCTTCGTACTTGGTTTTTTTCCAAATGTTTTTTTTTACTTTATCGGCTCGATGGCCTAAGACTCGCGAACATTTTTTACATGTATGATATTTTTTTGCTGAGTATAATAATCTAAGCTTTAAGATATCAGATTTGAAACAGTAAACTTCAAAACTTTATCGGTTCCTTTACGGCGGTTTTTTCGTCCCCTTCAAGTGAACGCAAACGAGAGTTCTGCAGTTTTATTTAATTTTTGAAAATGTGAAAGCCATTGAAGTGATGCTTTCCCAAAAAGAGTTTAAACTTAAACATAATAGTTTTAAAAGAGTTTTCTCATAATTACTTTCCTAAATAATTTATTGAAAGAGAAAGAATTTAAGCTTTCAACAAATTTTTTTGCTTAAATTCACTTGCAGGACAATCACACGCTACACAACGAAACCAAAATGAATGTATGTGTTTGTCTCGTGTATACAAAATGACTACTCGGATAACAACAATAGCAATGATAATAATAGTAATAATGATAATAGAATGTAATAAGTAAGCTAAGCAATCATGATTATGGTTAATATATAAAAGTTATAACAAAAGAAGAAAAAAGATATATACATATATATGTGTATATATACATAGCTATATATGAAATCAAACAGCCATACTATTGCCAACTTAACAGGCATGTTTTTGTACATAGCTACGGTTTATTGTTATGACCTCAAACACATATCAATACATAAGAGCGAAGAAGAGACAAAGTAAATATATATAGCGTTTATGCTCCATAATGGCTTAGCATGCAAATAATGCAAAAGTAATGTTGCCTCGCTGTCGCCCTAATCTTCTTTACAAACGCCTACAAACTCTGAGACTAGTGGGGACGAACAAGAGCTATATAAAGTTAACATGATCATTATAAAGCAAACACGGATGACCAGCTAATGTTGCATGAAATTGATCTTCACACTTAAAAATACAAACAAAAAGGCACAAAAAAAAAAAACAACATACATTTTAAGATCATGCTCATGTTGAGAGTAAATGTGTGCGTGTGTGTGTATGTGTGTTTTTAGAAGTATTTAAGTCGTTGTATAGCTTTAGAAACATGATGATCTAATGCCAGCAAAAGACACATCATTGTCTTCATCATCATCAAAATCAAGCACGAATTTCTAAACAAAAACAATGATTAACTAGGGTGTAGCAAAACTGTGGAACAATTGTAGCACTTTGTGTTCTCGGTGTCCTCTCATACCTTTCGCAGTAAACGCTGCACTTACATAACAAGCTGCAGTTACAAAAAATAGCAGCAGCATGATCTACTCACTGCGACTGTTTAAGATCTTCATCTTTTGTGTGTTCTGTTTATTCCACTACTTCTGACATGTTTTCACTCATATGAGAAAATCTTTTGCATCATCATCATCATCATCATCGTCGTCATCATCAGTAGATACCTTAAGGAATCATCATCGTACACTACTATGTGATGATTATCTGCTTTAGCTCTTTTTTTTCTTTTTCATTTGCTTTATTCTGCACATCAAGTGAACATCAGTAACAACAATTGATCTGATTCTTTAACTGGGCATAACAACACAAACACCGAGTATCGTTACTTTATTAGCTTTTTTGGCGTTCAGTTTTTATTTTTATCCAAACATTACGGCTCTCATATTGTTGCTGCGTTTTTTCATCTTTTTTTTGTTATTATTGTTGTTGTTGTTGTTGCTGGTGGTCGTATTTGTTGCAATTAGAAACGAATTGATTTCAGTCAAACAACAATCAACCAAATCAACACGACATTATAAGCAAGTTTACCAAATCACCATACGAGCCCCCAAAATGTAACCTTTACTTATCCACAGCGTTAAAGCATTCGTAACAACATATATGAGTGACGGCAAGAGGGTGGGTTCAGAGACTGCGCGCCGAGATAGATTTTTAGTTCCTTTTTTTATGATTTTTCGGCTTAGATAACATTAGAATTTGCTTGGATTTCCAAAAGCATACAAAAAAACGAGAAAAACAATTCACCAAAAAAAAAAACAACAACAAGAACAACAACAACACAATAACATGCATGCTTCAATTTCATTGTTGTCTAATTTTTTGTTGGTACCACATTTCACAGCCCATGGGGGGTATATGATGTATATTGTGGGATGGCTGATGCGGTTACACTGCTAGATAAATGTCTATAGAAGAGTAGTAAACTAAACAGAGACCAAAAAAATAAAAAAAATAAAAAATGATATAAAAAAAAGCAACTCCAAGTAGTCTCTTTTCAAATTCAACTCTGAACTCTAGAGTAGCATCTCGGGAACAACAACAGCAACAGCGGTTTAAAAAGCTGCTTGACTAGCGCCTATACTGCGCGGCTTCAATTTCAGTTTTCAGCTCGTATGACACGACAAACATGCTGCTGCAACTGTTGCAAACTGCTAATGCCATTGTTGTTGCATTATCATTGTGTGTGGTACTTACATATATACATACATACATACATATATATATATATATATATATATTTGAAGTGTATATGTGTATATATGTGTATTTTGCCCTTGTTTTGCTACAATTGTTACGCGCCAACTACATTATCGCTTTACATATATACACACACACACATACCTGTACGCTTACGTACTTACATATTGTACCTTCCTTTATTTTGTTGTTGTTGGTTTCTTTCTCTTCTTATTTTTACATTTTTGTTTTTTTTTTGTACTTCTTTTTTTTGACCACATGATCACGATTTATTTGCTGCTGCTGTTGTTGTTCTTAAGCCCTGTTTCTGTTCTTTTGTTATTTCGTATTTATTTATATCGAAAGTTTTTCTTGTGGCTTTGATTTATACCAACTGATATGTGTTTATATGTGTGTTTGGATTTGAGACTGTTTAAGTTGTAATTTCTTTCATAATTTCTTTATATTACAAAGTATCAAAAGTTCATTTCATAGAGATTTTAGAGATAGTTTGGCAGAACAAAAATTTTCTTAAAAATATAAACTTATCAGTAAAATGATTGGTCTTCATATTCACCAATGTTACTGAAGGCTATCAATGTCGCTGTATGCATATACATAAGTCTCTTTCTCGATCCGCCGACGACAGTTGAACTGCAATCGTATACAGTTTCGCATTTATTTATTTACGCATTAAGTTTGCCATCTTCTCGCTACCATATCTCTATCTGCTCGAGATGCGTCGTTTATTTGCTGTCGGCGTTTTTCAAGTCGTCAAAATTACAATACTCTTGACCTGTAAGCCAAGGATTGGTTTGTAAAGATCGCAACTAGGATATGGCTAAACACCTTTATATAAAGAATGCCTAAATTATAAAACAGATTCAGAAATAGTGGGGAAGCATTGCCCTTCCGTTGCTGTCTCAGATAGCGGGAAGTACGAACGAATTCGAACTTGAATTGGCCACTGGTTTTTAAGTTCGAAGCAGGTTTGTAAGCAAAAATTCACGAACAAATCACAAAAGTATTGTATCCCTTATAAAGCTTGTTCGATAATGATACGAAGATTACAGAAACTTATGTTGAAGCTCGTTGATCGCAGAAAAGACATTTTAACCCTATTCTCCCTTTGGAGACTTTAAAAATTCAGACGTTAGAAACCTTTGCTATAGCAGCCAAGCAATCCCGGAATATAAGAATGATATTTTGAAGAACTCCCGACAATACCGATGTGACATTGCCACCACAGCCACCATACATCCACCATATTGAACCATTCGGGAAAAACTATCTAAGAAACAGTCTTTGCTGACTATGTTTGACTTTTAAGTCTTCATTTGAAAATTTAACTCAGAATCTCGGATAAAATCGAAATATTTTTAAAGTGATTGATCGCGATATTTGTGAGCCAAAGGTTCTATTCGACACAAAGAAAACTTCCACAGCAGCAATGTTAAGACGCGTCTCTACGTAATCTAATTACTTTCAAATCAGCGTTCGCACCGTCCAATCCTCAGTGCGGTAGAATATACTTTGGGCGTGGCTCTAGCAAGTGTTTCGTCGGTAAAGGTATACGATTGGACGGACATCCACTAGGTTGCGACCACCATCTGCCTATTTTTTTCTTTCTTTCTCTTGCCTTACTTCGTTTTGACCGTCTTCATGACTGCTTTTGTTCATGTAAAAAAAATATAATAAAAAATCACTTTAGAGAAAATCAATTGCTTCCCCAGAAATCTGCCGGGAAAGAATAACAAAATATATTTTTTAATGTGAGAAATTCTCTATTCAATCTCTATTAATTTTGTGAACTCAATTCTCTATTTAATCTTGTGAAGACTTGCAGTTTTATCATCGTTCGACTTTGAGAGAAAGTTACCTTTCGCGGACATCTTTTTGACATAGCTTCTGAGAGACGACTTGAAACAATAAGGTTTGAAGGCGGTCGTCGTGAACGGTTAACGCGCAAACACAGAAAATAACACCAAAACAAGAGAAGAAAGTATTATCGTACATAATTTGCAACGAAAACTTAGCGTCGATCTAAAATTAATTACAGTTTCGTAAATATTTCGGCTTCAAAAACTACTTTTGTTCATTAAATTTTCACTTTCACTGTTTTATGAAAGTGGTGTTGTTTTTGACGTTTGTGACCACGGGTGAAGCCACAAAGATGCGTACTAGACAGCTAACATAAACTAAACATCTGTACAAACTCGATTCTGTCACGCCTTTTAACGTCCAATTGTCTGTTCTTAAGTAAAAAAGCTAGACTTGAGATAGAAAAATGCAACTTGTGGTATTTTTTGTGTTATCTGTTAGCCAAGGTTATATTTGAGAGCAGCCACCATCCGCCAGGCACAGTCAAAAGACAGAATATGTAAAAAATGATTATATCAGTATTTGTTGCTAAGTCCTTGCAAAATGTTGATGCGACAAGATCTGCTTGTAGACGTTAAAAATACGCTCTAAAGCCAGTATCCACTAAACCGTAGGGAAACCCGGATTACAAAGGGTAGAGAATAAGTGTTCCTTACATCAAAGGAATATTGTTGAAGACCGTTCGTTCAGCTGTCAGCGTGTGATGTTTTAGCTTTCAATTTTCACTCCGTCGAAAGAAAGAAAGCAGAAGTTTGACGCATGTGTTGTTAGCTGATGGCCGATAGTGAAATCAAAATTCGTCTCAAATCGAATATGGCTTTCTCCCGTTCTCTCCTCCTCTTTCTTGCTTAAATTGTTTGTGGCTACGGAAATCGTCTTCTTTCTATAAATGTATAAATGCTACCTTTATCCTAACTAAGACAATTTGCCATAAGCATGACATTCTCTTTTAAATACAATGCCGTTTACAACGCAATGTAGGCCACACATCACAATTTATCTGAAATCATTAATTCCTATAATTTGCTAAATATATTTTCTAGCATTTTTTTTTTTTTTTGCTCTTTAATATCTTTGACATAAGCCACTAAAAAATATTCGACAGATCACTCTTATACAGTCGGTTGTAATCTTTAACAGAAATACCAAATAGGAAAATGACAACAGTAATCACTTTACCGGTAAAGTTTATATATATATATATATATATATATATATGTATGTACGTACAATTGCCTCTTAGCCCTCTCTGTACTTGGGATATAAACACATATAGAAGGAAATATAAAGAAGGAACGTACGTACGTACGTACATAGGAATTATTGTGGGTTTGTTTCACATTTAATTCAAAGTGATTGTGACGATTGATCGTTTAGCGAGTACAATAACAACTATAACAGAGCAATAATAATCTATATTGCTAGCATTACTGCTGTTGTCTTTGTTGTTGTTGTTGTTGTTACATTGCTGTTATACTGACTCTTATTTGGCATAATGTGCCTTTAGGGCTTCCCAACCAACAAGAGACTGAAACAAGCTCTAGAAGAAAGATAACAAAAGGTGTTCATATAATAATAATAACAACAAAAACAACAACAACAGTAATAATAATAATAAAAGCAATAAGAAAAGATTCAACAGCGCCCATTATTGCTGTGGTCGATTGGTTGACTGGTTGGTCGGTCTGTTGGTTGGTGTAAATTTTCATGTTTCTGGCTTTTTTTGTTTTTTGTTTTTTCTCTCTCTGTTATTTATTTAGTTTGTTTCTGCTTTTTCTTGTTTTTGGCAAATATTTAATTTATGACTTTGTCGATATTTTCTTGCAATGATCGTGTGCCAGACATTAAATGATATAGTGGAAGGCTGAAATAACAACAAAAACAACAATAATAAGAATAATAATAATAACAACAACAACAACAACAAAAATAACAACAATAATGCTAACAACACCAACAAACTATAGCAATTTGATGTATTTAAAGTTGTTTAACAATCAGCTCGCGAGAGCTTTAAAGTATAACTAAAGGGTAGCGAAGGTATACTTGAAGGCTTTTGAAAGAGGCGTCAGTAGTTTTACTCATTTGCTAATGAGTTACTGATTTCTTTCTGCTATCTCTACTTATTGTTGTTGCTTGCTTTGATTGGGTTTCAGTTAGAAGGTAACCGGCTGACCGTTTCGTTAAATTTATTTATTCTAAATTAGTTATTTATATGTTTTTTAATTTTTACTATTTTTTTTTTTTTTTTTTTATTATTTATTTTTAGATTTTTGGTTTTTTCTTTTTTGTTTTTTTCAATCTTGGGAATAATTTTCATTTTTATTTTTGTTTAATTTTTTCCTTCGCTTATGCTATGTGATTATTATTCATTTTTTTTTTAAATATTTTTTTTGCAAAATTTTCCTCGATGTCTAATGTTAGAAAATGTCATTTCGTGCTGTTCTATTTTTTTTCTTTTTCTTCCTCTTCTTCTTCTTCTTCTTCTGTTTCTTCTACTACTATAAATTTTATAGTTGTTTTTCTAGTTAAGAAATGAAATACGATAATGATTAGGTTTCTGGCCCTTTTTGCTGGTACAACATGAACGCGTGTGTACATTTATGTATACAAGCACACGTAAATCTGTATTGGTGTGTTATTACGGGTTCAGTCGGAATTTTGCGACTGCTCTTGGTGCTGCTTAAAAGTATTTTATTGGGTCAATCAGATACTGTAATTTGTTGGTGACGTTGGTTTTTGTTTATGTTTTCGCAATATCTATATATATTTTCTTGCTTGTTTCTTATTCTTAGCTAATGATAAATTATCTTTGAGATTTTTTATGCTTTTTTTCTTTTTTCAAAACAATTGCCACGATGTTTACAAATTGATTGTGTAATAATTTCTGTGTGAAATCAATGAAATGTGAATTTTTTTTTTTTTTTTTTTGTATAAAAAATGCTCTAAATAAAATTAAACTCTTTTTACTTTGACTTTTAATTAAACTCTTTACAGTTCACGTTCAGTTATAGATTGTGGAAGAAAACTTTCTTGTACAATACGAAATTATCTGATGCGATCTGATTGGTTCGATATCATTAAAACATTTTGTGGTCTTCTAGGATAAATTTGCTAATATTGAAACGGGAAGCACGGATACCCTGTGTGAATGAATAGTTAATCAAAGAAAAGTGAAAAGATTTTGCCGTAGTATGATGTCTTCCTTATTGACTTTTGCGCTTGTCTACTTATGCTTACTTACATTTATTATCTCTTAGGTGATTCGGAAAGAAATACCTTCTTTTTTTTTAGCCAACCAAAAGCCGATTTTTTTATATAGTATAAGTACTTTATCAAGAAAAGTACAGTTCAATAGATTTGAACTCCCAGTGATTCCAAAAGTTATAATAGACCAGTTTGCTTCAATTAATGTCTTTGCCTTTTTTTACCACATCCTACTAGCCTTTCAGAAGGCGACACAAAAGCGCTGAAACGCAATTTCTGCTAAACAAGTTTGGTGCTAGCGCTCTATCCATTCATCGTCCCCATACCCATTCAGAAATTTGTTTCTTGCTTGAACACCATTTTTGCCATTTTGCTATTTTCGATTTTCCATATTTGATAAAGCATCGAGCGAAAACTTTTTTGCGGAATCAAACGTTTTCCCCGCATAAGCATTACGATATCCGCTATCAAGTATATAAAGACGCCCTATATATGAACTTGGCTGTAAAAAAATGCAATTGTATCCGCTATCGGGAAGGAACAGAACGACTTTGCCAACAATCTCAACTTAACAGCATTGCCATAATACTTTGCCTAAGCAGGACTTTTTTTTTTGTTAAAGATATTTTCGGAGCAAAGCTCATGTAAACAAATCAAAACCAAGACTAAACTTCGAATTAGAAATTTAGCTATGCATTTACCGGCATTTCCCAACTTTATTCTAATAATCAATGAAAAGATTAGCTTGACATACACCTTACGTAATAAAGCTCAAGCTTTGTAACGGAAGACTTTACAGAAACACATCTTTTGCTTCAATTCATAGATTAGCAAATCAGATATATTTTCAAAACCACTTTCCCCTTTCACCTTCTTTCCCTCGCAACTGAAATAATTATAGGAGGACCTTCTTAACAGCCATAGGCATCCAATTATTTTTATTATCTTTGCAATTGATATTTTAAACGGTATAATCCATTGCATGTACCCGTAACAGTTGACTTGTTCAAATACATTCAGTATATTGATAGTTTGAAAACGTATCGCTAGCAAGCGAAGTCACGGGAGATTATTAAAATTTTTCTGATTATACGGCTTTTCGACTGTGATCCTTCACGTTCCCCTTGTTAAATAATTATTTTCAAGGCGAATTGCAAAAATTGTACCTCCGATAAGACGCACAGGAACTTAAGCCGGTGACTAAGTCGATTTATTAAAGAGAAAATCTGATGAGTCGTGCCCTCAACAGCTAGAAATAGCACAAGTATTCCTGGACCAATTGATTATCATTTTTATAGGAATCATTACGAAGATAACTTTACTGCACGTGTGTAAATCTATGAAAGGCGTCCCATTATCTTTAAATAACGACACTCCACTTTCAAAGTCGACCCAACCGATGCTAAGACCAGATTCGGAAAGACCTGCATACAAAAATAACCAAAGGTAAATTGTGGAAGAAATTGTACGCGCACGCAGAATGGATACTACTAGCATCAGTATAAGGAAAGTTGAGAAAATAAAAAAAAGTAAAAGTTTAAAAGAAAAAACCATTTTCACTAGAGCAGTTTTCCCTCGATCAGTAGCAGAATATGATTAGCACAATGCCACTTATGAGCCGTATTCTGAGCAATATCAAAGAGAATTCATAAGTCACAAGCATTTCTCTTTTTTGCAATCTTTGCGGGTTAATGTCTTTGGTTTATAACCAAAATTGATGTTGGAGGGCGGTTACATTTCTCCGGAATGCAAAGAATGATACCAAGCCGGAATATGGCGAAAAGAAATCACTTATGATTAATGATCGCTCACAAGTAAATAAATAAATTAAATATTTCTTCTTACTGGAAACGTATTTCCCTTTTAGGCCAACCGTGTCCCATCTTCCATTCATTGGCATTTTGTGTGGAGTCCAGCTACTGGCATACAACAGATCAAGCATGATTTTCGTTTGCTTTCGTGAGCGTTCCAACATATTTTTTTTTTTTTTTGAGTAAGACAAATCACTCAGAAGACGTCCTTTATACTTCGCTTACACGTGGTGGTCAGGTAGAAGTGAGGAAAGAGAAGGAGATAAAAATGATCGTAGCCGAGTGAGTGTGCGCACAATCGAGAAACGCTACGCTTTTGTCGATTAAGCATGTAGTATGGTCTTCCGTACTGAGATTGAAACATCAACTTGGCTAATTGCGACTCTTATCCCCTAAACTATCGGGCACAGGCCACAAAAAGGCGGATGAATCGAATTAGTACATCAGACACCGTACACAAGAACTAAATTCAAATTTCAAATTTTGTGCTGATCACGCATATGTGCATCCAACGAAAGAGGAATGACTTCTTTCTGCGTACACTAATGCAGTTTTAACTTTATTTTCTGCTTACGGCTCGAGAAGTGTAATTATTGTGTAATCGTAGATTAGAAGCTGTCATATTTATGCGTTGTGGTGAACGATTACCAGGATCATCGAACGCTGGATATTTTAAAAGCTATGCTATGGCATGATTCACATATCAAAAAAACTCATTCTTAATGAATCGAACTTGAATATGGTTGTCATGATTTTAAGTAGGAGTAAAAATTGTACATAAATTCCGAGAAGTTGGTGTACAGTTATTCTTACATTTCTTTCAATTTTAAGAATATTTTGCAAGCATCGACATCAGGATGGCGGCACTTTCAATCTTCTAATGCTACTCGATTTGGGTCGACCAGCAAATAATAAGTGAAGCAAAAATACGAAAAATTTTAGAAATTAAAACTTTGTTCTTTGTATGTTTAAATAGTTTGAATAAATTTTTGGAAAATTAATATCAATTTCAAAACATGACTACCGCCGGTAAAATGAACGTTGCAATGAAGGCAACTGGCGTTGACATTATACAAGTCATTTAATAAACAACTAATTTTTGGTTTAATGAAAATGAAATGAATTTTTTTTTTAAATAAGAGACACTTTACTTAAATTAAGGAAAAAGTCTACGGAGTAAATCCTCCTTGCAAAAGCCAACACCGGACGACGACGTAACGTCTAGCGAAATAAGCAAAACTTAAAAAAAGGGGAGTTTAAAAATGCTATCACAGAACTTTTTAGCTTATTTTATTTATTTTTTTTAAGGTTTTATTTTTGCTTTTTTTTTTATGAAAGCAAGCAGTTAGTACATAAAAATTTCACTCAAGAGAGCAAGTACATGAAAATGAGTGAGAAACTCAATGATGAGTACATCATTAATACAAATCTTATTACACTGGTAATAGTGCGAGCTTTTTTTGCTTTCTGTCAACATGATGGGAAGGAGTTGCAAGTTGAATATATATATATATACAGCGTACACCGTGATCGCTCAAAACGTGGTGGCAGAAAGGGTTAAGGACCCGTTTTAGGAAAAATAAAAAACCTAATTCTATCTATATATATATACTTATGTATATATATATATATGTATATGCGTCAGTATAAGCGCAAACAGCAGACTGTTAGATTTGTTGAATTGAATGCTTGTCATAGCTAAAAGGAAAGAAGATACAAAGACTACAGCACACCCGTTTAGAGGAGGATTTAAATTATCGCATTCTGTTTTAGGCAAATTATTGATTAATTGAATTTAGCTTAAACGAGAGAGAGACACAAGCATAAAAAATTTAATTGAGTTACCACCAATTAAGATTAAATTTCCTTTAAATAACAAAAATACAATTAGCAAAAAAGCAAGAACAAGATTATCAACCTGTTTATCATCTACTATGTAAATTGAATATTTTAACCGAAAGGTAATAATTGCTGTTGCTACGATCCCTTTCACAATATACATAATAATAGGCAAAATGTGCCTAAATAAACTAAATAACATAACAATTTTTGATATCCATTGCTATGTTAAGTCAATAAATAAAAATTATAAAATATGTGGCAATTGTGAGCATATGAGTTTGTTAATCAGGATCACTTTTTTCCAAAGTCTTCAGATAAGTCTGAGAAATCTGTCAGAAACTGTGAGCGAAATTTTCGCTGAATATGTGTCAAGTTTTAGAGTTTTCTCCATTGTATCGAACGACATGAAGGCTATTGGACCTTCTTTGAATGCCATGACAGCTTCCTAATTAATAAATAAATGAAGGCGCAGAGGTGGCTGAATCGACTTCGGAATTTTGCACTACTCTTGATGCATTTGTTTTTCTTTTGTATGATCAGCTACTCAGAAGATGTCCCGTGTGTGGGCACGCTGGTGATCAAAAAGAGGTATTGGAAAGAAAAGAGTCAAAAGAGGGAGTAGTTTTTGTGAACGTCGAATTGAAAATTGACAGAACATTTACTGCAGGAAAGACCACTACTCGTTGGGTGTTCCAAAAGCGTGCAGAAGGGTTATAAAACGACAAGTCGTGGTATTGTGTTGTGTGGTGTACAGGTAACCACAGGACGAGCAGATAAGAATGCTGGGGAAGACGTATAGTCCTGTGGAAGGAGAACACAGGCCACGTTACGACGATACTCAAGGGTATCGGCAGTTCTTTCGTGAGTTCATGAGCACCTACATCTTTCGTTGTATGCAGTCGAGGGCCTTCAGCCTTTATTCTGCTCACACACGCGACTCTAATTTTGCGCGGGTATAGACGATGTAAATGATACGGATATCATTTACATTGTGAAGTATTTTTGCACTGCTTAAAAAAACCTAAGCCCTTGACTGCGTCTTTTAACACTTCAAACACATGTTATGTCCAACGAACATAGTTTGCCTAGAACATCAAGGGATGCTGATTCTTCTACCTTGGCATCAGCAAAAGGGAGGGGTTGTCCATCGTTGTTCCTGTGCGTTAGGAAACAACTGGGTTTGGGTGTTATAAGGGGCAAGTGCTTAGCTGTTTGCTATTAAAAGTGCGATTAAAAGTGCTAGCATCTTAGGCTATCGGCTTTATTGAAAACTCTACTGAACTTGATATTTTACCCCACGATCATTGGGTTTTTACTCGAGATCGCCAGTCAGCCACTCAGGCTCTAATAAAAGTCAAAATAAATTCCAATTAGCTTTATACTTGGATCCAACTATTTCATAACATAAACATATCTATACATTTCTTGTGACTCTTTAACAAGTAGAATATTGGCAAGAAATATTGTCTAACAAACTGTGCAAACACAGACACATGGGAACGTTACTGGTTGGCAAGTGAAAACACGATACTTTTTAACATAAGGTATTGCTATCACATAACATACTTTCGAAGCCTGAGAATGCTGCCTCAATTATTTCGGGAAGAGAAACAAATTTGGCATCAGAAATTCAAAGAGCATAAAGCACAAGAATTAATATCACATTCTTAAACAAATGATGCAAGGGATTAATATGATTGTAAACTTGACGATAAGTTGACGAGAGTAAAAAAAGAATTCTCGATGGGCGATGATGAAGAGTAGAAGACGAGCTCTTTCCGTTAAAAAAAAGCTTTGAAAAAGTAATTTTAGGTGCTTACCAAGAGATCCGTCGAAATTGGTTTTGCTAAGCACACTGTTAAAAAACATCGATGAAGTTATGGAGACTTTGATGCCTATTTCTCATTATACAACCAATGTCTCGCTTTGCTATCAACACCTGCTTAAGAACACTAGAATAATTGGCCGCGTTTCGATTTTATCTCTTTATCCTTAGGTAGACATTTAGAAAGAGTAAGATACATACTTAATAACTCCTTGTATGCGGTGAATAATTAAAAGAAAGTTGTTTTTAGTTAAAAAACAAAAAATAAATAAAACAATGATAGCAACTGAATGCATGCATGTGTCATTGATATTCCTTCTGATTAGATTCTTTTCTGATTAACTATATGCTCGCAGTTAGGAAAGGATTTACTGGAGTTGACGAGTCGTGAAAACCCCACGCAATGTAACACTGCTAAGGACTATTCACCAATGTGCCGAAATGCTTTTAGCGTCCATTCCTATAAGGTAGTTAAAGGAATTCCATGACTAAATGGCTGTTTACTGCTCTTTAGAATACTCCTCTGCCGTCTAGATATCAAGTTGCAAATGTCACATTAACCACATCGAATTGATGCAACGAAGTTATACTTACTTTCCATACTACGGGGCTTAGCGTGGTACTCTTATTTGGGACTTCCACCTTATGGAGGTAGATAGACGCGCAATGAACTTCCCCCATTCGAAAATAAACGCGTGATGGTGGAGATTGCCTTCATTGATTAAAAGAATTGCATTTAACGTACTTGGTAGGTTTACGAAGCACTATGAAGCGATTTACTTGTCGAACTGCCACACATATTACCGCCTTCAAAACACTTTCAAGATGCTTTGTATGATGTGTAGTAGAAAGCTTTGCTTGATTGGTCATTCGTCTTTGGGTTCCATACGTGCCATTGAGGAGGTTTTACAGATAGGTCGTTCGCAGGCTTACCGCTGTCTGCCTGGTAATACATGCACTTCTTTTTCGGCTTATTGAACTTTTTCTATATGATTTTGCTGTGAATCTGAATACTGTGACTCGGTATAATTCTTTCTATTACGTTGTCTTTGCTTAGCTTTTGAGTTCTTGAGCATCTATTACTCACTCCCCTTGTCGTAATTTGACGTTTAGCTCCAAGTTATCGTGTGTGTGTGTGAAGCTGAATAAATAAATAAATAAGAGGAGTCACATGTCAGCCTATCAATGATGTTTGCACAATTTCCAACCGCGCAGTTATGATTACTAGCAACAAACCGTCTGCCAATTGGCAGCACAAAGAGCTCATTTGTGGGAATGAAATTTATAACTCAGGAAGTGAAATTGTTAGCGAAGTGCAGATTGGTTTCGAAATCGATCCTACCAATGCAGACGTCAACGTATAAGCTAATGGAAAATATATGAACAATATGTCTTCTCAACGCAACAAAAGGAAGGTAATTATCATTTTAAACATTTATCATTTCTGAAAAGGGAAGCCTAGAAGAGAACCGGTAGGGTTTAATAGATTCCCCTTATTGCTTACAAGTGCATGACAATGTTCCGTTCAAGCGCATATTAGATGCATATGTAATTCGGAGGAGTTAAGACTCGCATTTCCTTTTTAGATGCTTTCTATTTTATTTAAAAAAAAAAAAATAATAATAATAATAATAACACACACAACGCTCTAATAACCTTCTACATAAGTATAAGATGCCTTCGTGTGTCCTTAAGCAAGTTGTGCACGCACTAGACGTTACTATAATAGTAAAAGTAAAGGATTAATTAAAACGGTATTAAAAACGAAACTGATTAAGTGTTAAAGTATCAAAATAATTTAAGTAAAATTGAGTTCCCTTAAATACCTAACTGAAAAAGTGATAAATTTTTCTTTTTCTCTTCCTTTACTTTCATTTCATTGTTCATGTTTTACAAAATAATTAATTTTTCTTCTTGTAAGCATAAAAACCGGAAATAAAAAACCACTCCACGATAAAGTTTTATAAACATTTTTATATAAAATTAAATTGTTTACCATTCATCAAAACTACAGTCATTACCTTCTCATCCCTACTATTGGATACTGCTGCGGTTCGTACGTGGTAGTGTATTTGCCTAAAAGGCACTTTAATTAAAATCTATAACACTCCGCGTAATTGCAAGTGATTGGTCGGAGAGTTAATGAGAATTAAAAAAATTGTTTTTTTTTTTTTTGTTTTTGTTTCAAATCATGTTTTTATGCTTATTTCGCGTTAATTGCGTTGAGAAAACTCTTGTTAAACATATTTAATTATATATTGAATATCAAATATAAGAAGAATTTAAAGCGAAAATGAATTTAAAGCTTTAAATTTTAAGACTGGATGTACTGCAAATAGAACAAGTAAGAACATTACCGTCAGACAGGGCCGATTATTAAATACCCTACACCACATTCCTATCACAATTCTTATTTCTCGATGAAATTACTATTGTGGCCCAGGATTCATCACTACATATTAAGTGAAACCTAGAGTTTTCCCACCTACAAATGATCAATTTTCGAGAAAATTCCTATTAGGGTACGTTCCAAAAAGTAGGCCGAGATAGTACAAATTTGGTCGCGTCAATTTTATGCTATTATGATCTCATTGCCATCATGAAGCATTGAAAATTAGACCTTTTCGTTATATGAACTTCAGTCTTCGCTATACAGGAGGGTGTTTAAAAAACTGCTCCAGCCGGTCCAAAGTTTTTATACCACTTTAGAATACTATTACTTAGCCGCCTTTGTCGAGATATTTCGAAAATTGAAATTTTATTCTATATAACGACAGGGCGTTATATGAGGAGCGATCGAAAAAGTGGACCCATCCCAAATCATTTTCAATAGCGTTCGTTCTTGAACCAAATCACGTTAGCGTACCAAATTTCATCAAAATATTTCACAAATTTGCAGTCTATAGATTGGAAACATATATACACAGACAGAAATCGGACGGACAAACAGGTTGAAATCCATTTAGAAAATGACTTTGAATCGATCTGTATAATAAAAGGTGGATCTATCTTAAAACCTTCGGGGTTTTACATACGTGCGTGATGTAGGATGTAAAAAAGGAACTGAGAAGAGTCAGTAGCGTATCCCTCGTTTTCTTAACAAGTCCTTCTTTTTTTGGTTGCACGCTATGCCGAAGTAAGTGAACGAGGACAGTCATCTGAAATGCAGACATTGCAGAAGTGATTATTATATTAGTTTGTTCATCGTTAGACCTGTAGGTTAGACCAGCGTCACTTACTAGTCTTTTTGTCTATTTGTTTGTACGACCCTTTTCAATAGTAGTTGATGTTGCTAGATGCGAAGCGAGCGTTAAAAGTTTTTAGTATACGGCGCGAAAGGGACGAGTTACTTTGATACCCATACTAGAAGAGGACGAACTTGCTTCTAAAACTTTCTTAATCCACTGTAAACGACACCGTAGTTTATCCGTTTTTTGTGGTATTGAAATCGTTTGCTCATCTATTTTGTGGCACCCTTTCTTACCTTTCTTATCTCTCCGTTAATTGAACCAATTAGCGGAGGAACTTATTAACTTGTGTACATTTAACACGAATTTTGCACGAGGATCTAAGAGTAGGCAAAACTCTATTGCTAAGAATTAACCTAGGAAAACAAGGCTCAAATATGTTACTATATAATGTAGTCTTAATGGGATACGAGACAGGGCTATACATAAACTAAACAAAAACTGTAAGGAAATGTAAGTTTTTTCCGTATATCGTGATTGATTGTACTATTGATGTGAGTTTATTTAACTGTCAGGCTGACTTTGTTAAGAAAATTCCGAAAGGCTTTTGCCTCGTCGCTCTCTTTGCGTAAACTTTAAATAGCCATATATCGAAACGACGTAAGTCTAGGTTTAGGCATCAGTTTATTTCTGAGAGTAAAGTTTAATTTTGTAATGCTAGGATTCAGGGTAATGCGTACGATTTGAGGAAGCCTTGTAGGTAGGGCAAATATAAAATGAATGAACCAACTGAACTAAGAACTTGATCTCAACACAAAGAAGACTCAATAAAATGAAGTCATCTTGTCCGCCAGTCCCGTAACGAGCATAATAGAGATACACGGTTTATCACACCAAGTTGGGAAATAAGAGTTAATCGCTTCACGTATTTGTCTGCGAGATTTAGCCGGGCTAAGAAATGCACTTTTTAGATGAAACCTAACAAGCGTATCTCATTAACTACTGATCCTTGTTAATTACTATTATTAGGTAGGTAGGAGAGAAATTGGATACAAATGTGAACTGGATTGTTGCGAACTTAGACAAGCAAAGCTAATCGTTCGTGTAAGCTTGCTTGTTGTGGATAGGAAGGTCTCACTGATCGCAATAGCATACTTAACTGAAGCTTTCCAATAAATACCAAGCCTTTCTTGTTATGCCTTCGTTATGTTATGTTTGGAAAGATGACAATCATTTTGTGGAAAGACTGATTCGAGATATATTTACTTCAAATTGCAGATCCCTATATGATTTAAGCTGAAAATGTTTTTTGAGCGATTGAGACTTGAAGCTTTTTTCAAGTTAGTCGTGAGCCTACGCGTTGGCGAAATAAATGCACTTTCGGTCACAGTAAAATTTTGAAACGACTCCTACGTTGTATAGCTTTACGAAAGTTCTGATGTCAATTCAAGGACATATTACACAACAGAAAACTCCTCCAGCGGAGTACATTTAAAAATAAAATAACCTCAGAATGTTTATAAGACTACGTTACTACGGCACATAAAAACGGCTAAGGTACGGCATAATTATGCTACGTAAGCAACAATCGTTACTTAGTCCCTTCCCTATACTATCCCGCTTGTATTTGTTTACGTCGGTTTTTTATTCGGTTACGAATTATTTGCTATGATATTTATTTTCAAAACTTCTCAGGCATAAAGCGTCTGAAAAAAAAACAAAATTGTAAAAAGAAAAAAAGTCAAATTTATCTTTAAGGCTCCCCTTGTGTTATTTATAAACAGTAACACAACACACTCACTCACTCATTGGGTGTACGATACTGTGTAGGCTACTTGGACACATACAACCGACTCATCATCCTGCATAAAAGACATTTATACAACATATAAATGTTGAAATGAAATAAAACTCATGTGCACTCCCGGACATACATTCAACGAGAATAACTCGTTTTTTTTAGCTCGTCTCTTTGTTTATTTGTTTGAATTTTTTTTTTTTCCTTCCTGCTCACCAGCAGAGTAACAACCGTTTCAATACCGTATACTCATTCATCGTCATATGTTTGTACTTGAATAGGTGTGTGCAATTGTGCTTAATGCAATAGCAACAGCATCGCATCAGTAGCAATAGTAGCAGCAACATATTGCAGTCAAAGAGATATGTACATGAGAAGAGATGATGCACACAAAGAGATATGTACACTCTCCACTCGGTACTCGTACTCTACTCTGTGGATACGGTTGTTGTAGATGAGCTTATATGTGCTTCTTGGTCTTGGTCTGGTGTGGTCTATGGAGGTGAAATTACGAATAAACGTTTATACGTTTCAGTTAAATGATGTTGACGACAACATTTCGTAAATATATGTATGTGTATATGTAATAATTCATGTGTTTATATGTTTATGTGCTATATGGATTGCTGCTTTCAATGTTCATAAGAGAGAGAGATAGTGCATATAGAAAAGTTAGAGAAACATCACATGGACAACACAACATTGAATTTATACATAAAATTTCATATGTTTGTAAGTATATGTACTTTATGTATGTATGTATGTATGTATGTATGTAGAGAGCATGTATACATTTACATGCATTTATATTTTTTTTTTTTTTAACACGTTATACCCATTTGTATATGTTGTTGTTGTTGTTGTTGTTGCTGCTACTTTAATCATATCAAATGGGAGAGCTCCTCTGTATTTTAGACTCCGCCTTCGTTTAGCTTAGTTTTTTCGGCCTGACACACGTTGCTACTCTTGCTGCTGTTGTTGGCATTTTTATTTTCGGTTATATGTGTTAAATACATATGTAAATGTCTTCTTCATACACATGTATTTACTCCCCGTTTTTTTTTTTTCAAATCTTGTTTATTTAATGAACGTAATGGAAATTCTAGAATATTTATTGAATTCTTACTAATTCTTGTCTCTACGAGAAGAGGAACTTTTTAAATTACTTTGCAGAAAATTAAATCAAACTTTTTAATGACTCTTAAGCTTAACCTAAGAACATAAGAGAATAGCTACGTAAAGCATAGGGTGTAGCACATGAACATTCATACACGCACATACACAATTAGCCTATTTACTGAAACAAGATTTAAGATGTGCTCGACTAATTAGATTTTTCTTTCATTTTCCATGCGGGTCACATAAAATAATTTCGATTTTTCTTAAGAGCAAAACTATCCGGTTTGTTATTTCTGGTCGTCAGCTATGTGGTTTTGTTATCAGTGGCATTACATGTAACTGATTCTGCAACTGTTAGAACCAAACGAGACATGTCCGATCATCAAATGTGTCGAAAGCAAAAACTTTATCTAACCCTTCACCCATATAAGGAAAGGCTTAGCTCAGTGTAATTTCTCTTTCCTCCTTCAGCATTCCCTTTGAAACAAACCGGAAAGAAGAAAAGCTTGAACGGGAAGCAAGATTCTGCTTGCAGTCTATGTCGTAAAGTTAAGCAAGAGATCCAAAAACAAACTTATAACGTATAACCCATAACAAATATGTTGACATCTTTCCATACATCTCACTTCAAGGGGCGGTTTGTTGAAGGAAGAACAAAAAGGTACTGCCTTAAGTGGGCTTTGTCATCCCAGAGTAAGATTTTTTTCTTTTAATGCGACCAATCGTTCTGAAGATAGCTTCTATTCTCGTAATACGATGACTGGTAGGAAAGAAAGAAAAAGGGGAGATGGTGGTCGCAGGCTAGTGGGAGCGCGCCCAATCGACAAGTGTCATGCCTTTACTGACTCACTATAGTTACGGTCGAAGAAAACTTGACTGTACTTGAGATTTGAATCCGCGTTATGAGCACATAAAACAACTTGTTTCTTAATTTCATTGCTCAAATATTTTACAAATGCATCTTGAAGTGATAATGTGTTCGGCGTAGACCTAAATACTTCATATTATCTGATTGTTAGAAATTCCGGAGTTAAAGCGTTGCTCACAGAAAGTGAGTATAACAGACTTAAAGGTAAGATAAGTAAATATTCAAACTTATGCTACAGTAAAGTGTAGCAGTTAGAGTAATATGCACTGGAAATAGCAGAGACTCCAGCGGCGTCTTCCCTGCTAAATGTAAGCGAACTGATGTAGAAATGTTTGCTGCAGCGCCATTCTTTTGCGAAAGAATAGTTTCACTATTCCACATTCCACATGACAGGTGGTTATGGCAAAATCGGAGAGATATTACAACTAAGAAGTTTAGTCTGGCTAGTAAGAGGATTTGTGGTAGGAAGCACTCCTTCCTAGTGATAACAGAAGCTCATTATTGGGGCATTATGTCAAAATTTGGCGTTACAGTGAGAAAGAGAGAAGCAAAAAAAGCTTGCATATGGGGAATGAGTATGGAATTGTGTGCTGAAGGTTAAGGATATCATTCGTCTTATGTCCAGATATTTGGGTCAGCTATGCGATGGTAAACGTGGAAAATTTCATAAGCGCGAATTTCTCGGCTTGCCAGAGAGGTCAGAAAGTAGTCGGTGAAAGAAATGATATAATTATGACTTTGTAATGCCGCCTTGCATAAGTGAAAATATTATCTTGCTAACGCATACCATTAATAATTTTCAATAAAATGTCTAAGAATTTCAAGTAGACGAAGGTTTTTATAGAGAAAACGAAAGAAAAAATTTATATAATTAAAAATTAATTAGCGTAAGTTCTCTTGCTAGTGCGTTTTATTTTAGCAATTTTATCGAGTCTGAAAAAACGGTAAACGAATAAAGCATAGAATAAAGTATTTAGTTCAATTTGCATTTTTCTCTTTACCTTATGTATGTAGGTCAACATTGAGGTCATTGTCTGATTTCCACGGAGACCAAAGACGTTAGAAGAGCTGTTGCTATTACCGCATCTGCTAATGGCGTTAATATTCATTTGCTTTACTTTAGAAGAATAGCACAAGAGAAGCACAAGACTTTCGCCTTGACTTTGAATATTCACTGAAAGGTTTTTCTTTTCGTTTCTTTCTTGGCCACTTTGCTATGGCGTTAAGTGTTTTAAAGGAATGAAAAAATGTATAAAGTGTGAAAATGGAATTTTGTTTTTTTTTTTTTTTGTATTTTTTCTTATGACCATTTATGTAGACCAGCAGTCACAGCAACAACAACGACAACAGCAGCAGCAGCAGCAGCAATACCAGCAGCAAAGCTGTCAGGCAGCCGGCCAAGCAGCCATCCAACTAACTACTCAACCATTAGTATTTAAGTGTTGACCATGGTTTACTGATTGTTATTATTGCTGCTATTGTTGCTACTATTGCTGTTGTTGTATTCAAAAAACCACGTGCAAACAGTTTAGTTTTTTTTTTCAATTTCTTCTCTTTTGCTTTCGAAAAAATGAAAAGATATTTTTTACATAAACTTTAGTAGTTAAACTAAGAAAATCGAAATGTAGATGGGGGAAGAATGAACCACAAATACATATACATAGATATATATATACCGTGAACTAGACAAAAGTTTTGTGTGTTCCTGTCTGGCGCTTTAAATATCCTCCAAAAAGAACAACAATAAAAACAACAACTAAAATAAGAGCAATAACAGCAGCAACAACAAAACACGACGATAAAGAAAGGACGCAGCCACTGAAAACGTTGCCGGAGCATTGACGCGTCTTACATAATGACCAATTTCCGTATCCCTTGAGGTTAACGGACATTGTTTCATTTTTCTCTCTTCACTTTTCTCATAAGCCAAAGAATATTTACAAAAGTGAAGAAAAATTCAAAGGAAATTTTTTCATATTCAAGGAGAAAAATTTTCTCTTTTCTTAAATTTTTTAAACTTAATTTATTTTTTTTTGTTGTTTTTGTTTCTTTCTTGAATAAACTTCAGCAGTAAACGAACGAACCCTTGAACAACTCATGCAAGTTAAGAAAATCTACTCAAAGCTCACGTTTTCAAGAGATACAAATAATCAAAATATTTGATTATCGTATATTTCACATATGCTTATGCATGTATGTATGCATGTGTTTAATTCATAATACATAACATAACATAACAACAACAACAACAACAACAACAATGGCAGCAGCATCAGCGGCAGCAACAACAACAGAAACAATGCATAACAATAATATTTAAATTTGTTTTTGATCTAAAACGTGACCATGCACAAAATAACAACAGGAATAACAACAACAAGTACACTGAACAACGACGACTGAAAGCTGAAAAGCATGTACAGCACAATGTGAACTACATTTTAACACAAGACTCAATCGAACTGAACTGCTGCATAACACACAAGCATCATCATATGTTCGCGGCAAACTGCGGCCTAAACTGGCAACAGTTGCATGGTAAAAAATTTGTAATAAAACCAGACAACACAACTAACCAACGATGATCTTTTTTTAAAGTTAAAAGTTGAAGTCAGTTGACTTTTGAACCGTTTAAATTGCTAGACCTTCGGTTACAAAAAAAAAAAAAAAACGCATACAAACATCTACACATGTAAGCATGCATTCATTTCTACATATGTTGTTGGTTGTTGGTTGTTAGTTGTTAGTTGTTAGTTGTTGGTGGTATGTAGATTGATATTATGGATCATATGTTTGGATTGCATTTATTTTATATTCACAGATGTATGCACATATACACTGGAATTATCGGTCACGTAGTAAAACAAACATTTTTATGACTAACATTTGATCGCACCCCAGTCAAGCTCATTATTATTAGTTTTATATTGTATATATGACCGTGGCATTCAATTCGACGATTTCCTTTATAACAATTTTATTTCTTACACTTACGTTTTTGCATTGCTTACCAAGAGAATTGCATAAGTCGCAGCATACATGATCAGATCAGGGTTTACCAAATTGTCGACATGCGCTGTAATCATCAAAAATCTAAGCATCACTTTTATTTAATTCTTTTTCTTTTGCTTTCATTTCGGTTTCCTTCATTTCATCATCCGTCGTCGTTCCAAGGTTCTTCTTTCTAGCTTCCTGCTAAGAAAATCTCTGTCACCAAGATTTAAAACAAGTTGATCTCGCGTTCTATTTATCCTCGCAAGAAACGAGAGCGGTCGTTACCTTTATTTTAAGGAGAAGGAAGTTTCCATCCTATTACAGTCGAACCGTAAAACGGGTTCAAGCGTTAATCGTTGTGGATGAAAAAGTTTGTGGACATATATCAGTATTGCGTTGTCGTGTATATAAATCTAGCAATCCTCCTACTTACGCAGTCAGTGAATCTCAAACGAGTCAAAATAGACTTTCGTTGAAAGAACTCGGCAGGTGTTGCCAATTCCAAATGATAAATAGCCAGTTGATTGCCTTGTAAATGAAACCAGTCGGCAACATTAGACAAAATTATTCGATGCCGACCGAAGCCGAACTTGATAGAGCTCTCTCTTATTCTGATTATCTGAGAATATTTAATGGGTACAATCGAGCAATTACTTGTATAATAGATTTCAAGTCTTCGTTAATAAGTTCTATGTGAATAACGAAACAATCTTCGAGAAGTTAAAAACTTCCCACATTTACGGATTTTCATGTCTAAGAATAAGTTCAAGCGAATTGACGTCAGTTGAAATCATGATTGATTCGCTGGATGAAGGGAACCCCTGCTTTTATCGCAAAATTTTTCTGCCATGTGTCCATATGCACGCATATACTCAGGCGCACATATAATGCAATATGTTGGCAGTCGTCATGGTAATAAGAGGAAAATGTTTATAATGGATGATAATCGCTTGTATAGAGCCACAGAATATAAGAACAACAACGTAGTCTGCATAAAAGGCAAATTGTGTATAACTTGTCTTTTAACAATAACCGAACAAAACAAAAAACAAAAAAAAAACAAAAAAACAAGCAAGATAGACAGACAGACAGACAAACAAACAAACGAACAACAACAACGTGTAGCGCCACTTGATGATGTCGATCTTTTCAAGCAATTGTTTGCTGTTTATGTACGAGTACACTATGCAAGCAAGACTAAAACGAAGATGATCATCTCCCTTCATACACATACGTATGGTGAAAAATTTGTATGTTTATTTATATGTGTGTTGTTGTTGTTATTGTTGTTGTTTTGCGCGTTTTGTTTGTTCTTTACATTAGTACAATTTCGGTGTATGTGTGGCGATCACGGAGTGTTTTATTATGTGGTCGAAATCTGCTCACATATAATTTTTCGATCTTATATACACGAAACGAAAGCACGGACTTGACGTAAAAAGTAAAAATGTTTATGAGTTTAGTTCGTGTGTGTGAGGAAGTAATATGATATGTAAATTGCAAAACAATCAAAAATTAGCCATGCAAACACTACGACCAACGACGATAACGACGACGAGAACGAGAACGAGAACGACGATACGGATAATAATAATAACAATAATGATAACGTTGGTCTTATTGTTGGTTTTCGTACTCAATGCCTATATACAGTGGATATCTTTTTCGCTTTGTACATTGTGTATATTCTTTACACTTCTAATTGTTTGAACAATGCAAAAAAAAAAAGATTTATTATAGGTGCCCGATGATTATTAAAGTGACCTAAGTCACAAATTTCAAATTAAATTATTTTATTACCTTTCAAGGGATTTAAAAATTTTTTTTAGCAATTTCTGAATATATTAACTCTATAAAGGCGGAACAGTTTGTCTGAATTCATTTCATTTCACATAAACAAATGTTGACATTGATTTATATGACGTAAGAATCATTGCAGTAATTATCGAAGTGATTGAAAGTTCAGATTAAATGAGACAGACAGGTCTTGTAACAAAATTTACAATAGCTTAGATCTTGACTTATTCATGGAGCAAAGAATCCTTTTACACTTAGATGCGAGAATACGGTTTATGGGTCATGAGAAGATAAGAGGTTAAAGGTGAAAACTTCAAGTACCTTTCAGTTTTATAGCGAGATAAACGGCTTCTAGAGATATATCGAGAAGAAAACTCGAGCGGTCCTAGTTTTTCGATTAGCAACGCACTGTCCCTTTATACCAAGAAAGTGCCAAATTTTACTCATCTCTAAGTTAATGGGTTATCTTGAGTTGTTTTCATTAAAAATATGTTCACCCATTCGATCTAATACAAAAACAAGTAAGGGAATTATATTCGAATCTCTTGTATCTACCATTATTTACTTTATCGTACAATATTTTATCAGTATTGCAAGTTATTGTCAATCAGTTAATATGCAGGAGTTTTGAAGGACTTTTGGGTGAAGTGCTATAGAAATAAAATGAAAATTTGAGCCCTTATATCCTTGGGAGGGAGTGCCCGGTTTCTTTCACTTTCAGACTTTTGTGTAAAAAATGTACAGAATAGTTTTCAAAATTCTCTCTTGCTTAGCTTATGAGTAATAAGCAGAAAGCGTCATATAAGGGAGCATTTATAACTTTCCGAGGGCGTGAACTATTTATACCATTTTTCAAAATGAGTAATAGGTTCCTCCATAGAATAAATTCAAAAAATTTTATATATATAATCAATATCTATAACGACCAAAGCCCTGAAAATTTTTCTTAAAGAGACAGTAGTGCTTTTAGTTCACAGTTCGCTGTAGACCTGTCCTTCGGAGTGTTTGGCAGTACCAAGCTGCGTGTAAAAACTTTCGATATTTCTCGCTCAAAATTCATGCCGATATCTTAATTTATGGTGAAAGGGGAATGCCAACAACGCACATCCACACAGACGGACGGACATTGTTTGATCGATAGGGTCCCTGAACTTTCTTTTTTGTTGTTACGAGCATTGTGACAAAATGAGTATACCCCCTTCTTCGATGGTCGGTTGAACAGAGAAGTAAACAATTCATTAATATTAAAGTTTGTATATGTAAAAGTGCGACTCTTAAAGGACTTAAGCGGTTGTTTTCAGCTTTCTTAATGAGCAAACAGAGAGTTGGCGGCTTTCATGGGATATAATAGTTCTTTACTTATTTATTTTTTTTGCCTAACATCTCTTGTCTATAAGACGCAATTTCGCATCAACAAGCAGAAATTTTGCGAACATATATGAACCGTTTGGGATTCTTTCGAAAAATTGATATAAATCAGACAACCGTCTGTTAGATACTCTACATCACTTTGTCTAACGCCGTCATTCATTCATTTTCTTAATAACACACAAATAATTATACATGATTTTTATGTAATTTATTTTCATAAGAACCCTCACATTTAAGAATGTTCAACACCTCAACTAACGTGGTCTCAATTTAGCATCGCTAGTTTACTTGCCAACGTTTTTTTGGACTCCAATTGCTTCTGTCACAAGAATTTGGAAGATAGACTTTGTCGCCGTAGTCGGCATTGGTTTCATGAGTGTCCTTTTATATAGAGCGGCCTAAAAACTAGACCTATGTGATTCAAACTCCCTACGCTTAATTTGATCAGCATTAATTTTCGTCCTAAAATATCAAAAATTCGATTTTTTGACATATTTTGACATAAACGCTTATTTTTCAACAGAATCCTCATATGCGTTGGAAGTTTTAATGCATCCGCCATACAATCCGGACTTGGCACCAAGCGATTATCATCTTTTTCTTGCATTGCAAAATTTCTTTAATGATAAAAAATTGGAATCTAGGGAGGATTGTGAAAATCGACTACTAGAGTTTTTTGCAAATAGAGACCAGGACTTCTGTGAGAGAGGCATTTTGAAGTTATCTTTAAAATGGCAACAAATCATACAACAAAACGGTGCATATTTGACCCAAATCGGACAATCCGAAGCATGTTAAATAAAGTCCTGAAATTCATATAAAAATAATGGATTTCTTTCTCCCCAAACTAATATAAGCTACATTTTAGTTACGAACGATTTTTGATCGAGAAGTATTGAAATTTTGGAATTTTTGGTATAAAGATTCAGTTTCCCTAGGCACAATTGTATAGAAATAGGCTTAAAAAGTTGTCCCATTCGATTCAAAATTTTCACACCAATTTAGAATGCTATTACTAAGCAATATTTATAACGAAATTCTAAAAATTTTCAAAATAAGACGTTGTGTGAAGACTGGTCGAAAAAATAGTTCGATTCGAACCATTCTTAAAACCTTTCGTCCATCGACTAAAATCCGTCAGTATATCATTTTTTATCAAAATATCTCAAAAAATTACGCGGTGTTGGTCGATCGCAGACAGAATCATTTTCTGAATCGAACGGTGTAATAAAGCGTGGGTCTACCTTAAGTTTTTCTGCACAAATTTCATTTTATCCTTTATTACAAGAGTGTAGGCGTCGCGTCGAGTATAATTTTTATTTTAAACAAATTAAACCACAAATTGTATTGTATTGAAAAATTCCTTAATGCTACCTACAAAATCTTATTTTGATGTTGTAGTAGATACAAATTCAAGACAATCAGGTGTAAATTGAAGTCACCAGTGCTGCGATAGGCTTACAAACATTGGTTTAAGCAAAGTATGTTTTTTTAAAGTATTTGTATTTTATTTCTAAGCTGCAATGCTGGCTTTAAACACACATTTTTTCCTTTCAAATGTCAAACGATGCTTATAGTTGCAACGCATTCCGAGGCACTTAGTGACTAAATTCAGAAAATCACCTTTTTTGCAGCTTTTAAAATTTTATTTAAAGGGCAATATAATGTGTGTTTTTTCGACTACAGGTGCTTTATCTATGGTTTAGTAAAATAGAAGCGCTTAATTTAAAGATCTACTAAAACTGTCTACGGATTATTGCAAGTGTTATTAAATTTCAATTTTTATTAGCAGATTGAAATGTAATCAAATATATCCTGAAACTTTGTCTATCCTTCTTGTTTCTTTTTTTTATTTTTTTATTGTTTTTTGAATTATAGTTGCCTTCTGACAAGTTTTATACCAAACTGTCATAACAAACTATTACAGACCAACTGCCTCCATCGCAGCACCGCTATGCCCTCTCATATAAAGAAATCAATTTTTTATGAATATTACAAAAAGGGGGAAAGGGGAAGAGAAATTCAATTCACTTCAACTTTTCTTTTAAACCTTTCATAGAACCACTAACTATGTGCAGAGAGACAGACAGGCGGAGACGACAGTTTTACAGCATCGAAAAAGTTGTTACATAAAAATTCAATTGAATTTTTCTTTTCTTTTATCCACAATGTTTTCTCTTTCCAATGATTTGGTCGGGGGTTTTTGTTTTTTACTTTTGCTTTTCTTTTTTGTCAATCCATCCGGCAATTGTTTAGCATTGCTTTTTAACCAATATTCGTTCTATTCATTCTCGGCCCTAAACATTCAATACATGCATGTGGATGCTCGCTCTATTATAAGTACTGGCGTAAAATTTTTCCATGTGTCATTGTATGCAAGAAGGAGGAGGTTTTTCCTAAACAACAACAACATACACTTACAATAAACGTATAAGCCAGCAACCAATGAAATTGAAGAAAACTGTTTCGTTAAGGTTTTTTTCAAAAAAAAATTTTTTTTTAGAAATGTAAAAAAAATGTTTCTTTCCACTCACGACATAGGTATACATACAATATATATGTGTAGATGATTGGCAAGTGGGATATAAAAGAATTGGAGAAAAGAAATCAATTACCGTTATTGATAATATATCTCGTGATGGCGAAAAGAAAAGCATCTCTTCCTTAAATCACTTCTAACAATTTTTTACAATTATCTGCAATTTTTTTCTTCATTTTTAAGAAAATATTTTTTCCGGTTTTTTTTTTTTTACTTTACTTCATGTAATATTTAACACGTGCCTTTAATCAAAATATTTATACGATTTTATTTTTTTTAATTTTTAATTTATTTAGAGACACAGCTAACATCCACTTTGAACGTTTTCAAATCGTTCCTCTTCGCCTCTAAAGAATCATCATCAATTTTCCATCAATATTTTTGATTCTCTATACAAACGCCTATAAATATGCAAATATCTACCTCTGCTTGAATTGTATACGTATACGACACGTGCTCTATCACTGTAAATGACGCCATATTGATATTTATGATTATTTGCTTTTTTTCTTAAAACTGTATTTAAAAGGACAAATTTTAGACAGAAGTAGAGGCACGAGGTTAATTCTGTAAGAAGTTTTAGATGAAATTACAATTTTCAGCTCAACGTTTACAATAGTGACTTGGCAGTAGTTTGAGTAGAGAATGTTGCAATTACAAGTAATACGTCCACTTTACGAGTAGAGTAGAGAGAGAGAGAGACAAGAGAATATATCATATTTACGGAAAAGTAAAGATACGCTTCATAGTTGAAACGAATTTATCTCCATTACTATCAAATTTTATTCACAAATATGACAGATTATCAAATTGTCCCTGACTCAAATTTACACTGCGAAAGTAAAGTGTACACTAGTGGACTGACTATCTCTTTATCAGTGTATTCACTGATTCCTTTAGCGCATCTGCTATTTACTCGTCCATTTCCACAGGGTAGACAGAGGCAGGTTAGTTACACTTCTCCTCCGGTGCAAAATGATATCACGCCTTAATGTATTTGGGTCGTGAGTAAAATATTTGTTTGAGTAGCACAGAAAACTTGTACCTTTGGAACATTAACTTTTTGCTTTTGAAATTAGTTCAGAGTACAGTTCTTCAATTCACTTTCCCTTATGCTGACGCAAGATGTAGTTGTAGTTGGTAATATAACCACTAAGCTCTAGATTGTAATATACTGCCACTATCTAGCTACATCAAAGCTACGGCGACTTCTACTTGTCTACATAACCATTTCCTTCCGAAATGGAATAATATTAGTAACCGCGTCTCTCCAAATCTTTTAAGGCAGCATTTTCTTAGCTTCTTCCTTCTCTTTGCCGGGTTGTTGTCGGATCTATCCAAGGACCTAATAAGATACATGAGGCTTCCAAAAGCTTGCTAGTATATAAAATCATTTGAATTGGGTAAATATTCCTCATGCACCTTTGCAAAGCTTTCAAATTGAATTTAAGGGAGTTTGAGCAGACTTACTCTATTGCAGGCTTGCCAAAGTTTGTTTGAGATTTTCTTCCTGATTTAGACAATTTCCACTTTCATTTACGAGTTATTGAATATTCAGCTGGAAGGTTGCCGTACAAATGCATTGACGTTTCAGCAAGAAAGAAGTTGTAAAAATTAACGATTTTCTCAGCAAAGTGGAGATAAAAGTCTAACGTCCTAGCAGCTATACAGTTATAATAGAAAGAAAACATCTATCGTGAAAAGAAAATCTTATTACTCATATTTAGCCTGAGCGTCTAAAAAATATTACCAATGGCGGCAATATTTAATCATTTACTAATTAAATATAGACTTGAGATGTTGGACCTTGGGATAAATATGTTTCAGATTGTTCCTTTAATGTCTTTCTCTTCTAGATTGCCCCTAAAAGCTATTATCAAATTTTCAATAAACGACTAACCCTACGTATAGTTTATAGTACATATGTAAAAAAAAACCAAGTAAAATGGAATAAAGCAATTTAAACAAGTAAGAACGTATAGTCGGGGAAGGCCGAACATAAATATATACCCTACACCACATTGTCTAACACAATCCTGTTGTTTACATATAAAGGCATATTTTTCATGTGCGTAGTTCTGGAGAAGCGGCCCCAAAACGCAACCTTATGTAGTACAAGTTTAATCCTTACATAGAGCAAGAAACAAAAATAGGCGTAGATGGTCCAAATTTTGTAGAGTTAATTTTTGTATGAAATTACAACCGCATTATGGATCAATTTCCATCACCATCTCTTAAAACTTGGAATTTTCTGCTCTACAAAGATCAATTTTCGTGAGAATCGTTATTAGGTTAGGTTCCAAAAGATACTCCGAGATGGTTCAAATTAAGCACAATTAATTTTTTTATGTTAAATTACTATTGTGATATAACTTTCATCGTGAAGCATTACACATTATACCTCTTTGCCGTATGGACTTCAGCTTTCGCTATATGAGATTGGGTGCAAAAATTGCCTAAGCTGTTCCAAAGTGTT
This sequence comes from Glossina fuscipes, assembly GCF_014805625.2. Taxonomy (NCBI): domain Eukaryota; kingdom Metazoa; phylum Arthropoda; class Insecta; order Diptera; family Glossinidae; genus Glossina; species Glossina fuscipes. The sequence continues at coordinate 2,140,403 of NW_023998456.1, forward strand.
CATGCCAACTCAGAATGCCGAAATACTACTACTTAGCATTTTTTGCCGAGAAATTTTTAAAATTAAAATAACGACTTTTCAGAATTGGGCGTTATATGGGGAATGGTCGAAAAAGTGGATCAATACAAATCATATTTAAGAGCGGTCGTCCTTGGGTGCAAACACATCGCTGCACCAAATTTCATTAAAATGTCTCTAAAGTTGCAACCTGTGGCTTGAAAACATATTTAGATGATCTCAGACGGACAAATCGACAGAGGGTCGGGTACGCTTGGATCAACTCCGATAATAATTCTGAATCGATCGGTATCGGTGGGTCCACTTTAAGCCCTTCTGCATGTTAGATACGGCCCCCCTAAGTTAATAAGCCTGAAGTGGTGCAGGCTACAAAAAACTAGTGAAAAAGTTAAATTTACGTTCCCCATTATCCGCCATTTCAAAATATTTTAAATTCTTGAGTAAATTGTGGACATATGATCTGTATCTACCATAGATTATAATTTAATACTCACAAATTTTGATTTTCATCTTCTTATAAGCGTGTTGCGGGCGAGCGGCATTATTTAGCTTAACTTAAGCTTTCTGTTCGAATTTTTCAGGTCGTTAAGAGCTCTGAAAGAAAGGTTTAACTCTTATAAATTATAAAAATTTATACTACGGTGTTTAAAAAGCGGTATAATAAATTCTGGTCTCTTCCCAGATTTTCTTTCTTCCTACATATGTTGTCGACGCAATCTACTTCATGCCAATTTCTTTAGAGATTAATGTACGGCCTGCTTAGTTTCTCGTACGCAAATGCATTTTTCGATGTTTGAAACGAGCGAGAAAGATAACCAAAAATGTGGTATAAAAGTTAACCTCAAAAACTTTTAAGCTTGGCCTTCGAAACGTTCTTGGGAAAAATATGCTGCAAGCGTTGAAAACAATGAACGTCATGGTCGGCTTTCTTTGTCCGCCGATGAACAATATCGCATCAAGAACGTTGAAAGGTATTAGAAATCTTCTTAAGACTAAGCAAAGACTGTTTGGATCATTATGTAACATTTTGAAGGACTGTTTGGGCGTCAAAGCGTGTGACATTAATGCCGTTTCTCACAATATATTGGTTCTTCGAAACGATGGCGCCGTCTTCAATTGGTCGAATAGATGAACGGAATCTAAACAAGGTAAACACTGTTCTCTTTAACTTATGAAGGCATTCACCATAAAATCGGAGACAGCTTTCAGTTATGGTGCTGTGCAACTGGCTACCGGACTGAAGAAGTGCAATTACTTCATTGAATAAATCCACTTTATTGCAATCAAAAAGTTGTACGACGGTAACATGTTCAGTGATCGTAGATACATATTTCATATATGATGATGAGTCTACTAACCGAAGCAAAGTTAAAATAAAAGCTAACCGCTTAACAAGCCACGTGATAGTGCATCCTTTGCTTTCAATAAAACGAAACAAGTAAGAACATTATTAGATATTCTACACCAAATGGTAATAATACACCAACGGTGAACGCATCCGAACCACTTTCAATAGCGTTCATCCTAGGGCGAAAGTATGTGTGTGTACCCAATTTGATCAAAATATCTGAAAAATTGCGACCTACAGCTTGAACATAAATTTACTTGGACAGGCGTCAGGCGGGCAGGCTGACAAACGGACATATGGACCGAAAGACAGGGCAGGCTTAGAATCATTTTCTGAATCGTTCGGTGGGGTGGGTGTATCTTAGGCCCTTGTCCGTGTTACATACGTCCGCGGAAACTTAATACACGCTATACCCGAAATGGTGCAGAGTATAAAAAACGAGGGAATGGTATTTTCTTCATGCTTTGAACTCTTCTTAAGCCCGGAGAAATAAAGAATAAAACTAAAGTCGTAAAGCAATAGAATCTAAGGCCGCACCCTAAAAGGATTTTTCGTAAAGCCGATAGCATTAATAAATTGAACCGGATCAAATTTTCAATAACAGCCTATAGCTGCAACGAAAAGAAAAAAAGGTCTCCGTGAATTCCCAATTTTAAAGGAAGTAGCCCACTCATTGACAATGACGTAATAACTTGGGCAGACGAAATGCTTGAAGGTGGAAATGAGATTGAAGTGCTGGTAATTGTTTTTTCTTTGCACCCATCAAAGCGAGATGGAAGTATACAAGATTCCTTCTTTCGTTTGTAACACCCAGAAATACATATCATTTGCTTGTCTTCCGTTATTGAGTTACGAAGTAACTTGACAATGAATTTAAAAACTAGAAACCTGATGTATAGGCTCTTAGTTGTGGGCACCAGATCAGGTGTGAAGGTGCCTTTGATTACATTGCGATCAACCTAAGAACTCGTCTACGAAAATATTTGGTAGCGAGAGATAGCAGGCCAGTTTCAGTGGATTGACACGCCCATTTATTGTAAATCTCTCATCAAAATTTTAAATCACATTTAGGCGACTATAACTGTAACTATAAATCTCTTGCTTATGTTAAATGCAAACTATAAACCGGTTTTATGCGGCACTCTATCTGACCGCGTTTTTTTTTGTATATAATAAAAAGCCAGGATATTTATCCACGCGCAACCCTTTACTATGAAGGGTTAATTGCCAGCAACAAATTGCAACTTAATCAAACGTTGACCGTACACGATTACAAATAAGTAAACAAGAGAAAAACATTAACGACCAACGACAAGCTGGGCAAGCAGCCACAGACTGAAGCCAAAGGTATTGAAGGTCAATCAATAACCATAAAGGTCAGTTTTGTCGCACTTATAAACATCAATGAAACCAAATAATAATTATGTTTAACAAGGGGTGAAAAATTCATCAAAACAATTGCTCAAGTTGGTGGACAGGGGAAAGCACTCTACAAGTAACTTAGGCACTAACTGGTTAATAAGGCGAGTGGCACGCGACCTTTAAAGCGTAGATACAGAACTGGTCATATATTTTTAAGCACAAATATTAAATTTGTTTTTATTTTTATTCGCGTTCCTGCCTTTAAGGAGGAAATGCTAAACGCAATACGGAAGTGGAAAATTCTCTCAAATGATTGCAAACGATATTCAAGCGTAAAAAATGCTTTGCCATAAAATGCGAAATCTTGTATTTTGTACAGGAGTCAGTAAATTTCTTTTACAACAACAAACAAGAATTTTTATTGCCAAAATTTTGCATGTTTCTGGCGAACGAATGCCTGTCGTTGCCGTTAGATATGGTCGAGCAGGACTTGTATTTTCGTAAAGCAAAATATAAATGTGGTTGATATAAAGTAGTAGAGGGATGGCAGGAGAATGAATGGTAACCTAATAATATGCATGGTTACAGCAAAGATTTAACCATTGTTGTAGTTATTGTTCTATAATAAAAAATCAAAAAAAAAAAAAAAAATCAAGAAGCTTACAAAACATTAAAAATTCAACCATCCAAACTTGTTGCGTACATTAATGAGGCCACTTTGTTACTTTGCTGTTCTTGGTGTTGTTGCTTGTGAGGAAAAAGTATATTTGTTGTTGATTTAAATAAAGGCAATGTGAATGAAATTCCTTCCATTGTTTCATAAATAATCATTCCACTGCTACTCTATTGCGTTAAATTTATTTAGATTTGGAAACGAACAATGTTTCTTCAAATTGCTCAATGCCAAGCTGAACTAGGAGAGGGGGGATAAAAGATTCTTAATTTTCGATGGAATTTGTCAATTAGTCTCAATTCAAAAACAAGTCAGAACTAGATAAGCCACGCCCTTGCTTTAGAAGCGAGAAACGAGAAAATTATCTCGAGAACACATCTTTTCCGGGCTGGGTGGTCCAACCTATTCCTACTCCATGTCGTTAGAAAGTGAAAAAAATCTAAAAAATGTAGTAGAAGTAGAAAAACTCATAAAATGCACTGCAAAGAGAAATCAACGACGACAGAATCGAAAGAAACAGGCGGCCGCGTCGGATCCCATTCGTAGCAGCCGAACTTCACAGAATAGTGTGGTTGGGAGTCGAATTATATTAGGTCCCTTGGCGCACGTATAGAATTAAAAATATCGCGGAAAGAATACATTTTTTTAAGAATACAACTTTTGGACGCTTCGTAATGTGGAAAGAGCAAGCGATTCGTGCAATTAAGTGGTTTTGCTCAAGCGCTTTACTTGAAAGAAATTACCTACGATGATTATACTGTCGTAAAGATAGAAGCTATAAATAGTTCGCCAAACAAAAACAACTAAGAAACTCAGAAGGTCGCCGGATGATGTAAGTGAAACCGACAGCACGTTTGGGAAAGGACAAAATTTTATTTCAACCTTCGATGCGCATCCTGACAATCATCGAAATCATCATCATGAAAATGTAACCCTTCGCTAATTGAAGAAAAGCCTCAGCCAAGTTTCTTATTGGAAATATTTTTCAAAATTTTTAGTTTTTGCTCTTTTAAGAACTGTAATGCCAAGGAAACAATTGGAAGAACCAACAGATAGAAAGTCTTGAAGCGACTACCAGTATAAATTTTGGCAAAACTGATTTAACCGCTTAGGTTCCGGATTAAGAAAGAATAGAGAGCATAGTTTACTCCATAACCAGCTTATCTTCTCAACCGTAATCTATCCTACCGCCAGTTGGCATAAGCATTTGAATGAGATCTTTGACCGCAGACTCAATTAAGTTCTCTTGCCGCAATCTCTCATCACTATTATGCGAAATTTTTATTATATCCATATAACCATAACCTTAGAGTTGTTATTCCACATATTAGAGTCTTTCTCCCCCTATTGTCACTTTCTTTAATTTCCAAATTACCTATAAAACTGTTGCTGGTTATTAAATAACAATGGAAACATGAAATTATAGACATTATTATAGGTCTCAAGCAACAACTCACCTATAAAAACGTCTGTCTCCCCTTCCTTTGAAAAATATTTTCTTTTTTCTCATATTAAACTTATTTGTGATTTTTTTTGCTTTCGTTTCTTGAATACTCAATTTTCTTTCGATGGAAAATGATGCCATTGAGCAGCTATTTAACAATTCCCTTTATAGGCCTTTTGTCAATAAGGGAACTTAATCTCCTCCATCTTACCCCCTCAGTTTGAAGCACCCCCGTACAGGCGATACATGTGCCTTTCTTTAATGACATGTTTTGGTTGCTGAGCGTTTGCGAACTTTTCGCAAAAAGTGTCGACGTATGCGATGACAGATATCGCCTGTCAGTGTGTGTAAAATTTATGACACGCAAGCTTTACACCCGCTAAACGTTTGTTTTTCTTTTGCGAAAATCCGAAAGCCAATCAACTCTAAACTGTGCCAAATATTCAAGCAAATCACAATATTACGTTCTCCTCCTCCTCCGCCTGCTTGCGTTTGAAAAAGAAAAACACGGAAAAACGTACTTGACTTCTCGAAGTAACATTTCTCTCAATGATTTTCATCTATTTTGTATTGTTGTTGTCTGTCACTCCCTAACACCCTTAATGTCAAACGAAAAAAGAATATTAAAGCTTTCTTTTTTGCGAAAACCTCAATTGTAAATAAACCCTAATTTTTTTGCAAACAACTTTCACCCCAATACAAGAAACCAAGTGAGCAATACACCGCTTATTAAACTTTCCGGACTTTTCACGATTTTCCTCTGGCAGTAGTAGTAGTAGTAGTAGTAATAGTATGAATGTTTGATTGTTTAAAGAAGCGAACGGCATTAGTGTACATTTTCCAATAGCGATTTGGTGAAAGCATCATCAATTTATAATATGGGTGCAGTCGTTCGTGCAGGCAATCGTAAACCGGGACGCCATTCACTGAAACCTCAACATATTAAGCGTTAGGAAATATGACGGACGTACAGAACAAAAGAACGAAAAGCAGAGATACTTAAGCTCGGCGGTAGGCTTTTGCAAACACAATCAGATTTACAGCTTGCGGATTTTTTTTTGCTTCCTTTCTCAGAATATTAAAGATTTCGCAAAATGAAACTCAATCACCCTGCTTTGTTATCTCGACCCAAATGATGTAATAACATTTTTTTTTTTACAACAACAATACACACAAACATTGTGGCTAGCATGTGAATGTTTGTTTTTAGCAAAAAAACCAAGAAAACATCATTTAACAACATTTGGGATCTAAAAAGGGGGATGAAGGCATGATCTTTGCATATGTTTGTTGCACTTGTGCGTATATAGGCTTTTATTTGTCTAGGTATTGACAACATTTCTTTATCGGTAATTGGTATGGGTCGTAAACGATTACAATTTATGGGTGGGGTTCGATGAGATTAAGTATTGATATTTATGTGGGTTGTACTTTCATTTATTGCAATTTCTATTGTTACTATTGTTGTTTTTGTTGTTGTTGTTGTTGTTGTTGTTGTAGTTGTTACTGTTATTACCAATGACTACTGCTGCCGTTTTATGTAAGGCCGTTTATTGCAATGCAAACAAACCACCTTAACAATATTTTAATAATCATTAAATCGAATTTCGCTTTTTGTAAATGATGTCTCGCGGATAGAAAGGGGGAAGGAGAGAGAGGAAGCAATTGGTTGATGGGGGATGATATCGATCAATTACCTATAACTTCACGTGTTCCGTTCGCCCGCTTAGAGTATAAAAAGGGATAATCAGCTAGTAATTGGAAAAGAAAGAAATTTTAGTGAAAGAATTCTCAATAGCAAGAAATGAAAATAAATGAGAGCGCAACACGAATCTATGTTTAATACCCTTCGCGTACAATTCGGCTGAAATAACACTAAAAAGTGCTGAGAAGGAAGGCAAAGCTACGGCTAAAATAAGTCAGAAAGAGGGACAGAAAAGTTAATAAAGTAACATAATGGAGTTGGTTTGGGTTTATAGCAACGATGACCCTAAAAAAGATTTATTCCAGGTGGATGAAGACTTGAAGTCGTAACTGTTTCTTAGTAACCGCAACCATCCCGAATTTCGACCTTTTCCAAAAATATATTGCAACAAAAAGAAGGCGGGACGCAGCAAAAATATCATATGCATTATAACCAAAAAATGCTGCCATTCTTAGGTCCGTATAGGGTTTTGGAAAGCGACTCAAAAGTGTTGATATTAATTTCAACTGGTAACACTTGAATTTTACCGCTCCTGCTTAATTTTTTTTTGCAATTTTTAAGCAATTAGCCTCGCGTAGGCCCAGCAACTTTCACGAAGCAACCTTGTATATGAAAATGATTTTCAAGAAGCTAAATAAATACTGTAAATGCGTAGGCATATCCCAACGATGTATTGTTCTTTGAAAGGTCTTGTAAAAATGGATCAAACGTTGCCAAGTTGAAAAATCGCTTTATCACTTCTCTACATGTTTACCTCGAAAGTGGGTTGATTTGTCGTTTACGTTTCCTAGTGATGGTTTCACTGCCCCTCGGAAGCACGAACTTTAATTGTTTTTGCATACTTCGTGATACGGAACAGGGTCTCAACTCAATTTTTTGCAGTTTTCATTGGCCGGAATCTTTTCTCGAGTTAGATGAGGTGGAGCTCTTCACGGTTTAAGAAACCCTTAATGTATACGTTGGCAAAGATCGAAATTTGACGTTGAATAAAGCAGCACACCATGATAAAGGAAGAAAATTCTCTTCCTTAAAACTGATGCACTTGCCATCGATGATTTACTAACCGTCGCACTTCTTTTATGCCGAATGTCTTTTTGCATTACTTATTACAAGAGTGTTATGTAATTTTCTTAATAATTACGCAATTACTTGCAATCCTACGGCTGGGCGATTCCAAAAGAAACTGAAAGATTTTTGGGCAATAATTTCTTCGTATACGATCATTAAACTTATAAGCTGACCGATGGTTTCATTCAAAAAAGATTTTTCTATTCAAAAAATTACCGCGGAAAGTATTCACGTAAAATGCACAGAGGCAATGACCTTAGATATAAGAAAGCAAAACAAAAAATTGTTCATTCTGCGATAAATTAAAGAGGAATTCTTCTAATTGAGCCAAGTAGCCTTTGTGAGAAACTTCGAGTGTTCTTAGCATAAGATAAACATTTTTTTTTATTTTGTTAATCAATTTAATGTTGTCCGGTCAGTATCACTTTCGCAAAGAATTATATGCAACAAAATACGACTAGAAACTTTCTACAGTCTAAAACAAGTAAAATGGACCACGGTCCACCTCGAAATATCCTACACCGTGTCGCTAACCCAGTTAACATATACGTCGTGATCCGTCCATCCGTCCATGTCGGATTTCCTCATAAAATTTTATCATTGCGAAGGCTTATTTGCCTTAATAACGTATTTTAGAAAATATTTTCGCCATTTTCTCATGTCATGTCTTCATTACAACCTAATTTCATATTACGCATATTCTGTGGCTGAGGATATAAGTATATTGCTAAAAAGATCGGCATAGTTAACTGGTTAATACAGTTATTCGTATAAAAATTTTTGAAAATAATGTATTGTTTGGGAATTTGTCGCAATGATGGTCCGACCTGAACCATTTTCAGTAGCCTTTATCCTTTGACTAAAACAGGTCAGTGTGCCAAATTGTGCGAAAATATCTCGAAAATATCCGGGATATAGATTAAACAAAACAAACCAAAACGAACAGACGGACAGATAGAAATTGAAGTTACAGGAAACAGAAAACTGTATTGGAAGTTATGAGCGAAAAGACAAAATTTTTTACGTAATCGTGCAATCATCATGACCGATCTATAGGCGGTAAAGGAAGCCGCCCACAAAGCCATTTGCGCTGTCGTTAGTTCCTGCTTCACCTCCTACGATTTCCGTGTTTAACCTTTTAATCCAGACAAAGTTCCCTTTTAGGAAAGCTATGAAAAACCGAATTTCCTTGCATACATTCTCAGGCGAAAGTTCTTACTTAACTTGGCAACCTTGTCTTCTATATACTGCATGTCAGAAATGCTTTTAAGAGTATTTCATAAAAAAGTTAGTTTAAAGAAATTGCAAATTCAATAACTAAACATTTGTTATCGAGTGCTTTTTTCCAAATCCTCAATATCGAAGTACTTTACTAAAAAAAAATATATTTATATATAAATATAAATGTAAACAAGCACTTCACCCACAAAAAAAGGAAAGAGAATAAATATGTATAGTAAATATACTAAAGGTTTCAACTTGTTGTCAAAAACTTGACTTTAGCTCAATGCACACGCATCTTCACACTTATCACTTACGAAAGAAAGAAAGAGAAAAGAAAAAAAAAACGAGAAACAGTGAAGAAGCGCCAAAATTGTCAATACTACTGACAACTCAAGCAAACTAATATTTGTTCAAAGGAGCGGAAGGGAAAAGTATCTCTTCGTGTAAACGTGGACTTGTGCCAAAACATATTATGTTTTTATTGAAATTTTATTTTATTTCATTGGATTTCAAAGGTAAAGGCATAGCAGTCATATAATACAAAAATATGCAAGAAATTTTCAAAGCGAAAAAACATGTTACTCTCGTTTCCATTTCTTGTTTGTAACGTCTACGCAGCATCTACGCATTAGGCACAAGAAATGCTGATCTAAGTGGACTTTGATAGCTGCATCAACTTGAGCCGACTCGATTGAAACAACTCTGTAACTAATTTTCGAATTTCTGCAATTAAGAAAAGGAGTAATCATCATCTTAACTACTTGCTACTGGAAATAAAACAACGTTAAACAGAAGCACGAGAGGCTAAATGGATGCGCATAATATAGATAGCACCTAAATGCAAAAATTGTCGAAAAAGCAAAAGTTCGAAGATTTCTCCGTATAGTTTATGATTATTTATCACACAATTTGGAGGAGATCGGCGGACTAAATAACAAATTAAATTTAAGAGAAAAAAAATGCCGAACCGTCGAAAGAAGCTTACACAAGATTCGCTGAACGGTATCCAAAATTCGACTAAGAAAAAAGTCTTTGTTTCTTAAACTTCTTTTCTCTTTTTACATAATTTTCTCTGCAGTGAAAGCAAACGAAGCAAACGATATGCAAATTTAATGTTTCACTTTATTAGTGGGAAAGACAGTGTACAGTATATACAGTAGCACTACTTAAAATGGTGGAAAACCGGGAGTCGTTCGCTTTAAATATAAACAAAGTGTAAGAATAACGTTTTAAACACAGCGTCACAGCGTTTCTCACCCCCCCAAAATTTCAAGCCCACATCGATGGTAGTCTCCCTTTTACAACTAATGGAGTCAATTGATGTCATTTATCTTAAATAAAATTTTCTTAGCGTGCGAATTTTTTTCTCTAGAGGCATACTAAAAACACGTACAAGGGGAGGTAGAGTTCTACAAAGACAAACAAAACAGAAAAACCAGAACTTAAAGGAAGAATAACACAAGTTAAACTATTAGCCCTGAGAAAATTCGTCATGTTAGTGTTTTCTTGGGTAAGAAATCAACTCTTTGCTTAAAGATTAATTAGAGACTGATAAATAATTCACACAATATGAAAAAGTCCAGTCGTATAGCTTGACCGAAACTTATCCTAAATGGAGGTTAAGGCATTAAATTGGCATCTGGAACGTGCGCGTGAGCAAATAAATCATTTTCTTATTCTACAGCAACAATAACAACAATAACAAACAACAACAACAACATTAACAATACTCTTATAACAAATTTTTCATAATATGATCTAGTAATTCAAGTGTAAAAGTGCCGCAAGACTAGGTAGGCTCTGTTTTTGTACTCGACAACGCTTTACAAACTCATACAACATACAAGAAGATATATATTACCGAACCAGCAACAGAATGCTAAGAATACATTGCATGTTGCCTACACATATACCACCAGCGCAATAATACAAAAAAAAAAAAGGAAAAGAAGATCTTTTTAGTAGTTTAGGCTTTCATAGAAATGAAATAAACAACAAATCGGTTGGTATTTATTTAATTGTGGGTGTAACATTTGTCTGAAGTATGGAGCACAGCCTTCTCGTTTCGACTACTCACTCACTCCCCTCCGTGTAATGTTTTAGTGAAAAATTCCTTGTCTCTCTTCAAACGTTCTCAATCACATCATGGAAAAAGTTAGTCAGTTCACAAACAAAACATGCACATGTGGCCAACTATCGAAATCTCACTTACCTCCTTCTTTTTTCTCTATTCTATTCGTGTGCACCTCATAAATCCCATACTTAACCATAACCGAAAAAAAAAAAGAAAAACTTTACATGCAACACGCGAATTATACACTTTTACTACGTAATCCTAAAGCAGACAGCCACAACTACTATGTGGATGAACAACAGATGTTTAGCTTTTTTTCATGTGTGTATAACTATTTGCGAGCGTGTATGTTTGTGTGTAAGTGGTGGATATAGTTTTCGCAACTTAACTCACAATTTAAAATATTTTGTTATCTTTCTGCCCCCTCTTGTTGTTGTTGTTATTATTATTATTATTATTGTATTTCACGTAGTTAAACGATTTGAGATCTCTTTTAAAACGCTCTACGAATTATTCATCTGGACATTCATACGAAAACGTAATGTACAGCGTGAAAAAGAAGAAAAATCATCGGCACTGCAATTTAGACACCGGAAAACAATGAAATTGACAGCATCCTTGAGGCAATTACACCACTGTTAGTGTTTGTAACACTTAAAATCACTGGCTTCTTTGCGCTCTCTCTTCCTCTCTGAATTATAAATTTCTCTTATTCTTCTTTTGCCTCATCCTCTACATTTTAAGTCAAACTTATGATTAATACATCGATGCATGGTTAACATTACTATCATTATTGATATGAGAAATATTGGTATGTAGAGCCTACTCTTCAATAAAAAATGTGGCCAGATTGTCAAAAAAATCTTCAATGAACACAACGAACGAGCAGATCGTAAGCTTTCCTTACATTTCTGTTGGCGTCAGACTTAGTATATACTTAGTATATTACAAAAGTAAACATTTGTAGCTCATCGCTTATTGCCATTTATTCTGAAATTTCGTTTATTGTACGCATCGAGGTGAGACGCATTGCTAGTCATTCCGAGTACGACGCCACACACTACATTTTACGAATCCCATAACGTATAAAATATATGTAGCCGAAGAGCGGACCATTCGGAATTGATTTAACCTCATTTGTATCATGCCCGCCTGTCCCGCAAAGTTCGCAGGCAGGAAACGTAACGCGCCACGGCGCCCCTTTGCCAAAAGATTAAAAAAGAATAAATTCATTGGCTTTGCTTGCTTAGATTAAAATGTATGTGTAACAGAAAAATCAATTGGAAAGTGATTTCTTCTTCTTCTACAATTCTGTGCAACAACAACAGATAATTTACTGTATGGGTCAAAAGAGGTTCAATGTGAGCACGAAGCTCTTTGTTTGATTATTATTAAAGTTGATGGTAAACTTGATTGTACATATGTGTATGTATATATATATATATATATATCTACGTTTAGCGTCTTATCACATCCCAACTTATCCTTTCATTATTAGGTCGGCAGTTTTTGCCTTTTTCTTAACATCTGCTTTTCCCCTATCAAGGTTACAATTTCTTTTGGTAGATCTAAAAGATTTACCTTCTGCGTTATAATTGGGTTGACACTTACAAAAGACAGAAGCATAAAATGCATGTCCGCGATAAGGACAAAACTGGCTCCCAACTTCGTAACAGATTTTGGGCTGGATAACTCATTTAGGAGGACCATTCATCTTGAAACGCATTTACTGTACACAAAATGTTGTAGCGGCCTATCACAGACATGGGAACCTAATCTAAACATACCCCAGGTCGAGCTAAAGCACAGGCGTTAGTAAGTTGATTCTTTTAAAATTTTATTTGAATTTTTTGCCTACTGGGGGCTTTTAAAGCCTGCCTTGATTACCTTCGGACTATGGAATATAAAGTGATCCATTTTGCGCTTCCGAAAACAAACCAAAATAAAAACCACTTCTGATCGAGAGTTGGATCAAATTGTTCTTCTCCAAAATTTTGTTTGAATCTTGCCATTATTTATCAGACATCTTGCATAACGGAATCCTATTGAAACAATTTTCGATAACTTGTCTACACACAGCGGGAAATAGCTCGACGATAATTCGATGCATGTTTTTTTTTTTAAAGTGTCCAAAGTTTTAGGTTTGTTCGCGTAAATTCGGTTCTTTGAGTAACCTCACAGAAAAAAGCCGTTCAGGTCGGAATCATCACTTTCGTATCACAAAAAATCAGTGACGTTCTCCGTTGAGGGATACTACGACGACATTTTCCGCCCACAAGCCACATGGGGAAGTCCATTTTTTCCTTTAAGTTTTTCCGGAGACGGAGGATAGGATTTCTTAACTGTAGAGGGGCAATTTTCCTTGTACGAGACCATTTAGTCAGAGATGAACTTTACCGCACAGGCAAGAATGGATTAATTCTTTTTGTGATAAATTTAAAGATTTTCTATACGCTATACAACGTTATATTTTTTACTGCTAATTTACTGAACAGAAATGTCAATTTTTGTAGATAATCTGAGGCAAAAGATGAACGGTATGAAGCTGTCAAATTCGGAGCATAAAATCGATGGTCCTACCCTTGTAGGCTAATTAGCAGAGTGAAGCATTTTAGACAAAGACACAGTACTAAAAAAGAGTTTGCTACAATATTACGTTTACTTCTTCATCAACACAATGAAAGCTGTAGTAATCTAAACTGAATATGTGTTCGATTAAATGTAACCGAAGTTAATAGACTCGCAGTTTATGTGAATAGCGGCTCTTGAAAAAGAACAAATTATTTTTAATGCAGAGATTAGTTAATCTGCTCTGTGCATATGAGTGAAGCGGGAAAGGTTGGAAATAAAAGAAATGTAGGAATGATTCTGTCTAGGAAATCTATTGTCATAGTAGGTATATTATGCAAAAAACTCAAACTCTCTGCGGACTTACTAGTCCGAGTAGCGGACTGCAGAGTATTCTTTTCAACTATGAAATTCCGTAATGCCAAGTAAATCAAGCAGATGTGAATTAAGAAAGAGGGAACGTGGATAAAGAAAATAAAAAAAAGAAATGCAAATGCAAGAAGTTATGGCTTAAAAGAAGAAGTTTTTAGTTTAAAAATGCTTTGAAAGATTGCACAGAATACCATAACCAACAATTACAAACTGATTAGTTACTGATTATTGAAAGTGAAGATTTGAAAAATATTTTTTTAACATTTTTTTCATTTATGTTTTCAGTGTAGTAAAAACGTCTCCTATCCATTTTCTTTTTTAAAAGTTTAAAAGAACGGGAATAGGAGAGAACTTTTTTCAAATACCGTCCCGATCTGCTCTCCTATTGCGTGACTCAAACCTACTGTAGATGATTTCTTACTCAAAATGATTTTATACCTAAAAAAGCCCTGCAAAAAAGTATTCGTTGAAGTCCACTTCCCAAATGGCTACTAGGCCGCCGCGAATTATAATATTTGTTGAAATTGTCCTCATATCTTATACTGTTCCTGCTCTTAGCTCTGCGGAATAATCGCAACAGAAGCTGCATTCTGCAAAAATTCTTTTCAGTTATGCATAAATAAAAATTAAAAAATGAGCATAAGACGAATGTTTTTAAGACTTAATCGTCGGCAATTATATTAATCTATTATTGTTTTGATTTTTTGAGGATTTTTCGACAGCAACTCGCTTGTAGTTTGTGGCGAATACTAATAAATCTGGTAACTTTAGTAATCAGTTAGTAAAACGGATTCAAATCACTTAACATAAGAAGTGTTTTACACACAATATAGTAAACACAGCACCTAACCCCCATATGACCCTGAGAGAAGAAAAGAAACGATGAGGTTGTTAAATAGTTGTAGTCGAGGAAAAAAAAAAGGCCACATTAAACTAAAAACATATAACAACGGCTTTTCTTTTTCACAACACACAGCACACATCATCTAACTGCAACTAATAGCTGTCAGACGATTCGGGAAAAATGTAAGCTGCCGCGTAAATTTCAAACATCAAGCCATGAGAGATGGGGTAAGCGTTTGCATGCGTGCATGCTTGTGTGCGCGCCTATAAAAATCTATAACCTAACATTAGGCCGCCTTATTAATGGCAAACCAGTGGTAAATATGTTAGAGCCTACTTGAGGTGTATGAGTTGAAATGAAGTGAAGCTTTATAAGAAAGAAAGAAAAGAAAAGAAAAGAAAAGAAAAGAAAAGAAGGAAAAAAGTTTAACATGTAGTTAAGCGAAAACTAACGAGATTCACAAACTATGAGTTAAAAATATGGTGAGGATTTCGTGCCATGTATCAATTTTCTGAAATTAGAGTTGGTTGTTGTTATTGTTGTTATTGTCTTTTTGGTAACGATTACCACAAAGAGTTAAACATTATTGATCTCAAATAAGCACTTTCAGCTTTTTTTTTCTTGCTTTTCAAGAAACCTAAGCACGCGCAGTTTCTGATCTTGTGTTATATGAAAAACAGTTGCCTAAAATTGCAGGTTCTCCATGGACAAGACAAGGCAGTAAAGAAAGAAATGGTTTTGAACTTGGCTTTTAGTTAACATTAGTACAGGTTAGGGATTTTGTACGTGAGATAAGGTGTAAAAGATTTTGTTTCTTTGTTTTTCCTTTTTCCTTTTTTTTTTTTTTTTTTTGGTATATTTCAGTTTTGACTTTAAAACAGTTAACCTTAACAAGAAGCTTGACGAAAACTTGGGCAAACATTTTGGGAAGTTAGAAAAACGGAATATTATCTGAAATCATTTAAGAAAATATTTACACAAACTAACAACGAATTTTAACGAGTTAAGCAAAGAGCGCGAAATTATTTTAACTTTGGGAAATGCAAGCGAAAATGAAAATTTCCTTACTCTTCACTTAATAGCAATATGTAGGCAGGTAAGTTTAATAAGAGCGAGATTTCAATACAAAATTGAAAAAAAAAAAAAAATAGTCAACACATCAACCTACTTTTGGTATAGGCTTTTGGCTGACTTTTAGCGGGAAGCAACTCTGTAAAAGGAAGAAGTAGAAGAAAATTAATTAAATTATTTCCTTTTTAAGTGAAGTTCTAGTAGTTGTGCTCTACTTATTATAATTGAATCTCGACACAAACTCTCATTATCGCAATCTCTCCGTGTAGTTATTATAATTTACCTATAAAAAGATTAAAATCTAATCGTATTACGAAAGCACAAAGTAAAGTAAAGTCCACAGAATCGAACAATAACGGCATCTCTACATCGAACGAACGAGCAGCGGACACCTGAACAAAGGCGACAAAACAGTGAACAGTAAGCAGAAGACAGAGTGAGGCTAAATAAGCTTCTAACGTATTAATTTGATAATAAATAAGGAAGTTATTTACAGCATTTCGAGAAGCGAATAAAAAACTAGAGTACAAGAGTATAGAGGAAAGCAGAGCACGCGGAGCACAAAACAAAAGCAAGCAACCATCGATAAAATAATAATAAAAATAATCACACATTTCTCGCATCAAAAATGATGACTTAGATCACACTCTTGAAGGTGCGCGGACTTTTTGCTAGAGAAAAGGTATAGTTATAATAGTAGTGGTAGTAGTTGTTGTTATTATTATTATTATTATTGTTTACCATTAGATTATGGACATGTTCAATAGAGTGTAAATTATTGAAGCATTACAAAAGAGAGAAAGGCACCAACGAGAGTCAAATACATTGTATAACACATTATAAAAATTTATTTTCTATCAACTGTGAAACAAGTAATAAATAAGCGATCGTTTCCTAAAACCTTTCACTCCAGTTAATGATTTTTAAACAAATTTTTAATTAAATTTCCAATTTTCTCTATACCTTTTTTAACTTTATCAATTTTTTATGGTTTTCTCTTTTGCCTTCCGTTTTTTTTCCCCCAAACAAAAAAATCAATAATAATTTCCTTTACATATATATATATATATATATATGTATATATATGCATATGCAAATATGTACTTAAGAAAAAATTTATGTAGTAGAATAAGTACAAGAAAAATCAAGACACACAACTGCTAATGAACTTTTTCAAAATGTGTATAATGAGCGAAATTTCATAGAAAAATAAGAAAAACAGGACAGAAAAGAAAAAGAAATAAATAAAGTTTACATTCATCCCTCGTCCTATTCTTTAAGAAAACAGCCCAAGGGTTGCTAAAACTCTCCTCTCATTTACCTTAACACAAAAGAAAAGCCATCAAAAAGTGTGACGCTCCAGTTCGCTTCGCCCGAATCCTCGCTGGGCACCATATAAAGTGGTTCTTTTTAGAAATCCGAAAATTGTCGGACACGCTCGACTTTGAATACTCTTTTAGGGTCGCAGTAAACATGGGGGTTAAAACGACCGCTGACTACTGCACCCTTTTTCCCTTATATCTTTTCCTTACGTAGCTTTGAAAGTAAACAACTCCAAACTAAGCCAAAGAATATGGAAAGGCGACGGATTTCTATATCGGTTTCTTTAACTAGTTTTTACTATATCCTTATGTACTTCATCTATGAATACTCGCATCGCGCGGAAGCGTCTTCGTTTTGCTCTCTTCTCCGACTTTTTTGCGATTAGCTAAAGTTATGGACACAAATAAATCAAGTATTCTAACCTTCAGGGTGGTCCAACATCCGTGTGGCATCCTACGAACTTATTGAGTGATGCCTTTCATATTTATCATATTAACGACAATCGTTATAATAATTGAAGATTTTTTAGTGATGGATCTACGAAGGTGGGCTGTAAGTCGAATAAATGCTTTCTCTTGGGTTTAGATAACTTCTTTAACTTTAAACACTGTACAGATTACAATTGTATTCCGTTTTTAGTCCTTCTTAAAAGAAATCTTTAATATTCATCCCTATTTCTACTCGTCTTTCCAGACCCGCATTATTTATTCGAATGCCCGTTCTTTGCGAAAATCTTTTGCGCATATCCAAACCCATGATCTTTCCTTAATTTCCATCTTCTACCTCGGCTTTTTTAGAAACATTGGCTTTACTTTCTCTCGAAACGCTTTAATCTGTAGAAAACAAATCGAACTGATTCTGAATGCGAAAAAAACGGAAAGGATATAAAAAGCATGACCTTCTTAGGAATCTATCATTTTTGTGAAGAGATTTTAGCTTATAATTGCAGAAAACTGGAGGAAGCTTGTGCCAAGCGGAAATTTGTGCCAAGCCGACGAAAGAAACGACTTATTGAAATGACTACGGGGAGACTTCAACAAGACAACTTGTAATAAGTTGCAACCGAAATCAATGAACTACTTTCTCCATTGGAAACCTACAACAGAAGTATGGTCTTGAAATTGAAGAACCTATAGGAGCATTAAATACAATAAGTTTTGACCAATTTTTCTAAGAGGACGTGCTTGATGTCAAGCTCTACTGAATAACACTCTGTCATCTCAATGTGAAGACTATAAGAATAATCTTACGCCACAGTACGTATGACCACATTGAGGTGCTCAAGACATGGTATTCATGGCTTTGATTATATTGAATTATATGCGAAAGGATAACGTTTAATGGAAGCATTAGATTTCCTGTGTAACACAAGGAAGAATGCCATGAATTTGTTAATGAACATTAGCAGAACCATCAGCCGAGTGAAGTACTCCGACCTCCTAATATCGGCGAGGGAAACATGTTTCTAAGGCCAACAACACATGTCGAACGCATTCAAAGGAAGATTCAAAACGTGATGTCATCACCGCAGACAGTTGCTGATGACAACTGATGCGATTTAGTCGAGCTATAAATAAAATAGGCATTAGCCGATTACGCGGTTTTAGTCTGATTACGTTCCCTGAGATATTGCAGAAGCCCTTGAGGATGTATGAGAAGAACTCAATTGGTGTGTTTTTGCGAATTCGTCGCGCTCTAAGGAAGACATACTTACGAAGCGGCATTTTAATCTGAGTACGTTCGCTGGCATATTACGAAAGCCCTTGATCGTATGATAATAATTTCTACAAATTGATGTTTCAGGATCTATGTAACAGCCCTGCTAATGAGAAATACCAAAATATGATTTCTTTCGTGGATAACCTCAAAGTGATTTGGTTTACACCCTACTGATTCACTTAGTGATCGCTTAGCTTCGGCAAAACCTTCAACGGCTTCTCTCTTTTTCTAAAAAAATAACTCTGTTTAGTTTTTTCTTTCTCTGTTTGCAACCATTTCTCGTTGCCGGGTCATAAATTGAGATGACTTTGCTTGATCAGATGAATGTAGACGTAATTGACTGTGCAACGCTTTTAAAACCTTCGAAGTCAACTCAAGGGGGAGAGCTTTTAGTGATTTAATATAACTAATAAGTGGATTGAAACCGCTCCCGTCTCGTAGCATTCTTTTCAAAATCATTTTCATTAGAATTAAAAACTTAAAAAACATAACATTATTCAGAATAAATACGAAATGCGTACTTTGTTCAAATATAGCCGAAAAATCAAATGTAAAGATAAATCCTGGATTTCGTTTTAACCATTTTTCAATTATATCTCCGAGTGGCTTTTAAGATCACTTAGAAGATCTGCAGCAAATTAATTTAACATAAATTGCAAAAAACAAGCAAATTTTTCGAAAGTAATATGGCGCCTAGCGGTCAAAAATTTAATATAAGAAAACTTCAAAATACATTGTATATGTATGTATGCATGTACATGCAATAGATAAATGTATGCAAGAATAACACGCGCAAAGAAGTGAGTATCAAGTGGTCTCGCTGCACACACAGCACATGAAACACAATCACGAGCAAATCAATAATTGCTAACTTTATAGGAAAGAAAAAATCACTGCTTTTAGAGCATTCCAGTTAAGGTGATGTGCTAGGGTTTCTTATTTTTCTTTGCTTTTTTTTTTTTTTTTTTTAGTTTTTACGAAAACGCAAAAAAAAAAAAAAAAAAATCGCGTCATTTCGGTAAACTGAAACTAGCATAAAAATAAATCGTCAGTGATAGTATTAAAAGGCACTTTTTTCGTAGCCTGGAATACACAGAACTTTTTGATCTAAACCGACCGTATGTTACGGCAGAAAACAAATGCGAATAAAGCCGCCCAACAAATAGTTACTTTTTCTTCGGTGACTTGTTACATTAATGTAAACTGTGAAATAGTAAACAGGCCGGCGGACAGACAGGCAGTCGGGTATATTGTTGAAATATTTCAATTAACTTTTTTGCAGCACTGCGCTATCGCCGACTACACAGCAGTACGGAACAGAGCAGAGCAGAACGGTTTGTATGGATGGAGAACAAGAGTAAAATGATGTTCAACACAAATGATCGCAAGCAGGTTGATCAGTTGTACTTATAGTTAGTTATAGTTGTTGTTCTTGCTGTTGTTGTTATTTGATTTTGTTTTGTTTTGTTTTATGTGTAAACCACAGGTTTTCGCCTCAGTTTAGTGCATTTATGTTATGTAGCCTCGTTCGGTTTTTCTGTTCTCACAAACAATAAACAATGTTTTGACAAATCGCTGAAAATTGAGTGCGCAAAAATATTATTTTCAATTTTCCAAATACAAGCACGCGCGTCCAGTCTTCTTGTTCTTCTTGTGTTCTGCTTTTGGTTAGGGCATGTGTGTTATTGATCTATGCCTCGGTATGCTAGTTTTACGTGTAAAACACTATGGTGTTTATGTAGATTGTTATTCACAAGGCGGAATCGCTTATAGAAGATATAGAAGACGAAAAGACGAAACAGGGTTTAATGTTTCTCGTAGCCCCAGGATGCTAATGATTGTAAATTAATAATTTAATATGGTTATATATACTATATAGTAGGGTGGAGTGTGTTCTGTGAAAATTACTTTATGTAAATCATATCAAGATAAATTCTCATATCAACGCATTAAAATGTATAAATTAGCCAAGATTATGGGCAGAGGGAATAATTTCTGGCAATAATAAAAAAAGATTATAAATTTCCGGTTTTGAATTGAAATTTTACCCAAAAGCTTGTTGTTTGCAAAAGCAAGATCCGCTGGATTTCGATTTTCAATATTCAAGATCTGTAGCTTAAAATCCTTACAATCTAATAGTGCAATGTAATGGATTGTTTACAAACAAAATTGAGAGAAAGAGAGAGAGAGAGAGAGAGAGAGAGAGAGAGAGAGAGAGAGAGAGATAGAGATTGAAGTAAGCTTTGGTCCTCCTGTGGGGAGGACGATTAGGCCGGAGAATGGACCAAATCGTTAGCTAACAAGTCCATTGCTAAAATAAATACGCGTAAAGTTGAGATGAATTGGTTGCTTGTAAGCAAAGCCTTTCATTTATTTGATCGACATTGGTTTTCATATGTAAATGATATAAGGTTTTCATTAAAAAACTTCAACGTTTGTTACCAATGCTGCTTCCAAGTACTTGACTTTTATATTAAAAAAAAAAATGTCAACAACAACAAAAAACAAATGTACGAAAATAGCGAGGTTATATTCATATATGTCATGCAACTAAAGCATGAATCTTCAAAGCATTGCTTCAGTGGCTGCAGTGTTGATAGTTTCTCCAATCAAACGAAACTAACACTAGCGAATGCTCCCGGCAACGGTTTATGCAGCTGAACTCGAAAAGGAACGCAATATGCTAAAGAAAATGATGTCGTGCTTCTTCTCCATGATAAAGTTTGGCTTCGTATGGCAAAACTTTCCTAGGCAAGCATCGTTCCAGCTTCCTTTGTGCCTTTACAAGACATTACTTCTTCTGTCTGCTCGAGTATGGCTTTCCGTCTTACGATAACACCG
This sequence comes from Glossina fuscipes, assembly GCF_014805625.2. Classification (NCBI taxonomy): domain Eukaryota; kingdom Metazoa; phylum Arthropoda; class Insecta; order Diptera; family Glossinidae; genus Glossina; species Glossina fuscipes. The sequence goes on from NW_023998456.1 coordinate 2,162,057, forward strand.
ACAATATCGCTCTGTTTTTAAAGTAAAGAACTTTTGTCTGAAAGCTAAAGGAATCACGAGGCGACAATGGGCATTACAAGCTTTACAAAACCACGGTCCATTTTTCATTTATAATCAGCATTAAATTTTACTAAAAAATGGACATAAATATAGCACATCACTCAGTAAGGTCGTAGGATGACACATAGGCGACTACTGACGAATCCCTACAAGGTTTAGTTGTTCTAGTTACGATACTTTTGTGGTCGTAAAAAGACGGAAAACTACGCATTTTGCGTGTAGTGTCACAGACAAACTTCATTTGAAGATTGGCGTCATCGAAATTCAATAGTCACCCTACATCTATATGGTGGCCTACGATATTAATCGCTGTAATAATTAAGGATTTTTTAGTGAGCACTTGGGTTTAAAAAGAAGCGCTGAAAGTTAAGCAAGTGTTTTCTCTTGTTTCTAGATAACTTTTTTGAACTTTAAACACTGTATGCGTTCCGATTGTGCTCCACTCTTGCTCCTACTCCTTCTTCAAAGAAATTGGAAAACAATAGCAATATAAATAAATGCACAAACAGGCATGACGAGTGAAGTGCTGTCAGAGTAAAGACGCGAGCAAACTTTTCTTTTCGTGAATTGAAAAATCTTCACCTTCTTTTAATACAAATGACTCCCACAGCAACGTAACTGCGACCACGTACATCATACCTACTATGTACACAATAGGAAGTTTTTCTTTTTCTTTCTATGAATATCGCCAAAAATGCCCAAAAAAAAATGTAAACAACATATTCTTAGAAAGGAAAAAACTGTGTAAGTAATAATATCAAACAACGTATACCGTTAAGAGGAAAGGAAATAAAGACAAATGAAAAGCGTTGTTTACAACCATATAAGCAAAGGATAGATAGAGAGACAGAGGGAAGGATAAATAGAAGGCAAAGAGAGAGCAATAAAGAGGAAACAACTCCACATTTGCATGTGAAATGAAGATTTGTATGGGGATGATTATTAAATGGATGGCATGTTAACTGTAAAACTTTTTTTTTTTTGTTTTGCTCTTCACCGACACAGGCCGCGACAGACTCCTTCTCTCATGCCACATCGTCATTAACGTGGACGTGTCCTGTTTGGTCTTAAGTAATAAAAGGAACGAAAGGAGATTTCAGAAAAATAAAAACAAGAAAATACCGGATGTGTACACCGCGTTTTGTAACGCGCTTTAAATATGCAGAAATACTAATGTAAGGATAAAAATAAATTCCCTTCATATGCTTACATTTCCACACCTCCTTTTCTAAAAACTTTTTTCGCTCTACCTTATCTATAAGGATAAAAGTTTGTAACGTTAGTCGGGTTTGCCGGAATGTATGGGTACACAAGATGTATGGCCACCTTATTGATGTGACAGCCATAAGTAACTAAAGAATTAAGCTGGACTGTGTGGTTGCTACAGTTGTTGCTTTTTTTTCTTTTTTTTTTTTTTTGTTTAGATTTATGTAACATCAAGTGTTACTTAAGTGTGTCGTTCACGTTGCGTTCTTTACGTCCAGGCGCAGGAAATGATAAGACATAGATCTGCTACAGGGAGAGGAGAAAAGGAGAGCATTTAACAATCGTTATATACATTTTTTTACTCCTAACGGTAAATTAACTAAAAAAATCGAACAATTTTTTCGCTTTTCTTTTATTTTAAGGCATAAATTTATGTTTTGAGAGGACTTTAAGGTGTGAGTACAATTAACAAGATATATGTAAATATTTGAGGAAATCTTCATTTTATATGTAAAAGTTGTTCTAACCCAGTCCCAGCATTTCGTTAAGCTTGACTTTTTCGATACGCTATTAAAGCTGGAATTATTTTTCCTCATTTTTTTGCTAGAATTAAGAATTTAAGGCAAAAAACTTAAATACGAGATATTGTAGTCACCGCTATTAACTATTTTCCCCGTCATTGCAGCACTTGTCTTGCTAGCATTTAGTGAAAGAGCATCCGTTCTTCGAGGCCAGCCATGAAAGCTGTAATCGTGATATCGCTACAGGCAAGCGGAATAAGTTGCTCAGTTGAAAAATTCTAGGAACTAAAGGTGGGGATTGGGAGGGGACTGGACACAAACCCCTTACAAGTACAGATATGAAACGTATTTTTGGGATTGCCGCTAAGAGTATTCTGCTTTGCGGTTGACGTTGTAAAGATCGGCATTCCATATTCGAAAAAATTATTTATTTCTATTGTCAAGGTGTATCCGAGCGGCTGTTTCAGTCGTTCTTATGTTCGATGTTTGTATTTCCCTGCTTCAGTACAGAATCCTTGTAAACGATTAAAAATTATAATTCACTTTCGCTTATTTATAAAGAAAGAAGAAACTTCCCGTCTACGGATAGCGTTTACTTCACTTACCCCACGTCTAATCGCCACAATATATAGCTATTCGAGAAAAATCCAGTGGTTATGCTGCTTCTAATAACAACTTATTTTAGAATTCTACGAAACTATGATTAATCATATAATCTCAGGGATTAAAATAGACTAACGAATTTTATAGAGGTTACATGATCAAACTTTTTATATCTCAGCCTATCGCCCACTGTTGTGAATCTATTCGGCAACTAGAGGAACTGCGCCTAATCTGCTCTGCTATGGGCCATTCGCCTGCGTATGGGTTCCGATTACTCCTATATTTCGGAGATGTTATTGAGACGACAATTCAATTCAGTAGGAAGAGGGTGTGCAATCTTCTTCTCTTCTATGCGTCTGTTCGAAATCAAATTAGCGTTACCAATCTGTTAGTTGATCACATTCGAAATGGATCAGCTGACTTATTTCGAATATGATAACTTCCATATATTTTACTCCAGTCCTGATTGCAAATATAAAATAAACTATTCTACGTCTGAAATTCTTAATTAACATTGGTCCTCACAATGTTAACGATTTCTCTAGCTCGGATTATGTTTTTGAGCGCTTTGCACTATCGTGACGTATCCAGATCTCACCACCAGCCATGAGCTAACAACACTTCTGGTCAAATTGGAGGTGAAAAGTAAATCTTTCAGGTTAATTTCAGCACATGTGGAGTTTAAAAATAAAACTTTAATGTACAGAATGTTCATACTGTTGTCCAACACGTTATAGCGACAGCTTCGTCTTGTCTTGAAAATCTTCAAAAATTGAGTTAGTCTCCCGATGCAAGAAATTGAAAATATGAGTGTTATTGAAAGAGTTAACGAAAAGCTTGCAAGTAACTGCCATACGTTTCCTGCAAAATTGCTTATTGCTTTCGATCAGAAACAAACCAAAGTCTCTCGCTATCAGAAACATTCATAGGCAAAATAAGTCCAATCTTTTACACTCGAAATTTTTTTCATATTTAATACCTTCTGAGCAAGCCCTTGTCACCTATTACTATTAATTTTCGACATGAAAATATTTCACGAAGCTATGAACTGACAGTTATTTGCACAGTGCCCATAGCAGAGCCCTTGATTTTGAAATTAGCCAATGAAAATGAATCAATTCCTTATATACAAATATGTACCTTAGTTTTGGTAGCCTCTGTGGTGGTCTTTTCTCCCTGCTTTTGCTTTACTTTTAGGCTCAATGGAGTTTTAGTTTCCCGACTAGTATTATTCTTAACACTTTTTCGTTCACTATGATGTTTTTTCATGGCCCCTCTTTTATCGTGTACTTGCCTCACTGATTCATAGTGGCGTGACGAGAACTGAACCTCTCAGAAGTTTAAATCAGACTTTAAGTAATCCTTGCCTTAATGTTAAACATAAAGACAATAAAGACAATTTTGAATCAAAGATTGCTATTTAAATTGAACTACACAACCAGAACTAGAGTTAGGCGAGCGAGTCTCCTAATTTACTTACCCAGTTTCTCTGCAAAAATGATGAACATATCACAGGATAGGTAGATAGCTATGACTAATGCGTTTTATTATCAATCGACACTTTTTGTGGAATCTTCGAAGGGCTGTTTTCGAAGAATGCTGAAATGTTTAAAAATGAGCGATCGTTTAGGATGTGAACGAAAGCGGTGCATGCAATTTACATTCATTGGAGGAATAAACTGAATATTAAAAATTTTGTTTTGAAGTTGTTTTACACTCATTATTATACACTTTTGCTTTATGTGATTGTTTCCCCTTTAGCGTATTTTTTCAAAGACTGGGCCAACACACTTTCAAAATAATGCACGTTAAGTGAAATGCATACAACTTGCATCACAAAAAAGCATAAGACTTGTTGCATACGCATGGCCCTTTTAACGTCATTGCCGTCATTGCATTCGCTTTTCTTTGTCGTTATCGTTGGCGTTGTCGACGTCGCCATCACATTATCAAAATAAAAGAAAAAAATATTTTATAGCACGGCGTTAAAAACACTCACTTATTATTTTGTTTACGCAACAAAGCAAAAATTGCGTAAGGATGTGCAAAAACAGCCAAAAAGACCTTGAGGGTTGTTATTGCAAAGAACCTTTCATTTTTCTTTTTTTCGCAAATTGGCTTTGGCTACATCAAACAACATCAAATCAAACCGAACCGAAGGGTGATTTTTCACACGACTCTCTTCCTTCTCTTGCTACTTGCCGCAGCTATCAATAGGAATAACAATAATAAGATAACATTATGTGTAAGAATATACTGAACACACAAACACACACACATAGCCACACACAATTTTTGTATTCTTAGGTATTATTCTTGTTGTTGTTCTCCTCTTCTCGTTATAATGTTGATAATGAGCCTGGGAAAGTTTCTGAAAATTCCGTTAGTTTTTCGTTACTGCCAGCCAGGCAGGCAGATTAAAATTGTCAGAGGCGAAAGACAAATATTAATGATTGGAGCAAAAATAATTGAATGTTTATGGAAAAAAAGGATTAAAATTTGCATGTTAAAGGGCAAAGGTAAGGATTGAGAAGGATTTGTATTTTACATTTGAATTTTTCGACTATTAATTAAAAAACATGTAATAAATTCGTGAGCTTGAAAGGGTTGCATTAAGTGAAAGCAAACTCTTTTTATTCATTTATTTCGTGTGAAAGAAAAGCTTCGCTTCACACATTGACGACATTTGTGCTGATACAATCATCGAATGATCTTTGCCGCTTCTATTAGGATCAGCATTCTGCAAATTTGTCTGGCAATCGTTATTCTTTTGACCTATGGTAAGTTTTGCCTTTGTAATGCTTTAGAGTCGTTGGTTTCTCTTTTTTTGCTAATACTATCCTTAATGCCTTCCCTCTTAAGTTGATTCGCATAATTTTTAACAAATTCAATTATTAACTCATTTCTTCTGTATTTAAAAGTCAATGAGGTCAATTAACAAATTAACACTTAAGTTGCAATAAAGGTAAGAACTGGTTTTTTTTAAAACTGACCAAAGTTTACCTTTCCTGAGTACGTTTCATAATAATGAGACTGAAAAAATGCTAATTTATGCAAATTTAAGTAAATACCCAGTTAATCAGGTTAAACTGACCGCTAACAGCAAATGACCCTCGTTTCGAACTTGCACGTCAAACACTCAAGTAATAAAAGTGAAGAATCCCTTCGTAGAGCACACTATCAAAATGACCGGTTTACGATATAATTTGCATATAAATCTAATTCACTTAAAAAAAAAGAAGGGTTTCAAACAATCCAAAGCATCACAAATCAATTTTGTTTTTGTGAACGTAAAGACATATTACACTTGTTTAGCGAAAAACCCATGAGCTCTCCTTGCGGTTAGAACGCCTGAAACTTTTCAAAATTGCGTTATTGGATTCTAATCGTTATGCTATGTATTTTGATATCCTACACCGCTTTAGTTGCGGGATGTAACACACAGAAGGGCCTAAGATAGACACACCTTTTATTATACCGATCGATAAATGGTGAGAATCATTATCTGAATTGATGTAAACTTGTCTGTCCGTCTGTCCGTCTATCCGTGTAAACTTGTGCCCAAGCTAAAGGTCATAGTTTTGAGAAATCTCTATACGTAGCCGTTCCTAAGGAAGATGAATCCTCATATAATATAAAAGGCATAATTTCTAATATTTGAGGGTGAAAATTAATTTAACATAGTAGTTTGGCATAAAAATCAACCTTACCAAACTTGGACCACGAAAGTAAATTTTTTTGGATACCACCGCATATAACGACCTTTGCAATATGCCGGCTTTCACGAAAAGCATGCTTTTGCATGAATATAATGTGTAACTTTTCATGCATTATTGCCAAACGGATGACTGTGTAAACCTAAATGATATCGGGTATCTAAAAGTCGGCCTTGCACGACTATAATGTTCTTACTAGTTGTATTCATCATCGAAGAATAAGGAAGTGTATATATTTTTGATCAACATAAAATTCTGAAACGATTTAAGCATGCCCGTCTCTCTGTCCGTCCGCCTTTGTTGTAAACATTCTCCTCGGCGCAAGAAGGAAGCTGTCGACTTCTAGCTTTGAACATTAGAAGTTCTTGCACGCAGGTTGGTATTGAAAATTTACCAATCGGTCGCCCACAGCGTCATGTGAATTGAGAACACCTCTGTTTTTCAAAATAAATAGAAAATTTTGCTCATTACTGTGAGCGATGCTGAGTGCGTGTAGAATAATGCAAAAATTGACCACGCCTATTCAATATTATATTATCAAAATTGAATTATTTTTTCAGTCCCTTTATAAGGCGCAAAAACGGGCTTCATTAACCCCTAGAAAGTATATACATTTTAGGTCAGTTTCAAATTTAGAATGCTGCTGAACAAATCCTCCTGTTTGTCTGTCCTTCTGTCCGTCTGCCGAACTTTGTAGTACCTGTGTTACACATTCTCCCGTTCGCAAAAAACATGATATCGCCTATAAATTTGCCGAAGAGGTTGAAAAGGGTAACGGTGATGTGTATAAAAGATTCGGTCTTACCTGTTGTAATATAATATGTTACTTTTATTATTATTATTATTATAATTCATTCTGACTTAGGAAAAAAAATCTCCGAATAATATAAAAATGAAATTTATTCAATTTTTATGACAGATGGACCTAGAAATTATAATTTAATATTCACTACTAAGCACTTTTTCTTTTGCGAAATACTCGCGTTCAGTGCCAAGTTAGTCCTTTTATTGATTTTCTAAAGCAGGAAATTATCTTCACTCGGTCCTAGCCTCTACATACTTAATGTGTGAGTTATTTTCGAAAAGGTATTTTGCATGAATCACTATTGAAGCAATCAGGGACGTCAAGGACAATTTAGGTTTGCGTAGAATGGCAACCACGCACGTTGTGCGTAATCTTAGTGTTAGATAAAGGTTGAGGTTTATTTTTCGAAAAAATGGAATCTTATCAACATATGTGGACCAAGGTATTTTGTTTGAAGTGTTGTCCATTTTTATTCGAAAAGCCAAGTGGACCTTTGAGAAAAAGATCCACCTTTTTGATTATTGCCGTGAAACTGCGGTGCACAAGAAGCAAATAAGTAGTGGGTTTTTATAACATTGCGCAACAGTAGTACGAATACTTCCTGAATAATTCCAAGTATCATAATGCTTAATATCCTTCCCTAAAAGTGTGCCGCGTACATTCAGCTTTGCTGTCGATCTTCGCTTGGATTCGTTTGGTTCATTTGGATTGCTTCGTTTTTTTCGCCTGTTTCGCCAGCATAATGCTTTTTTCAACCTTGGATATTGTATCGTCTTTATTTTTATACCCTACACCACTTGTAATACGAAGGTGCAGATGCAGTCAGCACCCGAAGACCCATCTTTTATTATGGAAAAATAATCAGAAAATAAATCCGAATCGAACAAAACTTGTCCGTGTTTGTGAGTGTTTTCTTTTCTTATGTTCAACATAAAGGCCGCAATTTTTAAGATACTTCGGTAAAACTTGATTCACAGGCGTGTTTTGGTTCAAGGAAGATCGCTATCGAAAACGGTCCGAATCGGATTATTTTTTCGACCGCTTGCCATGTAATGCCATATTTGAAAAGTCGATATATGGATAATTGTGGATCGTTGTGTGATATTGGACGGTGGACCGATGGACCACTATAGTAGAGCATTTATTTTATCATTGGTTGAGCTGGTTTCCTTACTTGGCTTGTGTTATTAGCGTCCTTGCTCTTGCTAAAGTTTGCTGCACAATTGTTTATCACGTAAGAGGAACGATTAAAAAATCATTTTATCTATTATCATCTAACAATGGGTTACACACTTTGACATCAATGTGCTACTTCTAGTAGACTACTTTCAAATAATAATTGTAAATTTGTAAATAAATTTGTAAAATAAATACACCGTTGTGAAGAATTTCTATATTAGCCTATCTAAGATCGTTTGACGTTTTACGCAAATCAGGCACAGAATTTATCATTTATTATTAATTATTTATTTATATTAATATTGTTAACGACACAATTCTTGCTGTACTATTGCAGTGCATATACTTACAACGGCGTTGCTATATACCGCAAATTAAGCCCGTGTAGCTTATCGGAAATTGAAAAAAAATCTTTAACTTCAAAAGGAAGCTTTGGGTTGCACTTAGCGGACATCTACAATAATCCAACAATGTTTGATAATCCTGTAGTGGGAATTTACATTTTTTTCAGTCTGCCTTAATAGTTGACAATCCGTTTTTAACCAAGTCAATATTTATTAAAAATGTTAATTATTTTCCGAATCGTTACGCAAAGTGTGATCCGCTTAGCGGCACTTAGGGTAATGACATTTCACTATTTGCTTGCAATATGTCTTGGAAGGGAATTCGTGCCGAAATCTCAACTCTCTTTACCGATAGTAAAATGAAAAAAATATATTCTTTAATTTTTATTATTATTTAGCAGATAAGGCGACTAAGATAGTTTCTATGAAAATATCTCTCTTTGTGCTTGTTAAAGACTGCCTTCTCAGAGCTTCGTCCTTTTTTTCATAAGCGTTATGATACGATGGGCCACTTTGAAGACAAGCTAGACTATCCTTGTAATTAGTTAAATATCTTTACACTCTCTTCTGTTCCGTATTTCCCATAGAACACATTTTCGCAACTACGTTATTTCAGCTGTTCATCTATCACTACAAAACTTAGAGAATGCAAGCTGGCGCGCTCCCACTAAACACAAAAAAGGCAAAAGAAAAAGATACGTTTCTAAAATTGATCCAATCTATGAAACGATCCTAAAATTGATTTGAAAAGCTTAAAAGTGTACTGAACATTAGACCCACCTAAGCATTTCCGATCAGCGTAAAAGGTTAATCGATATTAATAATGGGTGGAATTAGTTTACAAAAGTATCAGCAGCAGTCAAAACAATAAGAAACGCCAAATGAGAAGAAACTTTACGTCAAGCTTCACTTTTCTATAGGTTTTTTTTACGTTTGTTTCTTCTATGAATTTGACCAGACTGTCATCGGATCATAGACGCTTCTAAGCAACATCGCCTCACCCTTGCGACTAAGCGCTTTCTAACAATAAACAGCCCACAGGCCTTTAAAGGTACTCTGAGCAGAGAGATCTATTTAAACCCGTTCAAGACCATACCAATCTACGACATATTTATGTTATGTATCTCTTGATATTCCCCCAAATTACAGCGGGAAGAGAACATACCCGATAAATACTCGAAACATAGGACGAACGCGGTTAATCATGTTGCCAATCACATCCTGAACTGCGCACAACCGATTCGATAAATGTAAAAAAATATATTTTTAGATATACGTATACCCGTCAAAGGACGTGTGGAAGAGTTCTAGGACTCTCTCTAGACTTTCCTTCTCCTTCCTTCTTTCCGAGCCCATTTCACTTTAAGTTCTCAAACGCACTTGTTGTTTCGATACACTTATCCAACGTGAATATAGATTTCTCACTTATGATTTCGGGCTGGACATCAGTTGGAAAATTATCTCAAGCGAAAAGATGACGCGTTCTTGGCGGAAATGAAAAATATTTGTTCCCTATTCACTTTAGATTCAGCATCGTGTTCTCTTCTTTCTTTTTACCGCATCTAGTGGCTACTTTAAAGGTTAAATTACTTCGCGGAGATACATCTCGAGTGCTAACTTGCGCTATTCAGCGTAATCTAGATGAAAGAGATGGTAAATGCTTCCACCGTAATGATATCATTGATATTTTACTTAAAATTAAAGAAGAAGGCATGCAAGGTAGATATTCGCTGAACGATAACAACCATTCCGAGCCGCAAGCTGCCACGTTTCTAATGGCCGACTATCAACCTTCTGTTAATACTGTGGGGTTTAGTTTGTATTTAATGAGGCTTTGTTGGAATGCAACGGTCTGCACGAGAATGTTAATTCACAGGAATATGTAAGTATCGTATTGGATCTTATACCCGATATTAGCATTTTTAGATCGTCAGTATAAACCACTACCGACTTAAAAGCTTAAGATCAACTTGAAGCCATTTCAGGATTATGCTTTAGCCGATCGCATCCCGGTGTATATACCCATCTTTGGTTTGCTGGGAGATCTGAAGGTATCGTAGCCTAAAAGATTTATTTGGTTTTCTTTCTCTTTCTGATTACTCCTTTTTATTGCAGTATTAGAAAAATCCCAACATCTTCAATTAGGGAAGCTTTTCCGCAGAAAATAGAAAACTCCATCATCCGTTAACCTAGCCTTTGGTGATGGCCCCCATAGTTGCATTGAAATGTATGTGGCTTTGTTGCAAGTGAAAATTGGTTTGGTACACTTTTTAAAAGGTCATTACTTTGTCTCATGCAAGAAAACCTCTGAACGGGCGAACTTTGTAGGTAACCGTATAGCAGTACAAGTTAAAAATGGAATTATTTTAAAGGTCAAGCGAGATTACTTGTACGACAAATTTGTTATGAACAATATATCAAAATGCTAATGAAGAATAGCTGTAAAATATACAATGGGCTCAACCTCTCATAAAATTGTTATCATTTTTTTTAACGGTTTTACTAATTTCGGAAATAATATTTGGTCGCAAATCGAATCTTTGACGCATCACCGTTATCTTAGTCCTTTTATTTTATGCTAGTATTTTGAAACAAAAATTAGTGTAGCCTGTCGTGGCGAATCCGATATTTAATTTCGAGTTAACACACTTGCCTTGTCCCATTCTAATCTCCAAGTCCCGTTATTTGATTTGATTCAAGTCCCGAATCGATTAAACTGTCGAGACAAAACGAATCACCCACTTTGCAGGGTCTGCCGTATTTATTTTAGAGTTAGCACATTTTTAGACAGATAATATGTCTTGATGTGGAGAATGCATAGAATAATTTTGAACATTCTGTCTTTCTTACTTTGTGAGTAATAACCGGAAAACGTAAGAAAAGTGAAAAATGAAAAATTAATTGCTTTCGGACTTGGCCGATTTTGTCTTCCACAACGTAAATAAAAACAATTTCAGCCTTCTGTCTTTCATAATTTGTGAGTAATAAGCAAAAACCCATAAATTATTGCTTGGAGAAAAAAATACATGCCTCGTTTAAGCTGTACTGTGTACTGTGGGCGTGTGCTTTGTCCCATTTTCAATACTAACCTGAGTGCAAAAGCTTCCAGTGTTTTTGCCAAATGTAAAGGCGATTAGGAAAATGTTTACCAAAGACATTACGCAGACGGACAGACAGGCAGACGCACGGACGGACTGTTATGCTTAAATCGGTTTAGAGTTTGGCGCCCATCAAAAACTTGTATACTTTATGGGACCTCTTGAGTGTTCTCGAGATACCTCTGCTTGTTGCAAATAAAAAAAAAAACAACTCAACAATAAAAAATTTTAATAAAATGAATGTATACCGCATCCTTCGATGATGGGTACAAAAAAACGTCAGTCTATTTTCTGGAAGTATGTTGCTCAAGTGGAATGATTAGCCAAGTTAATTAGCTCCAAATTGTAAACCTTTTCTTCGGATATTGTTAAGATCCTGTGGACTTCAGATGATTGTACACTTCTAGTGCTTGCTTATTGCAGGTTGTCTCTCCATCAAGAAATCGGCTGACACGTCCTCGACTATTGTTGTCACGATAGCGCTTACGAATTGCTGTGTTGTAGAAGATAGTGTTTCCCCGAGTTACGCGGCAAGGAAATTCTCCGCTTAACATCGGACCGCCGCTAACACCGCTAACATTAAGTAGTATTGATTTTCATCAATGTCTTCCGACGTGGAATTAAAAACAGCTTAGCGGGCATCAATTTTTAAGAGAATGTGAAGTAAAGATTTATTAAAAGTCCTATTCGCAAAACTTTCTTAGCCGTGTACCCAACAAGAATAGCATAAGTACTTACGCAGATTTCCTTAAGTGTGCTTGTATTTAAAACCATTTATATATATTTTTGTTCACAATTCTTTTCCTGCAAGACTCACTAATGAAAGTACGCGTTGTATGCATGCATGTATGTATGTGTTTTTTGTGCTATTGTTCTGAACATGACTGAAAATCTATACAGTTAAGTTGAAACTTAAGTCAAGTCATAGTGAATGATTTTATCCTCCGTTTTCTCTTTTAAACACAACAGTAAATAATGAAAAAAAATTGAGAAAAAAGTTTTTTTTTTTTTTTTTTTACTAATAAACAGGGTGTCATAAGTAAAAATAAATAAAAATCTTGATAATGCGTATTTTAGATAGAGTTTTGTAATGGCTTCCAAAAGATGCGTGCAGTTCGAATAAGTGAAGGACGAGGAATGAGGGCAACTTGCAATTCCAAAGTTAAATCATAAGCCACAAACTTCAAGTTAAATTCTTATTCCAGCTAAATTCTTATTGGGAATAATTGAAATAGTAAATCTGAGAGATCACGCAATCTTTTTATTAAATGTTTCTCTCGCACCCTGTTTTCATTACACTAATCATATTTTTTCCCGCTTTCCCATTTTGCTTTTCCATTTTTCTACAGGGTTTCTTTTTTTGGGTAAATAAAAAACTCAAACTCCTTGCCTGAATGGTCAGAATGTCTTAAGATGTTTTTTTTTGAAAATTTTTTTGTTTCCTTTTTTTTTAATGCAGAAAATAAGCGAAAATAAAAAGTAAAGAAAATACAACAAGCTTTTACTTAGACTTAACTTTGTTTTTGCTTAATGAGCAAGCATCACAACACTCTACTAAACACGTACACAATTATGTACATTCATTACTAAAATTGCACTAATACTTGGAAAGCACGCATACATTCAACAATAGTACGCACTATGGTAAGAGAATGTGCGTAAGACATTATGATGGCAACCAACAACAGACGCATACAAATACATTTAGATACATGCATATATATGAAAATATTTACATATACATATATATTTGTATTTGTATTTGTTTGTAGATGTATGCATTAGCATCTTATAGCAGCATAAATGTTTAGGAAAAGTAATAAGAAATTTGAAAAAATCGTCGTTAAGAGACTTGCGGAGAAAGATGTTCTTTGTGGAAGCAGGACAGGAGGAGGAGGGAACTAAAGAATAATAACACATAGAGGAAAAATTTCCATTAAAAAAATCGAAAAAATTACTCTTTTTTTCTTATTTCTTATTTACTCACGTCATATTCTTAAAGACCATGGGGGGACCATCAGACGGCAGAGGACGGCATCTAATGGGTATTTGAAATTTTCATTTCATTTCTTTACTATACATATACGCACTTTCACTTCTTTTTTTTTTTCTATCATTTATTCATTATACGCTATTGTTAATGTCTAAACGCATAATGGGCAGGGGAAAGGGGAAAGGAGACTATTTCTAACGTGTGTGTGGCTGCATAATCACTTCTGTTTTTTTTCGTTTTGGGTATAAATTTTTTGAAATTTATAGAAAAAAAAGCTTTTTTTCTACCCTCGCCGTTGGTTTTGTTTGTAAACTGCTATGTATGGATATCATATACAACAGAAAACTTTGGTTTTTAGTGGAAAAAATCATTGTTGCTTGAAGAAATTTTTTTAAATAGAAAAGAAAAATAAAAAAGAGAGAAAATTCATTTAAAATAATGTCTACCCTTCTGTCGCTGCCAGACGTTTGCGTGGAATTAACGATTTTTGTTTTATTACGGGACGGAAGTAATGACCCCATACCAAACCTATACAAAACTCACTTGTACTTTGACTGACATTTTACACTGAATGTAATGTACCTCATATGCTTAGCCACGTGAAGAATAAATAAAATATGTTAATTTCTTATCAGCAGCCCTAGACGAGTGAGGTCATATACATAATGTATATAAGTACTTTGCCGACCATCTGAATAGATGCAACTAATTGTCTTATTTTGTTCTTAAAAAATCCAAAACTTTACTTTGGAAAATCGCACAAATTGAGCAAAACGGAAAATTTCAAGTCGTTTTAATCAGAATTGTAAGTCAACTCGTCATATGTTCATCATATAGCAGGATCTTTTAAACCTTCGAATTTTTTACGAACGAATAATTTTTCATAAAAATTAACCTTATTGAAGTTGGAGCCCGTAGGTCTATTTTTTGGATCCCAACCCTTGTAAGGAATGTAATGAGGTAATGTAGGTTTAATATTTAATATTTTATTATGAAAAATTGTTCGTAATAAATCGCTCATAGTGCAATTGGATCACATAGATCTATTTTTTAGACCGCACCACTTATATGGGCTTTCATGGAAGTAAAGCGTTCTAGGCCGACAGAGCTTAATTTTGTGATTTGTTATGATTGATGGGAGCAAATGGAAAATAAATAAATTAATTCTATTGAAGTTGTTGCCACCTATTTAGGCTCTAAAAATTAACGATATTTTCATTTTGAAAAAAAAAAACAGGTAAACACATAACAGTGGGCCAAGTCGTGCCACTAAATATCCTAAAGCATTTTGCTTAACACAATTTTCAAAATAATGATTTATATGGGAACGGTTCGAAAAATTCGTGGAATCCGAACCATTTTCAATAGCGTTCACCCCAGGACCAAAACACGTCGATGCTTCACATTTCATTAGGATGCCTTAGAAATTGCGAATTATAGGTTAAAAACAATTCTACAAAAGAGCAAGGCCGACCGCCATGCTTAGATCGTTTTGTTACTTCCTGAATCGATGGGCATAGTAAAAGATGTGGCTATCTCAAGTTCGTCTGGATGTTGTACACGTTCGCAAAAAGGTAAAATATCCTTGTACAGCATGTGTTATAGAGTATAATAATAATGAAAATAAAAATACATGTAATCCCTTAGCTAAACAATGCAATACCAACTTAACGTCTAATGAGATGCATTCCAGCCTATGAACAGACATTTTAGTCGGGCAAGACAGAACATTTGTTGCTCTAGAGTACCTCTGCTATTCATTCGTTTTGCTAACAATTTGCAAAATATTACACATTATTTCTATGCAAAAGTATAATTTTCACGAAATCCCAAAGCACATGGCGTGATCCAAATTTACCAAACTTAATTTACTTCCTAAGAATTTTATTATTTCTGAATTTTCTTCATAAAAGATTAGAAATTAAACTTGCTTTCCTTACGAGGCTTTTCACGATCACACCCGTCTAGAATATAAACCAAGGTCCGAATTCCCTACCTTTTTTTTTTTGCTAAATAACTCCTGTGAGGAAATTTTCATCATAAAATATTAAAAACTAAACCTTTTTCTAAACGGCTTACTACTCATGACACATCTTACATGGACCAGGCTCTCATGTGGTTCATATTTGCACTACCTAATTTTTATGTCAAATTATTGTCATGAAATATTTTCCCTCCATAAAACAATTAGATCTTTTTGGCATATAAGACCTTCATAAAAATCCTGAATCAGAAAGTATCCAAAAAATAGACCTGCGTGGTCCAAATTTGGTAAGTTTGACTTCTTTGTCGGTTTATTATTATGAACTTTTATGAATTTTCAGCATGAGGATACAGTTTAAGTACGAACAGTTATAGGAGAGAGGTTCCAAAAAATTGCCCTAGCCGATCCAAGTTTTTCACACCAACTTAGAACGTCGAAATACTATTACCCAGCGACTTTTGCCACGAAATTTAGATTATTACAATTTTTTTCCATATAACCTTTTTTAGGGAGTAGTTGAAAAAGTGGACCATTTCCAATAGATTCCGTCTTGGCGTCAGAGCGCTTTATGTGTCAAACTTTCAACACAAAAATACATGGACAGACATCAAGCGGACAGGTGAGCTTAAATCGATTTGGAAAAACTGTACCACAAGTGGTGCGGGATATCAAAAGTATATTTCTAGCCAACCTAGAAGAGATTTTCACCGCAATTTAAGTACATTCATCGAAGACCCTACACAGTTTACTTATTAGTTCTCACAATAAAAGCTCATCTGTCCGCTTTCTGAACTTACAAAGCTTCGCACTGAAAGGCATAATTGGCTTTAAATTCCTTCTCTCGCCAGGTTGTGGTTAAAAATTAATGGGTCGAGTCCGATATTAGGCGAAACGTGATAAGATCATTTTAGAAAGCGTACTATTTTTCGAAAATACTCTTCGTTTGCACAGTTATCAAGACAAGTCCGAAAGACAGTTAAGAGTTCTCTTATACTCATCAGGAAAACGTACATAAATTAAACAGGTTGCTTATGTAAGAGTTTTTAGTTCTCTTAGCTGCATGTGCCCTTTTGCATGTCAAGTCAGTTAATTCACTTACCCATAAATACCGAACAAGTCATCATTTTTGGATATTTTTTGAAATTTGTCTTCAAAATTGTAAATCATTAGCTAAAATAAAAAAAAAGAAAATATTCCATAATCAACAGGAGAATTAGCAAAACATAACCAAAGAGTTTTGCATAAATAAAACGGTGCAAGTAAACATGACCTTTAATGTCATGCAGTTACGTGCAAAGCGCTGCAAATTCATTTATTTGACATACATACAACACACAATGAAAAATATATTCGATCCGTACCTGATGAGTGAGGAGGAGCTTTGTCTTTGATCTCACAACTGCAGCGAGTGGCCACACATATACACACACACTAACACACACTAGACTGCGGCCACCATTCGCTATCTCTTCCGCTTCTTTCTGACCATCAACATATCTTTACACGAATAGAGGCCGAGTGATTCCTCGAGTGATTGGATCACATTAAAAGAAAAACAAATGCTTGCATTAACATTTCACATACACAACTGAAGTTGGAATATTTTGGTCAAGCTGTTCCTCTTTTCCTTAGATCTAGGTTATAAGGTGACATTAGCTTTCTAATAAAGTTTGTTCAAAAGAAAAAGTGGAGCATTTCACGACTCTCTGTAAAGTGATTTTAGTTATTTTTCAGAAAAAGCAAATAAATTGCTAGACTAACTGCTAAAAGTAGCCATTCTTCGTTTTTCCCCTCAGATTATGTTTCTATATTTAATAATTTGACGCATTCGAGTGGAAGAATCAAAAATTATGCGTATTTCCATTGCTTTTTGATTCTTAACAAATACTCGTAATAGATTAAATTCCTCGTTTTTTTTTTTTTTTGTTATATTTACGCAAAATGATGGAATTAGACGGCGAATATTCATTTTTTGCTAGTAGAAAACGTAACAATAACAAGAGGAACGTAATGTTTTTACAGAAGGCAGCTTAAATAAATGTTTGAAGCCATACGCAGCAAAAAAAGAAAAGAAGGGAAACCACAACCTAACAAAAATAGATAAAGATAAGGGTTTAACTTTATGAGAAGCTTTAGTTGAAAGAAACAAAATAAATAAATAAATAAATAAATAAATAATGAAAACTGAAAACAGTGAAAGGAAATGAAATATAAAATTTATTATATTCTGTTATACTTGTTGTCGTTGTTGTTGTTCGATATTACATGCATTCGCATGTACTTAGTTGCGATGGTAACAATAAATGTTCTTTAAGTTAAATGAAAACGAAATGCGGAGAGGGAGGACGTTTAGCACCATGGAGTGAATGGGGTAAAGGGAGTAGTGCAAGTTATCTCTTCAAAAATATTTTCAAACAAACTATGCGACAATCTGGCAACTCTTCTCTCGCAGCTACATTCACTTTTATATACCTATGTGTGCATATAATTTTCATGTTATTATATATTGTTCAACCCTTTCGCATTTGCACGCAATTCTACGCACTTTTATAATGAACGTACGAGCAAATACACACACACACACTCTTGTGTCTTGTAATATAATTTCACTTCTTCTCCTTCTTCTTTTTATTCCTCTTTGAGGGGAAATAGCATATTCTCGCCCAGCGTTTGCCTTATGTAACCAACTATATACAATTATATACTTTCGTGTTTTCGAGAGTAGACATTATTTGATGTACGCATTTTCACACCACTAATGTTTAGTCAGTTATTTAGAGCATATATATATATATATATATATATACATGTATATACATTTTTTTTGCAAAAAAATAAAGACTTTTTGAAAGGGTTGTCTGAAGTAATTTAATGAAAATTGATGATTTACGTCTATGCGTGTTAGCAACACTGAAGGGCTCCATTTTGTCTTTTTCTCTCTCTCCTAATGGGTAAGAAGTTTTTGTTTGCTGGCAAACACACTTGTTATCTGCCCAGAATTCTATCATTAATTTTGATTTATTTTCTTTCTAGAAAAATGTATTTAATTTTATTGAATAAATAACTTCAGTATCTTCAGTAGAGGGAAAAGTCATCCCCACAGCGATTTAATCTTAGATTCGTTCAGTGTTAAAGCCAATCACGTGTTGGATTACGTACAGGTTAGATCGACGTATGATCAGTGCGAATACCGAAATCGGTATAGACTGGTCTACCTCTCTATTCCTGTGTCTGAATAATTATTGCCTCGAAGCTGTGTTCAAGAAAAACAATGATATCGAATAAAGTTTTTTTCCATAAGAATATTCGTATACTCGAGAATAATGGTTATATGGGCACGGCAATTAAATGCCTACAATAGAAGAGTAAAGTTCTCTTCAACTCTGCAAGAGTGCTTGAAAGTAACCGAAGGAACATCTTTACGAACTAATTTTTCGCTGGGGAGACTGGGGAACAGAAACTATTTGCCTGTCTGTGGTAAAATTGTTGATTAGCTTAGCAGAATATTATATAATGGCTGGCCATTTGATTGTATGTATGTACAGCTGTGTAAGGCAACAACGCGTAACGGAAGCTTCTTCAACTTACACTGCAACTTTAATTTTTTCCTTCAATTATAACTACTCCGAACGAGCTCTTTTCACTGTGATTCAACACTAGCATTTTCTTTTTAGACCTTAATCTAAAAAACTGCTTAGAAGCTCCTAATTGTTCTGAGAAAGTTCTTTCGACTATGTACGAGCGTTATTTCAGACATTAGCCTAAAGAGCTGCTCAAGGGTCGATTATAAGTCTGAAAGGGGCTTGCTTTTGATTGCCGATTTTTAGTAACTCTCTTATTTTCCTACCACGTATTAGAAAATATCCATTCGAAATAGTTTGAATAAGAATCTGACAATCCGCTAGGATTTTAAAATCTCTTTCAACACTGAAATTAATTCCAAATCAATTCAAGGTAAGATCTTTTAAGTATTTAACGCCCGTCGCCATATCCTGGAATAGCTCTCAAACAGTTCTTAGGTATAAAACTTTATGAAAGTCGGAGCTTTAATTAGTTTCTTGCATTCCAACTCAACAAAACAGTATTAATTGCTCAACGAGAGTTCAACTTATTACCAAATATTTACATTGTTCTAAACTAAAAAACTTAATTTAATATGCAATTCGTGAAGATGCTCTCAAAGAAGCTGCAAAGTAGATATTAAGTCGACAAAAAAATGAAACTGCAATATTAAAATGTTGGTCTCCCCTGAGATGACATCATATCCACAAATTTTTGATTATTTCTTTCAAAGTTAACTCCCTTACCTAAGCGTATTACTTAATACAGCTGGGCTTCCTCCCGAGTTTCTTCTACTATCTGCTTCTTTTCTACATTGAAATATCATCTTAACTGATAGATTTTTTTCTTTATTTTTTTTTTTTTTTATATAAGCATGGATACTGTGCGTATACGTGTGTGTGCGTGTGCTCTATATGAAGGCAATAGCAAAGAAGTAAATGAAAAAAATTATAATAAGATGTTGTGTAAAACTTGAGTTAAATCCTTTATGAGTGTTGTTGTTCATGTTTCTTGACGGTAAACGTTTGATATAACAAGAAAAGGGTCGCCGCGCGTAAATATCTGCATAGAACATGCTTAGCATCCTCGCAACATCTTATTGGGGACGAAGCGTTATAATGGGGAAAAATGTATGAAGAGTATACGCTAACTCTTGTCTATTCTATATATTCTATATTCTATTCTCGGTGAGAGCTCGATGGTGAGTAAAGGTTAAATATTGGAGGGTAAATATTTATGATAAGCGTGTTACATACGCTATTGCTTAACTAAACTTAAAAAGCAGATAAGATAAACATATACCAATGCATATGTTTCTCACATTCTGGCTCAGATATTAATAACAATGGCTGGCTGACTCACTGAAGGACTGACTAACCACTAGAAAACACCACCTCCCCCTTTGCATGTTTATGCGACTCTTAGAGATGCGCTCAGCAACAAACTTGTGTTAGTTAACGTGGAAGAAACAAAAATGTCTGTAATAAATTGGATTAGTTCAAGATTGGCAGCCATTTTCGTTTTCAGTTTATTTAAAATGTGTATATTTGATTAAAAGTTAACGCACTCACCAAAAATTTTATATATCGTCCGTCGTGCTGTCAATATCTCAACATATAAACTTACGTGCACTCGTATGCATATATTTTTCACTTCTTTTTTCATCGGTTTCGTGATGATCACGTATGTGTGTGTGCGTGCGTGTGTGTGTGTATTATTTTTTATGTTTTTGTTTTTTATTTCTGTTAATATGCAAATTTCCTTTTGATTTCGATTTTTTGTTATTTCATTGCTCTACGAATTCATATGCAGCTGCCTTTTATGTGAATGTGACGCTGATGCGTGACATATTAAATTCTTTTAAATTAATGATTTGCTACAAATTATTTTTTCTGTTTTTTTCTTGCAGCTTCTGATTATGCAAATGAGTTAAAAGTGTAAAAAGAGAAAAATAGATTTGAATGCTTACATATGTTAAATAAAGACATGAGTTTAGAAAGCCCTAGGAGAAAGTATGGGTTTCGAATGCACGCACATAAATATAAAATCTTGTCTACCAATCATATGGAATTTAGTATGGTGCAGTCGAAACGTTTTTCAATAGTATTCCAGTTCCCATTTCGACATATTTCTTTTTAACCTATGCATACGTAGTGTGCTTATTAAGAAAACCAAAGATTTTTTCTTGTATTGATTGGACACGATCATTTCACACAGTTCCCCATGCCAAGGCCACGCTAACCGAATGCACAAATTATAGTAAATCCCGAAACCAGGCCAAGATTTGGCCGACACATTCTATATCGTAGTGTTTCAACCGGCCACCAATTAGAGAGAATTCAATCAAAAATGTTTCTTTCTACCTTCCAGTTCATAATCATAGGAGAAACTATGACCAAAATTTTATAGAAAGCAAAAAATTAAAAGCCCGCGTCGAAACAAAATTCGAAAGATTTAAATCAGAACCAAACAAAAATGAATAGAAAACGGGAGAAACGAAATGTACAATAAACCTAATGTTCAATCGAAAACGCATAAGACTAATTCTTTTCTAAAAGACAAGTGAAAACATTATAGCCGAGCTAGGACGACAATGAAATACCCTACAACACATTCTCTAACACAATCCTTATCCTTATCATAGAACCAATAATTATACCCTGTTTTCATATCAACTTACTATTAGGGAAATGTTTATTAAATATTTGTCTCTTTTGTAAATACTTTCCGAAGCAATGACTGTACCCAAGAGGTTCAAAAATTGAGGTACAAGTTCAAAATTCAGCACAGTCAATTTTTTGTACCAAGCTACTATTACGGACCAGTTTTCATCAAAACAATAAAAGTTGAACCTTTCTGCCTTAGAAAGCAAAAAGCAATTGTGAAAATCCTTATAAAGGGAAGGATCCAAAAAATACGCAGAGATGCTACAAATTTGGTACAGTTACTTCTTTTTATCTTACAATTACGATCCGATTTTCATTATGTTCTGATTTTCATCATGGAGCATTGAAAATTAGACTTTGTGGCATATGAGCCTCAATTTTCGCTATATCAAAGGGGGTACAAAAAATTGCCCAAGCCGGTCCAAAGTTTTACCGAGAAGTTTTAAAAATTGCAGTTTTTTCCGTAGGACGACTTTTCAAAACAGGGCGTGGTTGAAAACCATTTTCAACAGCATTCATCCTTGCACCAAAACACGTCGAGATACGAAATTTCATCAAAATACCTCAATAAGTGCGATCTGTAGGTTGAGCACAAGAAAACATGATAAACGAACAGACAGACAGACAAGATTAGACCGATGCAAAGCCGATTCTGAATGAATCGGTATAATAATAGGCCTGAGGGATGAAGCCAAGAAAACAAGCCGAAAAGACAGGCAAGTTTAGATTCATTCAGAAAGGGGTTTTGAAATTGATTTTGAATCTTTCAGTATAATAAAAGATGCATCTACCTCAAGTCCGTCTGGGTATTGCATACTTGCGCACAAACTTAATATACCCTTGCACCCCAAGTGGTATAGAGTACAAAAAGAAGGAAAAACTGATTTTTCAATACTTGGTACTGGTGGATGAAGGCAGGGCCGTATTCCATATTTTTCCAGAATGCTTCTGAAGGACTCTTCGACTGCAATTTACGGGTTTTTCCCCATTCTACACACATCGAAAGGTAGAACTAAACCAAGAACGCAAACAGGATCGAGAGTAAGACTAATTGTTCTCCGAAAAATAATAAATTTGAAGGAAGTAAGATTAAGCGCCGTCTAAGAAACCTAAACGACTTAACGCGATAAGCAAAAATTAGTATAAACAAAAGCGAATAGCGAAATTATATAGGGGCAGGAACGAATCACTCACATTCATTATTATGCATCCATTATAAAAAAAGAAAAAACAAATTAAAATTTCAATACTGTATATAGAAGGAAGAGGAAAGAGGCGATTTTTTCTATATTTTCCCACTGAAGCTTTCTTCCGGGTGCTGCAAATCCCTATTTTACGTTGGAGGGTACAGAAACTCTCAAAGATGAACTGCCATAAATCTATTGAAATTGTTTTAAACTTGGTCTTAAAAGATATAAAAATTCAATCTGTGGGATGAAATCTTCTTTTAGGCGGACTTGGACTCGCGTCTGGGATCGATTGCCACATAGTTAAAATAATCAGAAAACAGATTTTTTTCAAAAGAGTAAACACTAACGAGAACTCACAGTAATAAAACCATTTGGGAAGTTTGTATATTAGCATAGGTGACAAAAATATGAAATGAAGGAAAAGGTTTAAAAAAGAGATTAGTTATACTTAATCTTGGATCTCACTGAGCGTATCCTTACCTGATGAGCGGCAAAGACGAAAGCTCGAAAGGTGAATGATCGTTCAATTCAAAAACTCATAGGAACATCTGCCGTATTGTGCCGCTTCGCTTCTTTTTCTTCACATTTAATCACAAAACACGCACGGTAGAGGGGAAGACAAGCAAACAAGTAACGCAAAATACTTCAAAATAGAAAAATAATAATAAAACTAATTTGCATATGAGTACATGCAAGACAACATATGCTTATATGCGTATGGTTACCTGATTAAACATATCAGTGTTGATATGCTCGATCATTCATATGTATAGGGGATGCTGTGGATGAAAAGACAACTGACTGCATTGAAAAAACAACATTTATAAGAAAATTAATCTTTAAAATTTTTCAATTGGTAAGACAAAAAGAAACATTTTGCTTAAAAAAACATCCATTGCATCTATCCACAAAATTTTGCATAATTTATTTATGATAATAAGAAAAGCTCTAAACAAAAATTTTCGAAATGAGAAAACATAACCAGTGAACGCATACAAAATGTGTGCATTTATTTTTCATTTGCATGAATTTTTTATTAGCATTCATTTGGTGGCTTTTCGCTCAACACATAGAAAGACAGCAGAGCTACTCCTTTGGAAAATGCAACACAAAGCTACTTAACGTTTACTCTACGTTATTCTACTATTTTTTTATTTTTTTTGGTTGTTTTCTTAGTTTCCTTGTTTCAGTTAGAAGACAAAAAAAAACGAAAGAAAACACCAAAAAACGAAAACGAAATTCAGTGCATTGTGTGCTTAATGCAAACTAAAGACAGCATCACCAGTAGTAGTAGTCGAAAAGCATCGACTTTTACAGAAAATTTAATATACATCTATACATATTGTCGATGTATGCAACTTTGTTGTGTATGCTTAGTCAGTTAAAGTAGATAGTGAGTCGCTGTTAGCCGGTGAAGGATGCAGCAGTCATTGGTTATTTAACAAACACTAACATGTCTGTCTGTCTTGTGCGGCAGGCAGCAAGTGTCGCAGTCACATTTTAGTTCATTTTAGTATTTTTGGAATTTTATCTTAAAAATCAAGCGGAAAAAATGTTCATTTGCTATAGAAACGTACATTACACAAGTGGATGATACATACATATAGTTATACGTACATATTAAGAGTAATAAGGATTTATTTAAATGGCTGATTACGAGATGTGGGTGGCTTTTTAATATTTTTAAATACAACCGCTAGTTGCAGGGCTTATCAAAGTTCTTAAGGAAATGTTTCCTGCCATTTACACACAAAAAAAAAAGGAGAAAAATATAATGTAATTAAAAATATTTCAAAATAAATTTGATGCATTTTTTTTTTTAATAATTTTTGAAAAAGTTTCCAAAGAGATACATCCCCAAATTTCCTTATTTCCTAGAGAACAATGCTTTTTGGCAGGACAAGCTAAAGAGCAGTTTTCAAAATGTCGCTCTCTGAGCAGACAATTGCATCAAAGAAGACCTCTTTTAAAGAATTTGGATTAAATGGTGAAGATGAACTAAAGACCTTTGGGAAAAATCAAAAATTCTCGTTAGTTTTTGATCAAACCAGATCGTCTTACGTGTTTATATCTTTAAGATTAGTGTGTGCAGTTCCTACAGTTTTTCGGTTACTTTGAAGGACATATACTACATATTATGCTACACCACACTACGGCGTACGATATTTAAACGAATCCCTTCTTTTCGTATACACTGTTTTTTATTTATAGTAAAGAATATCAATGACTTTCTTATATATTTATCGTGAATAAGTTAGTGTTAATTCTCCAATTAAAAACGGACCGATGCAATCTTTCAGTCAGTCTTTCGGCTTAAACTTGCGGTAAAAAAATACAATTTTCCTCACAAATGAGATTGATCCCGGCATTGTGCGGTGTCCTAACCTATTTTCTGTGAGATGCAGTAGCTTGTTCGCCATAAGAAAAATTTTGATGGCGTAGCCTTTATCTAAACAGAAACTAAGCCGATATCTTTACGTGCTGCATACATATCTCCAATCGAATAATTCCGTTATTGTGATTATAAAAATTGATGTCTTGGCCTTCTTTAACCATTACAACTTCTGTGGAAGTCTGCAACAAAGCTCCTTATAATCTGTGATTTGTTAATGTGATTCAAAGTCATACTGGCGAGCATAGACCACGTTCATAGTTCGAGCGTCAAAATTTTATTTTCAAAAGCTTGAAACTATTTAATAGATTGTTTTCCAATTCATAATACTGGCTGAGGTTAGGGACTCAGGTCGTAGGTCGTCAATCTATGTGGAAGGTTACGAAGTTCCTGCGAAACTAATATGACTTCATTTTCGTTCATATTGAACAAAGGTAAATAATTTTAATGAAAAATCAATTTTATTGAGAAAACAATTTTTTCGAATAATTTGAGATTCATTCAAAGCAACAAGCTGATCGGTTTTTCACAACAATAAAGAGGAATAAAGCGTTGAGTCGATTATGCAGTTAGCTGACATTGAAAACACTAATCCCGACGTTAATTTGTTTCATTCACACCTTAAAGCTCTAACATAAAATTCCTCTTACTGCCGCCTTGTATTTTTGATATTTTCCATAAACGATTTCAAGTTGAAGATCTTTTGCTAAACAGAAAACCTATCAGAAATATGTAAGCAGAGATGAGCGTAAGCAGAGCTGAGAGATAACAAGATCGATGCTATTTTTTGTTTTTTTTTTTTTGTTTTGTTTTTGAGACTGCACTGATGACGATTATGATGAGATGTGAAAAATGTGTTGTGTTGTGGTGCAGTGAAATCATGAAAATTATGACGATAGCGTGAAAGATATGAGGATGATGTATACAAACACTTTGTTATTTAAACTAATCTGATGATCATAATAATGATGCTGGGACGCGATAGGTGCTATATTGGCAACAACAGCATATCCGAGACGAGAGATTCGCCAATAGCTGCCAAAGTGTTTATTATAGCAAATATACCTTAAAGGATCACAACAGCCACATCGAACTGAATCACTTGTTGTTTGTGGCATATTATGGTTAAGACTCTATTAACCTCTCTGATTTAGTGATAACGATCGAGCATTACAATAAAGTGGCTACTTATCCGCCAACCATTTATTATAGCGGATTTTTTACCATCAATTTTTTATTTTGTTTTTGTTTTCGTTTTACTTCGTTTTTTTTTTTTTTTTTATTTAAAAATTACGTTAATCATATATATGTGAAAAATCGCATTTTCTTCTTGTTTTCCTGTACATTTTACTTTACTTTTTTCACTTTAATAATAATAATAATAGACTATATAATATGTTGTGCTGTATGTCGGCCGCATATAACATATGATTTGGTTTTAAGCCGACGATAATATGAACAACAACAAAAAAATTCTAAAAACATTTTTCCAATTTATTTTTGTAACGATTTCCTAGTATGTGCCCAATTTCCTATATAGCTAAGATAACTATTCTCATATACATATTCTCGTACATATATAGACGGATAAATTATGATGTTTAAAAAACTTTTTTAAAGTTTCTCAGTCAGGCCGTTATGTTAAAGTATATGAGTAAGGCTTCAGCATTTTTTTACATTATATCGAAAATGCTTTCTTCTTACTTTACCTAAACGCAAGTATGACAAGATCGCGTGCCTTAAGCAATTCATTTCTTTCATTCATTTCGTTCAATTCTTCTTCATTTTCCTAAGCTAAATGAAAGGGGTGTTTACAAATTTAAAAGGTGCAGACGTCACTTAAAGTCACTAAAAGAAAACAAAAAAAAAAAAAAAAAAAAAAAAAAGGAAGAAAGAAAAGAAATCGAGCAGAAGTAACGAGTAAATTTTTGGTATGAATCGGCGTATTATTAATAGGACATTATCTACAGCACATGAGTTCGGTAAATATGCACACTGAGTTCATTTAGGCTTGCATATGCGTACAGTTTATAACAAAATAGTTGTGAATTTTCTGATTAAGAGAGAGATGTTCATCTTTACATTCAGCTAAATCTAGTAGAACTCAATTATGTCTTCCCTACTAAAAAAGATAAATTATCTCAAATATTCAGTTTCTTTCAGGCAAACTTTTAAGCTCGTGAGCCTTGGGGTTTTTGGGGTACAGAATTTTATAATTGGAAAGATGATCAGCGGATGTCTAAGCGTTCGAGTCCTATACCAAAAGCTTACCAAAGCTTACAAAGCAACCAAAATGGACAAAGCAATATCATCCAGATTAAAGAATCGAACTTTATGCATCTCGAACTACCGCCTACCATTGTCGGTCGGCTCCTCAATGGGAATTTGTCTTACGGATTTAGTTTTATAGTCAGTGATGTGTCGTTCGGCAGACGGTTCGATCCAGAAGGAGAAGAAAGCTTATTCAGCTTATTTCCTCTAGACATCTGTTCGACGTTGAATTGACCTTGAAAACCGATTAATTGCTCACATTCGAATCATCCTCGTGCTATTTTATTTCAGTATCTGCTTGTAAAACATGTATGTTTAGAAAAAATTTTAGCAACACTTATAGTAGATTACACCTACAATTAAATGTAAGACCAAAAGAAGTCTTACGACTTTGGTCTTTACAAGTTTCTGCTGTCAATATTGAACGCACAAGTTCCTTTAAAGTTAAATCCATGAAGCATAATGTAAAGACAGCATTTACTTGGCGGTATTTTCTAAAGGAGGAGAGGATTTATTGTAACACACTAAACACGGCCAATGTACTTCGGAAAGGTTCAAAAAATATCATAAGAAATTGTTGGCATAAAAATGCTTGCATTTGTTTTGTCAATGACTGTACATGCATTTCTATAATATATTGCAAAAAGTTTTTATGACAAATTCCAACTGTAACCGCATACACATGATAAGTAAAAAAATCTAGGCCGTCGTTATTCATGTGGCACACACAAAAATTTATTCAAAGACATATAGTTCAAGTTAAGAAATAAAAACCTCAACGTTAATATATGGTTTCGTAAGTTAAAGAAATTGTAACAACAACAACAACCTCAAAAATTTATCATATGTAGTTAAAAAACATTAGATCATAAGAAATAAAACAGCGCTTATCAGTAATGAAGTGAATTAGGAATTAAGAAAGAAAAATAAGATCAAATCGCCATTAAAAGAGCAAAATGACGAAGCGAACAAAGTAAGAAGGAAAGGTCTAGTTCACTCACCTCCAGTTAGAAATTGAAGAATTATTTTCTTGATACTGTAAATGAGCAGAATAGATTTATCTCCACAACAAAAGGAAATTAATCAAAATTCGCTCATCTAGTCGCTATGATGGGTTGATTGTTAAGATTCAGTGTCATTTGCTTCCTGCATTTCTTACCACAAGTAGGGGTTTAATTAAAAGTTTAAGCTAAAATTTTGGTTGAAAATTGGGGATTGGATCAAGATCTTGGAAATTGTTTTTTTATTTTTTTATGGCCGTCAAAAATTTGTTCAACAAATGTTCATCGATATTTAACGGTCTTCCGCAGGAACGCCAAAATTACAAAACTTTGAAAGATATGGGGAAATCCCCATTCGTAATGGGTAAGTGGAAAGGTGTAATAGTTTCTGCATTTAGTGAGTAATAAGGGCAGTGAACATGTTTACATACATATAAACGGCATTGCAAGCACGTTAAAAGTTAGAAACATGTAAACAAACCAAGTCTCCACATAGTTATTACAAAAGTTAAGTTTTAATAAACTTAAATAAAATTAATTATTATAAGGTGCAGTCGTGCGCTTGGAATGTCGAAGGGAAGCAACTTTAAGACTTGTTTTTTTTTCTCCTTCCTACCAGCCACATATCGACAGAAGTGCATTATTCGATATTCCAAAGGAGCTTTTATCGATTGATTTGGAGAATATTACTTAAATTTATAAAAGATATCCGAATGCAAGTATTGCGCGTAATAATATGAATGCGTAATAACATGAACAAGAAGTCACAACGAGCCTATTACGAACGTAAGTTAATTTGCAGAAATAACTGCGGGCGCCTGAGAAGCCCGCATGCAACGTTTATTCTGAAAAGGAAAAAGTTTTCATAAATTGTAACAATTGTTGAGAAGGCCGATCAGCAATATTCATTCAAAAAATGATGCAACTGCCTTGCTGATTTCTCAGAATTGAGGAGAAATAGAATTAATGAGAGCACAATTCTTCTCACAGATAAGAAATATGCTTGCGAAGACGTATCTCTTTCGATGATCAACTGTTGCCTAAATACGAGAGCAGAATTCTTCTGACAGATAAGAAGTGTGTGAAGCGATAGTTTTTTTCAGTAATCAATTATTGCCCAAATAGAAGTCATGGCGGCTTTTTCTATAGTCGTTTTACTTTCTATTTATGAACAGTTTGGAATGCTGAATCTTAGCCTCCATTTGAAGCGACACAGTCTTTTCGCTTCCTTCTACAAATCGAAGGAGATTAGCAAGCCCAAGCCACAAATTGTCCAAAAATAACTATCTTCGGTAACCGTAATAATACACGACAATTTTTTGCCTTTTTCTTCTTTCTACTTTCATATATATCTACCAATAAGGCCACGAGAGAAGATGCATTCGAATATGAGCAAGCCCTGTCAACGTAATCTGACGCTTATTAGGAATACTTGTTTATGACGTAGAGCCTTTAAAAAACAAAGGTATCGTTTCTAATTTCGTGTTATTTGTGAAGCGGGAATGATGAGAATGTCATTTGACAAGTAAAAACCTCGAGGCTCTTAAATGTAGATACACAGGGAATTGAAAGTGAACGAAATTACTTTATGCGAGGAGGTCTACTCTAATCGAGTTAAAAAGGCAAGCAAACATCACTATCGCATCTATCGCATCGCTCTAAAAACCCAAAAGAAAGTTCTCTCGAGCACTCGTTCCAATCACGAAGAATTGAAAGTTTGCCAGGGTTTTCAAGATTTGCTGCACTTCTTCACACATGTTATTGATTAGACTGTTGCAGTGATTGTGTACAACGAATGTGTGAGATGCTAGGAATGTGCATAATATTTATTCTTACACAACAGTGTAACATATAACAGTGACTTTATTAGTGAAAAAATTTAAATGATATCTGTTCTTGAAACTTTTGCTTATATGCTTCTTGCAGACAATGCAACGTTTGGATGTTATAAAGCGTATAAAGCTAAGCGCATACATTACGATGTACAGTATGGCAGAAGATGAGCTTAAGAGAGGCGTAAAGTAATCCCTTCAAATGTTACTTACTTCGAATTATAAACATAAGGCTTTCTTTCTTAAGGTTTGCTTATTCGTTCTACAACACTGTCTATTAGTTGGAATTGAATTTGAAAATAATTTTGCATTTCATTACCTAATAAAGGTGTTTAGAGAGCATGTGTTAGCATATTTTACACGTTTAAGTATGGCATTTATGATGATGGCAATAAAATTCGCAACAAACATCAAGAAAAGTTTAATATGTTGTTTACAAAATAATCTAAAATTAAAATCATTTAAATGAATGATATATGGAAAATGATAAGTGTCATACTGCCAAAGGAGCACACAGAAATGCTAGAACCGTAACAGAGAAAGCCATACACAAATATCGTTTTATTTCTTTCACATTTTTTTCGCAATCAAATGAAAAAAATAAATTCGTCACACACACTGACACAGGTAAGCGAACACACAAATCGCTTTTGTTTACTTATAACGCAAAAACTGTAAAACGGAAAAGACTTTGGATTTTATTTATTCTAATTTCCTATTTTTGGTTACATAAGCAAGCAACCCTCCTTTAATAACGCGCGGTGATTACTTGGAGGAGTTTTTATTTTTTTATTTTCTTCAAACTCATTTATTAGACATTGATTTGGATCATTGTGATGGATATGTTACCATATCAAATAAACAAAATTCGTTTTGTTTCTTCGCTTTCTTTTGCTTATTAGAAAATTCTCCGAAAAAAAAAAAATCAAAAAAATTTCGTGCTCTAATTGGTCTGCTTTCTATATACATTTGCTTGATTATTGACTCGTTTTATCCTTTGACGTTTTATTCTTCAATTCATGCATATTTATGAACCGTAAGAATTTCTTTTCTTTTTTTATGTTTTTATTATTAAAATAAAAACTTTCTTATTCAGTTAAAAAAAAAAAAAATGTTTCTATTTTTATTTTATGCATATTTATGAGTATGGATTTAATACGAAGTACGAGTGTAGCAGGGTGTTGGAGTCTTTTTTATTTCAATTTCAAGATGAAAGGGAGTCAGTGTTAATATCTACCTACAAAGAAAAGGTAACAAATCCACATTTCTATTGATATCCACAACCTCGGACGGATTCATTATAATTTGGAAATTCCTCAAATTTTAGATGAATTTCCCTAAGAATGTAAACCATCCATGTTATGAATGGTAAGCATCGAGTGTCAGACTGCCCACTCTACTAGTTCGGTTTTGCTACAATTCTCATTCAATTTTGCTGCATTCTCTCTCTCTCTTATACGCAAGCATACTTGACTTGCTTGGAGAGTACGCTATAGGGTCAAATGTTGCTTTGCAGCTGTATATGACTTCGTTTTATGCACTTATATAACAACTTTTCAAAAGTAGGCTTTGTGTGGGAAGTGAATGAAAAAACGGTCCGATCGGAATCATTTTCAATTGCGTTCGTTCTTGGGCTAAAATACATCAGTGTTTGTGAATTGCATGATAACATTTCCAAAATTGTGGCCTAGAGATTGAACACGAGAAAAGAAGACAGACAAGCTTACATCGATTTAAAAAGTGGTTCTGAATCGATCGATATAAGAAAAGGTATGTCCGCCCAAGGTCCTACTGGGCGATATACCCTCGTACCATCATAGCTGTATGATATGATGGAAAATGACAATAGAGAAATCGTACTTAAATTGAAATACCTAAGAGAAAAAAATTAATTAAATTCGTATTGGAGCATACTTGTAAATTTGCCTCTTATGATTCTATCAAAATTGTCACATGTAACTTTGAAATAAACACCGTTGTATACGTGAACTTCAAGATGTGGTTAAATTTCCACTCTGTGCGGTTTTTCATCGGTCATAATGTTATTCTCTGACTGAAACACCCAGAAGATTTTCGACTAGATGAGAGGGTGCTGCAACATACTTGTTGAGCTAGATCTATTTGATTCTGGAAGCCACTTTGGCCCATAAATCTGAAAGGGGTGTTTGCAGCCTTATTCTGAGCCCAATCATTGACCATTTCGCTGACCACGTGGTTTTGCGAAACAACGATAAAAACAGCATTGCCATCTTTTAGTGCTTTACTGATATTCTCGCGTTTAGTCGCAAAATTTGAAAATAGAGGAAAATCTTTTTGGAACTTGAAAGAAAATGTGGAAGAAAAAGGAAAAGTTACCAAAGATAAGCGTACAAAAAAATGCTTTTTTGTTTTCTTATTATTTTATTGCCTTCCGATCAATTTCCTTAGATTGCAGAAGTATTTTATTAAAATAATATGTTAAGAAAGTATCTTCTGTTTTCGCATATGTTTTATTTTGTAACACCGCGTCTCTTTTTTTTGGACTTCACCTCTTGCTTTTCATAAACTAAAGATCTTGCTTTAGCGTTAAGTTTCCATGGAAGAGTTTTATTATCACTTTTGCATTCCCACCGACAGGAGCACTCGCTTGGAAAAGTCATGGAGAGTGTCAGAAGTTATTGGCTGGCAGGTTTCTCTACTAAGAATTCAGCTACAACGATGGCTCAAGATTTAAGAAACAAGTAGTTGTTTTATTCAGGAAGCCAAAGACGCCGGTAGTGCATATCGGTACCTGGTGTACGCTAGGTAGATATCAGTTCCTTGTACATTAAAAATCCAAGAGAGTATTACTTGGATGTCGTCCAAGAGTACGGATAATCCAAAAGCAAAAGTTTGTGCGTATTGATATCGCGCTTAGTGCCAACAACCCTGAAGCATTGCCTAATGAAACTAGGGGATCCACTGGGTCAGATTGTCCACTCACTCTAGTACCGCATGTGCGTCATCAACACTAAGCTGGCGTGATTGTGCCGCAAGATATTTCGGTGGAAACGACGTGCGACTGGTAGGTGCGGTCTCGAGAGGCGGCTATCGCCAAAACCGAGTGCGTTCAGTAAGAAGATATGAATGATAGTCCTCGCCTTACTCAGAAGGGAAGGTTTGAACCATACCCAAGTCTGCGTATACGTGTCTTGGTATAAGGCCTCTTCCCTCTTGCAAGCTGGGAGGTGCCGGACGTCGCTCATAAATTACCCGATAGGTGTGCGAACTTCCAAGGCAAATGTGGACGTTAAGCATACAGACTATGTACCGCCTTTGCTGAGGCATACTAAATTTAAGACAATATGAGAAAAACGCAGACAAGCAAACAATAATTCTATTACCGTTGACAGATGATAATGCCAGAACAACAGGCTGGCTTATCTCTACTTATGCAAATAAAATTTTTGATCGAATTAAGTATACAAAGAAACGTTATTTTATTTAAACGAAATTTTTGTATGCAGCTGTAAAATAGATTACATTAATATTACCCTAGTGGGAAACGGTATCTGGGCCCTTTCTCGTAGAAATTCGAATGTTTTAAATGTTCTATTAAGAATCTGTATGAAATATTATTATTGTTATTAGTTTCGCCAGAGAAATAAATTCTTAGACTAAACTCTTAAATCACTAGCATATAAGACTATCGGCTTTTATTAAAAACTCTACCGCACTTGAGATGCGAACACACGATCATTGAGTTGCTATTCGAGGTTCCTTGCCTTCGGCCTCGGCCACACGTATTTACTGAAATAATTTTTCAACTTTCTTCACTTTCTGAATAATCTTCGAAGGTGTGCGCAATCATTTTTTTATATGCAATCCTATCTTGCTCTACACGTTTTATTAATGCGTCTGAGTAACAGGGTCGATAGAAACCGCCACTACCAAAACAGTTTCCGCGGACGGTAGAGTTTTCTTTACTCATCGCTATAGTAGGTGCTCAGACGGTAAAGGCATGAACCTTATCGGCACACATCCGCTAGTTTGCTGCCACCTCCTGCGTATTGCGCTCTCTTTCCCCGTCCTCTTTCTGACCAACACCGTATAAGGGACAATCCTCTGAAGTATTGGTCATATGAAAAAAAAATAAATAAATAAGAGCAAATTTTCCAACTTTTATAAATTTGAATAAATTTTTGTTCCCTTCTCATTCTTACTTGCCAGAAGTTTTTAAATTTCGCGGTTTGTAAATATTGTAAATAATTAGTTACGACACGACCATTGCGAACCATTTACGGAGCATGAAATACTTTTCGAATCGCGACTCTTACTTTGAAATCTTAACGACTCTCGTTTCATACGCATGCGTACATATGTATATGTGTTTTTCTGAGAAGAATAGAAAAGAAAGTGCTTGTATAATGATGTGATAAGTGACGAAAAGCCGTAATATAATAGACTGGTTAAACTATGAGATGGATTCCATAATGCAACTGAAAACCAATAAATCTATGGCATATAATCGAAGTAAACGCCAATACTTGAAGCTGTGGACAAACGTAGCTAGAATCGAAGATTGATTAATACAAATACACTCTTCACTTTTATCCTTCGAGCTTCTGGTTACAAATTTGCGCTGCTGTCTTAATTAAAGCAATTGCGATCAAGAAACGGAATGATAATCATTACGTTCAAATTCATTAAGTGAGAAAATCCTCGTATTCGTAACGATAATATAGACTTTTGGTGAAAACATTCGACCAAGTGAAGAACCTTTATAATTAACAATTGAGAGTTAAACACAGCCTTAAAGCAATCAATAATGATAATTATCAACGCATATGATTTCATCAACACAGCGCAATGCACCATAGACAGCTAGGAAGAGAGAAAACCGTTCAGTAGGTAATGAAATGCTAATTGAGCATTTATCGCTGATATACGTATACATATATATATTCATATACGGATAGTCTGGCTAAAACGAGCTCAATCGGTCCGTTGACCAATTCAAAATTAAGATAAATCTGTTTGCAAACAGCATTTGTAAAAAGGTACAAAAAATATTCACTGTCGAATAAGTGATTGAACCATGAAGTACGATCTTATATGGTATCAAGCGCAAAATTCAATAATTTTATTAATATCATTAGCAGGTTTCCGAGTTTGTTCAGTTGCGTAGCACACTGGCTGCAAAGATTGTAGACTTTTAACGCTCACATATGAAATTTATTGAACGCTTGCAATCGAAATCATTCATTTCGCATTTATTATCCATCAACAATAAATGAACGCAGTTCTCATCATCGTTCGAATTGCTCGGCTGGCTTTTGCCCATGTACTGTACTTCATAGCTTTTCCAGTGTTACTCCGAATAAAATCACCTTCTAAGTCGAGTTCTTTACCCGCTTGTCACCCCTAGATATAATAATGGCATGCATTAGTTTTTAAATATTCGTCAATAGCTTGCAAATCATTTTCGTTATGAAGCGAAGCCGCATTGTGTGACATATATCATTTGCTTTGAACCAAGTCACCTAAGAATAAATCTCTTAAATAAATTTCTACGAACAACGAAATGGATCCGCGAAACATTTACTCTTCCTTTGCTGAAATGTAACAACTTTTCACCAACATGCCCGTAAGGTTCGTAATTGAAGTCGGAACTTATGCCTTCAAGCATTAAATAACTAATTAATATAAATTAAAATAGTTAATTAATTGGAAAATTTTTTACCATCGGCTGATTGGCTTTCAACTTCAGGCTCTGAACACCATGTCAGAGAAACGGAAATTACTACTAAATAGACATAAAAGACGGACTTGAACATATTGTCTATTGCTATGAATAAAGTAAATTACTTAACAAATGATTGTCATCTTATATATTTTCTTATCAAGGTGATGTTTATCATTGGAAAAGTGTGCTCTCTAGCCAATTTAATCGTTAGCAAATTGCTATTTGCTTACCTATAAAAAAAAGTTAATTCAAGTTATGGTTTTGAAAAGCGAAAAAGAAGAAAGAGGGAAAAGGAAAAAGGCTAAGATAACCATCATCACAATCTGCTTGCTTTAAATGAAGACATCGCTCCATTTAATTTACATGCACAGTTTGTTCGAGTTATTTTTATTAAGAACTAAAAAATATTGACAATTACTCTGTTGGAGTGATTAGGGAATTTTTTTTTCCACGTGTGCTTGCGGATATTTCAGGTTAACTTGCTCTTACAAGGCACTATTGAGTTAGTCTGAAAATGCATCTACATGTGGAACTTTCAAGTAAAACTTTCGGTAAAGTTATATCGCAATCCAAGCTAGAGGTTCATTGCAGTTCACGTTATACCTCCGCGTAGGTCCTTCAATTGCAAGACGCACGTTGTTTTTCTTGGATTCTCTTTTTACGCTCATTTAGCAAATGCTTTTCTTCTTATTCAACCTTCAGTGCACGTTTTCGTTAAATCTTCTTTAACATTTTATAGATGTTATTGGGAACTTGTTCACCCAATAAATGAATGGTTTTGAGCTAAGTGTTTTTCGGTCCTCTAAAGGCTTTTAAAGCCGTTAAGAGTTGCACTTGATCGGTTTATTTCATCGATATTTTCTTCAGAAACAGGCTCACGAACCGTTGCTGCATGACTAAGAATTGCTTGATTTTCAATCTCTTCATCATCTAAAAACAGAGACGGATCAGCCCTGTTTCAAATCTTTCTTCAAGACATAAATTTATATAGAATAAATCGTCTGCGTCTCCTCCGCATTTCGACATACTTACTAATATCCGTAAACTAAGGTAAAACTCTCACACTCGCGCATTAATTACGAATACATTCGATTAAGTTCGTTGTGTGCCCACAATTGATCAATAGGAACGACATAATCTTCCACCACAGCAATGCGATTTTAATTGCACGGCAAAATTTTTTGGAAACTTTGCGATACCAACCGTATAGTAAGGAGCTTGTTCCGCAAATCACCCTTGTTGATTGTTATGCCTTATAAAAAGTAAAGTCGCTTCAAAACCAAATTGATAAATACCAAAAGTTCAGCGGTGACGGACTAACAGTTTTTCTCCTTTTTTTCAAATATGGCAAAAGCTTAGCGATCAAAATACCACAGATTTTTTTAAAATTTTATTTAAAATATAAGACAAATATGTCTGAATTTTTGTAAAACAGCGACGCGACCTTCTTCCCAAACCTATTATATACATTTTGGAGTATGCTTCTAGATGCTATAAACGACGAATGAGTTCAACTTATCACCTACTAATGAAAACTGGAAAGAACTCATTAAAGTTAATCAAGTCTGAGTGGGGGAAGTACTGAGTACTTCTTCGAACAAGTATGTAAAAGTCGTTGAGCATTTACTTCATTGTAGACATTGGTCGGATCTATCGAGATCACTAATACATTGATTTTCCGAATATATGCAAAACCTAAAACGATGTCTCGCATAAGTTGCCAATAATTGATATCAATGTTTTCGCATTTTATGCAAGTCCCGGCACACATACTGAAAATTACCCACCCTTCGGTGAATGCATTTGCGATAGAAGCATACTTGTAATATAGAAAGATCTATTAAAAGAATAATTCCATAGTTTCCATTACCGATTATTATCTCTTACACATCCAATATCTCTTACACACCCAACCTTTTTCTTACACGGTTGACGCGTTCCTTAGAATTCAGTGTATAAAAAATCCCGTAAAAAAATACATTTGGAAATTTTGTAGGATGAAAAAAATTTATATGTATATTTTCAAAACACAATGCAAAAAAGTAGTAATGAAATCCACATCACATATTTGTGAAACAAAAATTGTGCATTTTTGTTACAAAAACAAATGAAAACTAGTGTACCGTGACAAGATAAGAACGTACAACATGCAAAAATGTAAATTAAAAATAGAAATAGAAACCATTTTCGCGAGTGTTCATCGTTGCTCGATGAAAAACGTATACGTTTATTACGAATTGGGCTGAAATGAACACGTCAGGCAGAACAGCCGAATTTGATTCAAATGGGGAATTTCGTTTCTTATTAACGGACAAGTAGCACTAGAGCAAGTCACTGGCATTTGTGCGGGCATAAAGCATCTAACTTCTGATCATACTATTCCGCCAATTGTATTTTGTTGTTGTATATACAAGTTTCTGTAAGACACTATCAAAATTAGAATTAAAAATTTTTTTATTGGATTCTTGTTAGAGCAAAAATTTCGTGTAAAAAAGTGTATTTGCCCTCACTGGTGAACGGCGTTATTTCAAAATCATGTAAAAAAGACCATGTAAAAAGAGGGTTAAGTGTACGTGCTCGCACATACAGTGGGGTAAAAACGGAAGTATAAATGTAGCACAAGCCCAACTTATGTTTAGGGGTCTTATTTATTCGCCTATTCATGCGGGCTAATGTCACTAAATCAATCGAAATCGCCAAAATTACTCTGTCTTAACCTGTTCATGTTAAGTAGCAAGGACAAAGCGAAGTCGCGTCCTATCTCGAGGAGTAGAAGTTAGTCGGTTAGTCAGAAGCTTGAAACGCATAAAACAGCCATTTGCCCGAAATAGACCCCAGCCCACACACAAGCACGTTCTTAGTTAGCTCGAAAACATGTAAGTTGGATTATGGATCAACGGAAGGTAGTACCGTTCTCGGTCGAGTTCAGGATGTTTCTTCATGCTAACGGCGGACGGGGAAGCGCCTACCTAAACATTTTCGCCACATCTCTGAATGAATCCCATAAGACGGTAGTTCGCCGAAGAACCAACTTGTATCCGTCACAGGGCGCAATACCGAACGCCAATCAAGCGGATAGGCTTCCCGACGCTACATCGAAGAAGTTCTGGAAACACACGTAGTCGCTTTTATCGGCGATTTATCGGTGAACATTTCATTTCCATGCATGACAAAGCAAGACTACATGCCGCTGCTGTAGTCCGCCAGCACTTGGAGGAGGATTACGTCCATTATAGCGTGGCATACTCGAAGTCCACATCTCAATCGGAAAAACGAGCATGAGCCAGAGAAACGGCGCAAACGGGTTTCGCAGAGCTTCGAAAAGCAATTAGGGAAGAATTGAATGGGATTGGTTGTTCAGAACAAGAAAGTAATACCTCGTATTAATAAGAATTTTTTTTCCCAATTTTATTGTTTTATTATGCTTTCATGCCCAGTCAAAATCGCGGAAATAGTGCCACTTGAAACGAGCAAGTTGGGGCATTTCTATCATTCTATTGCTTCTGTAACGAATTTGACGATCAAGGGTAAGCATTGGGTGTCTTTCAAAAGTTAATAGCGTGTACTTTAGTTTAAGTTAACCTAAATTTATTAAATATTTAAATTCCAAGTGAAAATGTGGGGGCTGTACGATTTCCTTATTCTCGAATGCGTTTAACATAATTAGCTTAAAAAAAAACGAAATTTGTTTTTTTTTTCGAACTCTTCCCCAAGGACTCTAAGTTGGTTCCCCCGCCAAGTGAAAGTTGCCTTCTGATGTCTTACCAATCGTTCGTTCTGCCTTCTCTAATCTGCTTAGATATTATTTGCCCATAGATAATAATTAAAT
Source organism: Glossina fuscipes (assembly GCF_014805625.2). Classification (NCBI taxonomy): domain Eukaryota; kingdom Metazoa; phylum Arthropoda; class Insecta; order Diptera; family Glossinidae; genus Glossina; species Glossina fuscipes. The sequence continues at coordinate 2,202,012 of NW_023998456.1, forward strand.
TAAATAATTATTTAAAGGTTCTTCCAAACAAAATAACATTAACGTGCTCCCATAGTCACCACGGCTGAATAGAAATGAAGTTGAAAACCACTCCAAAATAGTCAGGGCCTTTGCTTCCAAGAAAATAAGAATACATTTCGAAAATCGTTATACTAATTATTAGTTCGCCTTTTTTGCCCTTTTCTCCGTTATTGCCCAACACGTATATTATAAAACGTTGGATTCTGCCTTCGGCAAGAGCAGCGAAACTATGGTGCTGGAGTTTCAGATTAACCACAAAAACAAAATTTTATGAATAAATAATGCGCTATAAATGCATTTCTCGAAACTCTAGTTTTCAATCTCAAAACTTTTTTACAGAACTTCAATAATCTTCGTTGTTTTTCCTCCAACTTTTTATAGTTTTTTTAAAGGCAATATTTTATGAATAGAGCATGCAGTAAATGTTTTGACAACTGAATGCAAACATTATTTATTAACAAAAAATTTCTAAAAATATTCTTTCTTATGTTGTTAAAGTGACATAATGACTTCATATTATTATCAAATATTAAGAATAAAACGTAAATAAAAAAAGGAATGATATAACCCCAATTTTACTTATTATCAAACAAAAATTTTAAAGAGTCCTTACGTTCAATTCTGTCGCACATTTACCGAAAAGGCTGTAGGCTTTTTTAACTCACATATAAATCTATTCTCACGCTTGCAATTCAAGTCCTTACCACGATACTGCCACATATGTACGCAATCCTCATCACCATTGGCTTATTCGGTTGTCCGTTTGTCCAAGGACAGTATTTCATGGGTGTACCAGAATTTGCCCAAACAAATTTACTTATAACTTGAGGTTATTACGCGAAGGCCACCACGAGCGAACAGAAGGTATATTCCATTTTAAATTCTGGGTAATGGCCTTGAAATTATTTTTCGTAATGCTGCATGTGTTATTGGCTTTGAGCCACTTCACCTAGAAATAGTGTTTTTACTGTAAAATAAAATTGTAAGAAAAACAAAATGGACCCGCGAAATATTTACTCTTGGTTTCCTCAAATATAATAACTTTTGACCAACTGGGTTGTAAGGTTTGTAACTGAAATCGGAAGATATACCTACAAGTATCAAATAGCTGTTTAAGTTAATATAATTAATTAAAAAGAAAAATTTTTACCATTGACCGATTTGATTACTATTTCGGGCGCTGAACACCACGTTAGAAAAGCAGAAATAGTAAGTGAATATAGAAGAAGCTCCTAAACTAATTGTTCACTACTTTGCGAATTTCGATACTTGACTTGTATAAGAAGAGAAACGACTCTAATCAATATAATTTTTATCGTTGGAATATTAGTTTTAGCAACTTCAACTCTTGTGAGCCACGGATTTGCTAAAAATGATCGGCATGATCCTAACTATTGCTAATCAAAAGGAAACAGATCTAGAAAATAATCTCACAATCGGAAGAAGCTCCCAGTTCAAGTTGAATGTCACTTCCGGGATTGCTTCAGATAAGGACAGGCGGACACTCCATAAACCGTTTTTGAACTCTTTCATAGCTAATTTTAAAGCAGAAAACATGCGGTGCCGTAACCTGCCCCGAAGAACAGATCGTAAATCACTGAAACAAATACCATACAAGAACAAATATCTATTATATATAATATATATTTCAGGGAAGAGTTCGGAAGAAATCCACGGTCTTCTACGCAGAGAATATATTAAGACAGCTAGTGTATGTCAACTCAAGCAAGTAGGGATGGTAGGAAAAACTATATTATAGCTGCGCCAAATGAAATCTTCTGTGCGAATATTTCACAATTGTATCCGCTACAATTTCTGCCCGTCTGAACTTGTGACTATATTAATATAATATTGTAAAAGCTCTTTATTCGCGGGGTATGTTCCATAAATGTGCCGCGAATACAGAGACCGTGAATACGGAATAATCATTTATATGGGATTATAGGGGATACGTTCCTAGGTGACAAAATAAATAAAATCAAATGTGTAAAAAAATACTTTATTCATTGAGTAATAAAGTTGACTTCAATCTGTTTATTCACTTTCTCAAAAACACCGAACGCGGAAATTTATAGCCGCGAATATAGGAATTGACTCGCACTTTTTTAATTCGCGAATAGTGAAAACGCGAATGAAGGAAGCGCGAATAAGAAGCCTTTACTGTATATTATTCCGTTACACCAAAATGTCTAAGTTCGACTAGGTAATTAAAAATGTGATTTATGTTCTAAAACCCCTAAGAACTACACCCACATCAGTCATTTTATAGAATTTTTTTTTTTAGAAATCGGCTCAGGAAAAACTGTAGCGTCTTATGTATGACTGCAAATTTTTTATTTTTTAATATTTTCCCCAAGCAGTTCATTTCGACAATTTCCTCATTCACCTCCTTACTCTTCGTTTTTTCTTCCATCCCAAAAGAGTCGAATGTAACGCTAAAATGGTCTAACCACTTAGTAAATAATAAAAAAGCGAAAATGTGTTACAACACCGATTTTATTTTCCATATAGCGAACAATCAACAATTTTATTACGCCTTTCTTCACACTTGTAGCACACTTACTAAAAAAGGTTATAGGCTTTTCACGCTCTCATATAAAGTTTTGCTTAACTGTGCAATTCAGATCATTGAGTCCATATTTATCAGTGTACAGCCACTAGCGTATACAATGTTCATTATCATTCAGATTATTTGGCTCTCCTTCTAACCAATTCATAGGTTTGCCTGTGTTTGTCAAATAAAGTCACCTTCTGAAACGAGGTCATTACCCGATAGCCGTCACCAGAAATCGCCGGGTACATTAGCTTTTAAATAGTCATCAATTGCTTTCATATCAGTTTTGTTATCAACGAAAGTCAAATGTCTATGCATTTTACGACATTTATCATTTGCTTTGAACTAACTTACCTAAGAATAATGCTTTTATTCTAAAATAAAATTATAAGAACAACGAAATGGATCCGCGAAGTATTTACTTCTTCCTCACTGAAATATAATAACTTTTGACCAACATGTTCGTAACGTTCGTAATTGAAGACGGTGCTTATGTCTACAAGCATCGAATAACTAATTAATATGAGTTAGTGATTGGCTTATAAAAAATATTTTTACCATTGACTGGTTTGACCGCAATTTCAGATTTTGAACTTCATGTCAGAAAAATGGAAATTGTTAACAGATAGGTATATGAGACAGATTTAAGCATATTGTCTTTGCGATTATAGTCAGGCAATTAAGCAAATTATGACTGAAACTTTACAAATAATTTTCAGCTTATGTATATAAAGAAATCGTTCTTACCCATGCGTTGCTTATCTGTTCAGTCATTATTATTATTGAACTACAAATAGATATTCATAGCGGATACCCAGTATCTTACCAACTGAGACTTGACTAAAAACTAATATTTTCGGAGATGATAAGCGGAAACAATGTAATAAACATTACTGCAGAGAGCGAGTTACATTACCACTTAAAAATTAAATAATGTATAATAAAAGAAGAGTAAGAAAAATAACACACGATGCAATATATCGCTCTGAATGAATTGACAATGATAAATTTGGAGTTTGCTCTATAAAGTTAATGTTGCCCTGTGGTTAATTTCATTGGGAAAGAGCTGCGTTCAATTTATTGAATTATTAAGAAATGACTAGGTGCTTGAATGTATTTTGACCATTTAATCAAAATATTTTTTATCAGGTTCCCATCTTTCTGGCAACATGGCGACATCGTGCCGAAAGAACTTGTATTGGTGCGGCAGGGATCCAATCATCGACCCATTTTCGCACTTCTTCAGCATTTCGAAACCGGGTGCCGGCTAAGTCATACTGCATCGGTCTGAACAAGTGGTGATCACAAGGCGCTGCGTCTGGTGAGTATGCTGGGTGCAGCAGAGCTTCCCAAACGAGTTGCAACAGTGCATCCTTGACAGCTCTTGCAACATGTGGCCGAGCGTTACAATGGAAGAATGCTCTTTTTTCCAACAATACATGGTTGAATTTGTTCAATTGACGACAGTAGACATCTGCAGTAACAATTTCATTTGGTTTTAGAAGTTCGTAATACAAACAGCACAGCAAGACTATGCCTTTGAATATTCCATTCCGATGTCTGGATGATCCTGCTCTACTAATCGACGACTTTGTACGCTTGGAATTGTGTCAGTATACTCACTTTCCATCGCCAGTCACAATACGCCACAGATAACACTTCTTTTTTTACCTGGCAAGCAGTGAAACCGCGATGTTAATCGTTTGATGCCGAACGGTTCGCTCATTTCGTATGGAAGCCATATTCCTTCATTTTGCGCCTTTCCCATCGCATGAAAACGTCTAGAAACAGTTGATTCATCAACTTCTAGGCTGTTCGAAAGTTTTTTAAGCATTTGGGCTGGATTTTCGTCCAACAAGTCTTGCATTGTTAGTCCTCCACCCCGTTCCTTGTCATTGACATCAAAATCACTGTTGTTCGGCCGCTGAAATCAAACTGACAATTGGGATGTGAAGAAGCAACAACACCATAAGACTCTAAAAGAGCTTCGACAACAGATTTCTTCGAATCAAAAGACAAAAGTAACGAATGTCGAAAATGCAAAGATCAAAATCATCAAATTTAATCGTTATGCGCACTGGTATCTCTCATTTCTTCATCACTTTTCCCTGTAGAAATCACTTCCCAAAATTATTGCCAGCACTTATTATTAAAAGGGAAGAAGAATAAACAAAGGAAACGGTAACATAGCCGTTCCTCATTTTATTAAATCTAATAGCTTTCTTTTCATAATAGCTGGTATTCTGCAAAAAATTTCGTAAAGTTATCGGCTATGCTTCCATTTGCAGGCACATTTTGAGTTCTTACGTCATTACTCTAGAACTTTTCCTGGCAACTATCTCATAATGAAACCTTACCTCGATATGCTTACCCGTTTCAGTTTTGGCAGAATTTCGTTGCTCACTTTGACTGTCACATTTGATGGTCGTTAAATTGCCAAGCGAGACTTCTGCATTCAACATGCAGTCAAAGATAGAGGGAGTACTTTAACACATATCATCGTCGGCTAAACCGAATGAATCTCAGTTTAACTTAAAGCCCAGAGCGCTTGTTATTCGTAAAGCGAGTGAAGGAGCAGAAGGTTAAGGCCTAGACAAAAAACTTCTAGCAGTAACCCTGATGGGTTACCAGTCTACATGCCTGCATAGGCACTCGTTTTCTCATTTGTCGCACGGCCGATTTCCATTCATCTCAATGATTCTTCGTTGTCTTTCGTGGTGTGAGTTCTCTCAGATGCGTCCGTCTATATGTTCTTCTATGGATTGCTCTTCCAACTTACCTGCTTCCTGACTACTCGTCTGCATATCTGTTCATTTCTGGGAATTGCCTTTCATATGTCTCTATATCTATTCACCCAGCTATATATCCTTTTGAATTAATATCATTCCTGATTTATGTGCGAAGCTTTTGCCAACAACTTACCCTATCGCGACCCGGCGGTTTTTTCATTTCCCTGGCCATTCGCCTATGTCTATATCCATGACCATCTCTGAATACACTTTCTCCTCCTATATATGATATGGAAGATTACATCGCAAAAGGTAACACTGTTAAAGAGAGCTCCATTGTCTTGGTCTTGTCAGCAGTCTTCAAATGTTTTAAATTTTACAGCAAATTTCCTTTCCGACTTAATTAATTATCACTGAAAATTTGTTACCACCTGAGGGACTTTTTCAAGCATTTCGCATTTACCGCCATATCACTCTTAGGAGTATTAAGTAAATCTTAGAAAAACAATACGTGACATTTAACTAAAATCAAGTTTAAATATGATTTGGTTCTGTTATTTTATATATATATATATATTTCTTTTTTTTTTCTCATATTCATTTATATGTAAAAGTTTACAAGTATTTACATTTATTTTTTTGAGAAATTTCCAACCAAAGGTAGAAGAAGGGAATTGTAAAAAAAAAAAGAAAAAACGGAGAAAAATGTATGTAAACAAATCATAAAACTGATTGACGACACGACAAATATAACAAAAATCGTGCGTTTTTTCCAAACCAACGAAACGGAATACAACAAAGCAAAGCAACTAAATTATTATGGAGAGTTAAGCAAACGGGCGGACGGACCGACTGTGGAGCAGGGAGTCCTAGTTATTCAGAATGTAACAAATAAAAACGTGTTAAATGTTTTGTTTATAATAGGAAGAATAAGAGATGCATACCATTAAATTTTTACTCGGTATACTCATATAAAAGCCACCAATACACACACATAATAATAAAATTTAAATGTAAATTTTCTATTTTCTCTCTTTTTAAGTGCTTTAATGAAATATATATATATATATATGTATATATATGTATATGTTTGCTTGAAAAGATAGAGCGGGGGGGAAAAAGAAGAATAAATAGAATGAGAGAGATAGAGAATTTATATAAAGAAGTTCATAGATTTTATTAAGGAGTACGTATAATATGCAAATTTTCCAATCCATGGGTAATTTATCATTTTCCAAGCAAAAGGTAAACTAGCATAAAAGCAGCAACAAAAACAACAATATGCGCACGTATACCATATACACTAACAAAAGATACAAATACTAATGTTGATGGAGAAGAAACAGTTCAAGTTGTTTTGTGTTTTTTTATTTATTTAACATAACAGGCGTGCAAATAAAATTCTTTTTGTTGTCTATGAAACTACTAAGCACGTATGTATGTGCGAGCGTAGGTAGGTAAAGGTCCTGTCTGTCTTTGCCGGTTTTACAGTATTATAACCTCAGTTAGATTTGCTTTTACAAAAAACAAGGATTAATGAGTTTCGTGCTTCTGTATGTTGTATGAGAACATAACACAAAGCGAGTACTGAACTTAATATATACGTATACGCAAAGAGCAGACGTATGTGTTTAAAATCTCCAACAATACCATTTATTATTTTCCATATACGAATATGTTAAGTGAAAGACTCTATCACCCATATATACCTGCATATATACACACATACAGACATATTATACATTTACGCAGTTTTAACACTAAATATCTTTTAAGGAACACGTTTCTAAAATCCATCATCACTTGTGGTTTTTGTGTGTTAAGTCAGACAGACTTATACACACTTATAGATATGCAACGTACGTTACATATATTATACATTTCATATACATTCATACGCTTGCGAGAGGCATAAGCCAGTGTGCGTATGCTTGAAGATCTCTTATCTTTTATGGTTGAATGAGAAGAAGATGAAGAGTAAGAAGCTGTGCTTGCTTCTTTTTTTTTTTTGTTTTTGTTTTTAGTTTCAATAGGTATCAAATTTAATAATCTTTATTTGCTTTCGGGGGTAACACATGTGATCGCAACCTCTTTACTTGTTGTACAGATGTAGGTATGACAGACCTTTGTAAAAGAAGCCTCGTCCACCAAGAACATACGATTGCTTTGAACTTCCGCTATATCTGATTTTATGCTTATGATATGTTCCTCTCATATATTAGAACCGATCAAAAAAGTAAAGCATCGCAGCACAGTGGTACACAGTGGTACTGCTGCCAGCAGTAAAAAATATTTCCAATAAAATTTTAAAGCGAAAATATGAAAAATGAAAAACGAACCGAAATCGAATAAAAAAAGAGTAATGAGACCTACTACTACTAACAAAAAACAACACAAATAAATAAAGTTATTTTAAAAGAAATCAAAAGTTTTAAACTTACCTTACACTTTCAACTATCGCTTTTTTTTATGTTACATGTGTATACATATATGCATATGCATATATATATCATATCATCATTTACCAACAAACCAATTTTCAACTGAAGCTCTTAACTAAAAGTTACATTATTTGCTTTTCACTAATCTTTACTTTGCTAATCTTTAGTTAAATTAGTGCAACCGAGTAACAAGTAACAATCGCGACTTTACCAAGTTAATGTTGCGCGTTCAACCCGGTAGAGTTTACTTTGGTTGTAGTTGCAGTGGGTACTCAGTGGGTAAAGGCGTAACAATCACCGACGGGGTACATAATTACTACTTTACCGGCGCCTCCCTATCTCTCCCTCACTTCTTTCCAAGCCACGCCGTATTACACAAGCAGATGACAACCTCTGAGTGACTAGTGATGTTATAAAAAAAAAGAAGAACCATTACGGTAGAATTTTACTTGAGGTAATTTTTGCCTTTTTTGAGTGTTTTCATTTTTCTTATTTCATTTTATTAACGAGGTAGCTATTCTGATCAGCTGTTTTCTGTCATTCTGTCTTACCAATTAGTACTTGAATGGAAGAAAGGTTACAGTTCAACTTCAGCATCAGCTAGAGTAAAGCGTTAAATTTAGTTTACCCAACTAACGATTCAATCAATGCTCCTGCATGAATACTGGATGCTCTTCAACTCTTCGCTTACCTTAGAATATCGAACCTTTTCGTTTGCTTTCGTCGAATTAGGTTAATTCGTCCAACTCATCTGATGCGCTACATCTTCGAGCAACGCCTTAAGCCTAATTAACATATCCTTTTCTTAATATTATTTGTGGTGTGATCCTTTTTGTTATATTGTTATCATCTACCTTTTCCATCAACGTTGGACCGGGAAGAATAGTTCTATGCTAGTAGGACGGTCGAAAATTTCTTTGTTTAGTCTTGTTGGTCTGACTTAAAAAAATCATTGAATCACTCGGAGAAGCACACTTAGATTTCTTCCCTTGTTTTGACATTACATATATTCATAAAATTCAAAGTTGATTCGATCCCTCCATCCGTCCGTAAGCCCGTTCGAGCCACCGATCAAATTGGGCATGATTCGCCAGCAACCTACAACAGTTTCAAAATCGATTGAAATGCTCAATGGAAGAGAAAGAGTTTTGATTCAAATTACTTGTGTTTATAAATTCCACGCAAACCAAGAACAAGCAAATTATAATACATACCGATCTGAAATCTAACACAAAAGTTAGGTAAGCCCGTGCAAGAGAGCTAAACAAATTTCTGGTCGACAAACTTGTACTTAAGCTTAACAAAATATTTTGCGATTTTTATGCTATAGCTTGACCAGGTAATAATGAAAGATGCGAACCGAAACGAAAGTAGCTTTCTTCCTTGTACTTAATAACACGAAAACAGCACAGTTAGTCATCTAATTGGTAAACCATTTTGGCCATAGATAGAATATTTTCCAATCTGAGAGACGTTTGAAGAAGTTCTCACTTATCCCTTCGCCTTGCTTATAAGTAGATAATTAATTTGCCTAGACCGAGCTCGAAGAACTGACTAAGCTTAAAAAACACGCTGCGGTATTTGTCGTAATATAAAAATTTTTACCTCTTTCCTCGTTGTAAGCAAAATTGCCTTTTTTTGATTAATAGAAGTAAAATTATTGGCCCGATGGAGTGTTATTGCATCGTTGGCCATGTACATTTCCTGGGGCTTATATTTTAAGTTATCCGGCATCGAATTCTCAAACTATTTTAGCGTTGCGATCACTATAATCTTTAGAGGGCACTAAAGAGGTTTTCAAAGCCTAGGGATGCATGTCCATGAGCTTTAGAATATAACTTGCTTGCTTCTGGATTTTATTAAATATTTTTATACTTCAGTCAACTACTGTAGTCGTGGTCACTCGTTCACTCGTTGGCCAATTCAAAATCGTTTCTCATAAATGTCCATATGAACACGAAAGAAACATTTATTAATGATCACACATACACACAACACACATATTCATTCATTCATAACAAAAGAAGGTGTTGTTTTGAATAGACAAAAATCATTTATCAGTTGCAAATTTGTTAAACTTGTTGCTCAAAAGAAGTTTTTCATGTCACTGAGACTAATACTGCACTGCAGACAACGGCACACACCAGCGCACCAGTCAACTTAGAAAATGAAAATGAAAAAAGAAGCAAGAAAGGCAGACCGACACTAGGCAATGGACGGACAGACAACCATAAAGACAAACTAACAAGACATGAGCTACTGTTACTGTTGTTACCCCTACCGATGAGTTGAAATAAAAGCATAAAATTTGAAGAAAATAAAAAAGGTAAGTAAAAGCACAACATAAATATAAGTGATGGTAGCGTTGATATTGTATATACAAGTGAATAAAATATGTATATATATATATATATATATATATATATTTATATAAAAGAGACAAAAGGATTTCAGAGTATAGGTAAAATGTTTACCTAAAAACTTGCTGCAATGGGTAACTAACTGACTGACTGACTTTGAAATCCATCTCAGCGAAGCCGGAGCAGCAACAAGTAGCTGCAACAAGGTTCGAATAACTTACATAGTCCCGCATGCATCGTGAGTGCTAACATGAGATTAATGGTTTCAGATGCTGGTATATAAAAGCAAACATCCGTACAAACAACACACACGCACCCCCCCAAATACATTCTTGCACACACATGAGAAATGTGTTTTTCGCAAATTTTTCACTTTACTAATGCATTTTTAATTTCCTTAAAGCGTTTTTGCCTTTTACGTTTGGTCTATCCCCGAAGTAGTTTCGTTTAAATACAATAAGAAGAAAAAAATAAGCACAAGAAAAACTAACAAAAGTTTTATGAAAAAAAAAAATATAATGCAGCAACTGGAAAATAAAAAGCAGAAGAAGAAGAAGTAAAAGTAAATGTCAATAGAGCTGAAATTGTTGGCAAACATTTTACGACATGATATTTTCACACTTTGATGCTTTAAACTGTTACTAGTTGTCTGTCGGTCTATATATTTGCCGAAATCTTCGACGCATAGCGATAACGTCAGGCATGTGAGTATGTGCATCTCTTTGCTACATAACAACAACATTATGTTGACACTTCAATGCATTTTTTGGTTTTGGTCTTCTATATTCCTTTCGGAACTGTCTTACTTCGTTTTCGCTTTGAGCGTCAATCCAATGGTCTACTGGCTTTCCTGCCTGAGCAGACAGTATGGGAAAATTGGCTTAAGTGTTTACTAAATTGCCAGCAAAATGGCTTTTTCAATTTACACTCGCCTTCAAGAGATATATATATATATATATATAGATAGATAGATATCTTAGATGCTTACAGTATACGCATGTAGCTGTTGAAGCGAAGTCTGTAACGAACATATTGAAAATTATCAATTGTTTAATTTAAAGCATTTGCCAGATAAAATCTCCTACACAAGGGATCGGCTAGGCTAACTGAACACATTTATAGATTGTAAATAGTTTGAAGTACTACATGTTCGTAAATATAATATGCATGCACATGTATTTTATTTATGCATTTCTTTTTAAAGGAATTAAATGCGGACTGAGCAAGAATAAATTGTACTCCTGCGTTCAAGAAATAACGCAAACTTTGATTTCGAAATTCAAGGATAGATTCTTTTTTTTACTAGCGCAATTAACACAACGGTAATTATCAGCCAGTGATGTCGTTGGAATGAATGAATGAATGCCCATTGAAATTAATCAACAAAATCACACCACCAGCTCCAATCACTAAACATACGCTTCTTACAAATGATGTTGATTTGAAATGGTTTTATGCCTACAATTCACAAACGGCTCAGACATCGAGTGAATATACAGTCATAAACGTTAGCCGAAACCTGAAAAAATTGAAAGTCATTTACTAAAATATGTATGTACATTAGACTTTGCCACCTAACCTCTAAGACTTAGTAAATCGAATGGGATAAAACTTCTGGCAGATTAGTTTTTCTTTTAAATAATCGTATGAGGAGCCATGACTTGCCAGTTTTGCAGAAGCCACTACATAGAGAAGTGTAAAAAGAACAGTCTTCGTAAATGGGATTAAAATTGATCAAGAGTTCGCATCTGTACTTGGAAAATAGATATGCAAACCAATCTTATTAAACAGATCAATGAAGACCAAACCAATCCCCGTACAGTATTCGCCTCTTTTTCATCGGAGCTATGCGGAATGCTATTATGCTCACGCAGGCGAAAAAGGAGTAAATATGCAAATATTTTAGAGCTGAGCTTTGAAAGACCGTCATCTCTTAACCCCAATAAATACACTGTATAATGGAGTGCAGGTAACATCGCTGCCGAATTAATGCAATCAAACAAATCTGAAAAATCTTTGCAAAGACAAAGCTATTCCAATTAACGATATACTATCTAATTTGGAAAATTTGCAGTCATTTTATTAAACTATTTTATAAATGGAAAATTCAGAATTAGTATGGCATTCCTAAATCTTAGGGAAAAATGATTTCAGCTTAACTAAGTTGACAATAAAAAGTGAGGAATGGCTAGCATAGAGGAAATAACGGAAGGTGAATAAATGTCTACTGCAAGCATTTCACGCCCATTTTCGGATCGATAGACAAAATGGGCCGTGAACCGAGTTTACATTTACTAAATTTCAGTTCTCTCTTTCTTACTTTTTCAAACGTGAGACTTTCAACAGCAGATCACGAGGTACAGATGAGCTGCTTGTCGCTACTCAAACAATTCTGGCTTGAATCGTGCGATGAATGCTCTTGCAATTGTGTTCAGAGTCGCATTCTAAATCGATCGGCACAATAATTAGTAAGTCCATCTTAAGTTCTTAATATACATTATACAACAACTAGTGTCGGATAGGAAAGGAGAAATCATAGCAAAACAAGAAGAAAAATTTTTACTTGGATTTCAGTGTTGATATAAAACATTTTTGAAGTGAACTTCGAAACCTGTTTCATAATCAAATAATTGAGGTATCGTTTATAAACTGTTTTGTCTTGATTATTATTTACCTTCACTTCTCTAAGGAAAGGCACAATGGTAGTCAGTATATATGAATGAAATTTCGGAAAGAAGCTTAAGACGACTAAGATAGCTTTCATGTTCTAAATGTCTAAATGGATTTATCAGCGATTAATTAGAATGTAAACACGACATAAGTACATAAATTATTTAGAGAAGGTGGAAATCCAATAGAGCGATATGTTTAATGGGGAAAGTAAGTATAGGAAAAGTGCGCCAAGTGCGCTGTGATGTTGCTGCTGCCAAACACGTTTCGGATAAGTAAGTGGAGGGTGTTCTATACAAAGGGAAAATTTTGAAACTTTGCAGATTACCCTTGATTTTGCATAAATCAAACGAGCGAAAAACACTTGCCTAAGTGAAAGTAATAAAAGGAAAGGGAGGAGAAAGAAAATTTTCACAAAAATTTCACTTGCGCAAAATTTAATTTCTCATCGACTTCCTCTTACAAGTGGTTAAGCATAACGATGTGTGTGCGTGTATTCCGCTCAGGCAGATTATATTTACGCATTTTTGGGTTATTAGGTTAGGTTTCATGCTATATTTACAAAATTTAATTCGTAGTGCGAAATTTAAAGAACACAAGCAACATTCAGCCGGTGCAAGACGGTGTTTGTTTGCTCTCACAGGTCGATGGTAAAAGCGTTTGAATAACTCAATACCAACAAATTTCGACATTTGTTTTCTGGTATTTATGGCTCAGAATGTTCAGTTGCGTGTTTTAAATAAATTTAAATTTTGTTTCCTTCTGTCCCCACAAAGTGTGTCACTTGACAGTTGATATATTTTATAATATGCGTACGTTTTTCTTCACTACAATACCGACATACGTACGACGACAATCGCAATTGTGTTAAAAAACGTCAGAATTATGACTCTCAAGATTGCTAGCAAATTTTCATCCTTAATTGTTGCAAAATTCTTATTCAGGGTGGGGTAAGACTGCCATCTCAATGCGGTTTAGAAAAAAACGAAACAAAAGAAAGTTTTTATACAATTGAATGGATGAATAGCTTCCACTGATAACTAGTAAATTGATTAACAAAAAAAATAAAAAAACAAAAAAAATATGTATATATATGTATATGTAAAGGAAAGTTGTGCAGTTTCGAAGCGATTAATTTGGTTAGTCGATGGATTGAAATAATTGTTGTAAACTTACTTGCAATGCTATGACGATGTGCTTGATCTCGTTCAAAACTGATAAACAGAACTGGAAGTAGAAGGAAACGGTGTACATTTGGCAAAGTCTTCAAGGTATAATTGATGGCAAAATGAAAGCATAAAGTTTTATATACCTAACCCACACTTTATTATTCACGGTTAAGGAGAGTGTTAACTTGTTTCCCGAAACCCGCTTACAAATAGTGTGTATGTTAATAAAGTTTTATAGCTTACTGCTGTGGAACGTAATAAAGTTTCATGTCCACCTTCAAGGGTATTAAGGTCGTTGAATCCTTAAACTTAGGATGTGGGATGAAAAGCGGTACTTATTGAACATACAAGGCAAAAAAGATAATTGATTTCCGGCCGCCAATGTGAGAGCTTAATGGCATATCATGAGAGTGCATGCATAAGTTTCACGACCTAGAGAAAATGAGCATCTTATCATAAGAGTGTGTATAAATTTATTGGGCCAGAGCTTCATACATATATTTTGCAGCAAGCGACAAGGGAAACTCTTCTCCTTCTACTCTTACAGACAAAAGGAAAATATTGTGTTTTTAATGTTTCCACGAAACACATTCTAAGAAACGAAGGACCATCCGGCGTACGAATCTATTATTTTCGCTGAAGCAAGCCACAACAACGAACTATTATGTTTCAGAAAGAATGTACACCTTAATAAATGTGTGGGTGTACTGGGCTAAAACCAACTAAACATTTATTGAAATAAATTTCCCGAAGTTTGATGTTAAGTGCACAAAAATATTGCCTTTTGTTGAGTAAACGACGTGTGAGGGACTATGTGCATTTGTCTACACTTCGTTCCCACCGAAGTATATCACAGAGTCGTCATCATAGGTATGCCATCAATCTTCACTATACAATTTTAATCAACGTTATCCAGACCATGTATGTTCACAGATAGGTCGGCAGAGGTATCAAAATTTGAAAATTTTTTCCCCGAAACTTCTTAGCAATCACATGTTTCTTCGATCCGGGATTTACCAATGCAGCCCCACCTACCCGCTTGCGCAGGTACATGTGACATTTAATGAGCCGGTAGCTCACAAGTCGAGTCCCGTGGATCCCCTGGCTTTCTTCTATAAAACTTTAGAAGTATCAACACTACGCATGCTCTTGATTTCGGATTTTCCATATATCGTGGATGCCATCCAAATACTTGCCCCTGAGATTTACCATATAAGAGGCAGATATTAATTCAGAATACGCAAGGCACCAAATCATGCAATGAACTTTCCTAGCCCCGTCAGTAACTCGCATTCATATGTTTGTTAAATTTTGAGCTTCCATTGTAGCTGAATTTTTATTACAGACTTTTGTACCGTGGGTTAGGCCTTTCCCATTTCGCTTTCAGCAAAAAGGAACTGATGAATAATCTAGACTCGTTCAACTTTTATTTCGTCCCGACGGCCGGGATCCAGTGTTCATTACACGTTATAATGTTATTCGGTCTCTGAATACGAACTTTTCTCTAAAAACTTTTAACGTTGTCCTTAGGTAATTAGGAGAAAAAGTTTCCTAAACTGATTCGTTTCTATTTACATTCGCTCGTAGTAATTCAACGCAATATTAATTTAAGTGAATGTCAAATAAGACCAAACTTAGCAGGCGTGGCACATCATTTGAATCTTAAAAGAAATTCTTTGGTGAACGAAAACTGAAAACTTTCACAAAGTGTGGCTTCTTCAAAATTTACGTTAAATCGGGATTGAATACTTTTCACGGCAGTAACGATTATGCTCGCAAACCCACATTCCGAGTCTTGAAGTGTTTTAGGCATTTTGGAGGGACACATTCGCTTACGGCACACTAATGAAAGCCTAATCTGCTGCTTTAGTAGTTGAAAGGAACTTTCGTGATCCGATATTTTCGAGACCAACAAACGATCCATTTCTTATTTCCATAAGTTTTAATGAGAAAATAACTTGTGCAATCATTACCTTCTCCTCTAATTAATAATTTTTTTTTTTCACTATAAGGAAAAGAAGAAATTTCGATAAAAAGGGAGAAATTCTTGAAAATAGATGTAATAAAATATTTTATCAAATATTCTATGAAATGGTAAAACAACAACAATCACTGGGACAATAACAATTATTTCAAATAATGTAATATGAATAAATGAACTCTATGCAGTATTCTATAGCAAGTGAAGGAGGAATGGCAAACCACAAGTTCTAGAGGTTTCAAGAATATATACAAGAAAACTGAACTTATAATATAAAAGCGGTCATCTGGAGGTAAGAGTTAAATAAGAAAACTTGGAAATTGAATAAAATGTTAGAGAAAATTTTTCATGAAATATTTGTTGAAAAATATATTTGCTTTCGTTGCTGTTTTTTTTTTTTATTTTCTATTTTAATAAGAAAGCAATGAAAAAAGAAAACAAAATTTTGTATATGAGTCGTTTATGGATTTAATTAAATTTATTTGCTGCTTTGCTTTCAATGTACGACCAACAAACCGTAATACTAAGTAATAATAAAAAAAAAAAAAAAATCAAAAATTATGAAAAAATTATATACAATCGTATATATTTATATATACATATATATATATTTATATATAAGCATAGTATGAGAAAAAAAATCCCTATACATTCTGGGTATTGCTATTGTTTTCAGGCAACATACGTAATCACATTTCATCGTCAAGTGCAGTCGTAGCCGCATTTCTTTACATTTTTTTTTTTATTTTTATTTTTTTGAATTTTTATACTTTTTATTTGGTTAGAGTTTCCAAAAAAATAAATAAAAAATCTGTAAAGGATCCTTGTTTGCAAGTAAGTATACGAGCATGTGTGTGAGTGTTTTATAGTCAGGAGAGTCTTAAAACAAATAACCCTTAGACTGTAAGGCTTCTGCCTCTGTTTCTGCTACTGCTACTGCTGCTTTTTCTATTGCTCAACGGTTGGTAGTGCAAATGCTTAACGAATTAAAAAAAAAATAAAATAAAATAAAAATAAAAATTAAATCATTTTATTTGCTTGAGTGCACCTTTTTAGGCAGCGGCGGTGGTCGCTTCCCTCCTCCTTCTATTACCCGTCATCATCATCGCAGCAGCATGTTTACACACATCATTATATTTTATAATGATTTTTTTATTTGTCAGAGAAATTTTTATAATTTTTTACATTTCAACTTTTGCTCCTTCTCAATATTTTTTTGTAGTTTTTCGGTTACATCAACAACAGCAACAACATTAAGAGCATCTTTAATGTGTTATTTGTCTAGAAGGCGAGCGAAAATTGAGAAGTGAAAATTAGCCTACCTTTAGGGTAAAAATAGAAACTCCCAACAGAAAAACAAATCCTGCTCAAATACACACATATGCAAGGGCTTGATTTACGATTGCAATGTCGAGTCGCTTGCTGTTGTTGCTGCCGGTGCTTTCCTTGCTTTCCTTCTGTTGTTGCTAATGTTATGTCTGGAAATCTCAAAAATTCACAGACATTTGCCTATCGTCGTATCGTCGTTATACATTTGCAATGACTTTTAAGAATCTGTTGTTGCAATTTGGGTAACGATATCTGTGTCCTTTGCTTACGTTTACGTTTTTCGGCGGTAATGGGGACGGGGGGCTATACTCTTCCATAACGTACACACGTATGATTTGTACTATCCTTATCCTTATGCTTATGTCTACTAAGGCGATTTAGCAAATTAAAAGCTTTTTAATGCTTGAAAGTGTTTTTCTTCATATTTCATATAACAAAAAATTATTCTCATCGTTTTTCTTATTCATAGTCTGCCTGCGAAGACCGGGGCGGAGTTGGATGGAGTTTAGAGGAAAAGGTGAAAAATTTATTATGCTTAACAAATAGTCATATAAAGTAGTCTGTTTGAATCGCATAGGATATAGGAATATTTTTAATTGTATGCTATATTGCTGGTAAAATTTATGCTTAGTTGGCACCAAATATTCATTTTCTCAAGTACTTTGTGAATTTTTTAATTTTTATAAAACACAAAAGATCGACTAGACTAGACTTGTGCGAAATATTCGTTTGCAATTTCCTATCGAGAAAAGTGTATAAAGAGTTAAATCATTTCCATAAATTTTATCCCAATTATTACACTATCTGAGCTTTTTAGTTCACATTTTTTTTAGATAAACACATCAAGGGGGTCTTATTACAGTAGTTTTGCATATGCTAATTACAACTTCGAATATTTTCCATTGATCCAAATTATGGTTAACATTTCCTATAGAAATAGAAGGTGGAATAATTTTTGCCATCACCGGTAGTGCGAACAACTTCTTACCGGTTTTTCTGACGGAAAGCATTTCTTTATAACAGCATT
Source organism: Glossina fuscipes (assembly GCF_014805625.2). Classification (NCBI taxonomy): domain Eukaryota; kingdom Metazoa; phylum Arthropoda; class Insecta; order Diptera; family Glossinidae; genus Glossina; species Glossina fuscipes. The sequence goes on from NW_023998456.1 coordinate 2,220,293, forward strand.
TATGCCAAATGAGAGAAAGATAACTACTGTTGCCTACTTCGAAAGAAACTGCTGCTGAATTGCGAGAGTGACAAAGGAATTAACAACGGATTAATATCGACATTAGGGGAGAATATAGTAGTAACACTATTAAGAAGAAGCGATGAACACGGACCGTTTATTAGGCGAAAAATATCCATAGAATATGCAAATACAGCATAGAGACGGTCGACCTTATTTTGAAGAAATCGAGGAAACTAGAATATGAAAGCATTTTATGCTATCATTTTGAATTAAACAATTTTTTTTTTTTTATAAAAAGCCGATGCTAATCACTTGAATAAGTGGACGGCTTTCTTTCTTATTTATGTTATTGCTGTTTCTTTCATTACGTGCTGGTAACTCTTCCATTAATATCAATACGTCACTTAATTACACATGCATATCTTATTTTCGGACACGTCCAAACGAAAACTTTTTAATGTCATTATGAAGCACTTGATTGTGCGGAACTCTTTGCAATATGTGAATTTATATTCAGCGATGACAAATATACTCGTCATTCGCAGAGTATATGTAACGTGAGATTAAATTTTAACCAAATGACTTAATAAAATGACTTACACACATTTTCAAATACATGACTGTGGTAGCTACATATTCATGATAATAAAATTTTATAAGGAAATCTGAAAAGGACGAATGAGTAATGATGGATGAATGAGGTATATTCTGGTTGTAACGCAAAATTTTGTGTTTTCTTTATGACGTATGCAATGATCATACAGTTAATTGGTTAAATGGAATGGAATGCTGACATTACGATCTAGACTTTTGTGTTGCAAACGTAACGACCAATTCTACATGCTGCTATTAAAAATCGACATATATTATATTTTGCGTATGCTCGAGAAGACAACTCATTCGTGACAATCGTGGATTTAGAGAAGATAGTTCGATTGATCGATTGAGGCAAAATCAATTTGTGTCGTCACATACATTCGTTAAGCTAAAAACTATTCGCAAAAACATCGAAAGCCTCATCGAGCAAATGCCTTCTTGACAAGCATAGAGATTGAATCGATTTAGCTGCACTCGATCCACACAACCGATTTTTGATTTAGATTGTGTCCTAGAGAATAAATAAGCTATAAGAGTTGTAACGCCCAAAACTATGCATTGAAAGTATGACAAACCTCATACGATAACTGTACTCTAAGCTGTACTCTATAACGAAAATATGTCGCTATGATGTGGTTCGCCCATAGTACCGTCCCGTGACTTTTACGTAACTAGCAGTGGGCCAGAATTACAAATGAATATAAGCTTCTTACTTAACACTAGTTGGGTGAAAATCTCTTTCTTCCCTTTTAGATAATTTTTCTTTTCACTTAATTATATAAAAAAATACCTTGAAAAGATTGTTCGAAAAACTAATTAAATTTGTAATTTCCACAGACAACAATTTTTTCCAATTTTCTGGTTGTTTTTGCACTGGTAATGAAATGAGATGAATGCCACTTTGCAAAATCCTGTTAAATCATGCAATGACTTGACAGAAAACCACCGAGCCATTCAAATACGAAATGACAGAGCAGCGGGAGCAAGAATAGGTAGATAGAAAAACAACTGACTGTAGATTAATTTAGAGGAGCTCGGCAAAAGCAAAAAAAAAAAAAAAATACGCGAATTTCAAAAATTTAAGGGAAATTAAGAAAAATGTCTAGATGCGGCTCAGCAAAGGTACAATTCAATTACATGTGGTTATTACACTCTCACACCGATTCAGCCGACTCGCTAACGAATTGAGAGACATTACAAAAAAAAGAAAAACGCAAATGCAAATAAATACCAATATATTCGTTTATCATTTAAAACTAAAAGAATATTAACGAAAGTCTCCTAGGAAAGTTGGCAACGGAGCGAGAATATTAAAAAAGTTTGTCATCAAGTACTTGTGTTCTTTCCGTTTAATATACTGTTTTCCGTTTGAGGGATGACGATGATGCGGCAGAAACTTTTTTTCGAAATTAAACGAAAATTTTCCTTTAGAGCAGAGGAAAAGATTACAAAATTGGTTATTGGTTTTTAAGCTTCCCTAAGCAAAACTTATTGTATCCTAGGAGATTTATCAAATTGAGTTGAGCGGCTAGAATGAAATAACAAGAAGAAGTTGCGTGTTGCCTTTATTACAAAGAACGCTTACAAAGTAAGTCTGCAATAATTTTAATAATTTTAAAGATAATTCCACATGTACATATATATATATGTATATATATATACATGTACATATATATTATATATATATATATATATATATTTATAAAACATATATATATAACATATTATTAACGCTTAAAAGAATTTGTAAAGACCAAAAAAAAAAAAAAATAAACACAAAAACTAAGGTGCAAAATTTTTTATTCTAACAAAAATGAAAAAAAAAAGTTTCGCAAAAAAAACAACAACATTATATTAATCATAAGTAAAAGAAAAGCAAAATAACAGCGCAATAATAATATCAAAAATTACCTTCATTATGATTTGCATGAGAGACCCACGGCATAAAAAACGCGAAAAATTATACATTATGCATCACATGCAAAAATCATAAAACCGCAGATTCGGTGGAGCCCGCGAAAGAAGGGGAAAACCGACATCAGTCATTTAGTCAAACATCGTTTAAAATTAACACTTCAGCACACATAAATTATGACAGCCCTAAGGAACGTTACACCAGCATATCCAGTACCCACGCATGCACGCATGCATGCAAGCACCCGCCGCCAAAAACAAAAACACGGAAAATTTTCTACTTAAATGTCCTTATTAACGGCGTGTGTGTTTTTTAATGAGTTGCCCAAAAAAACAAGAAAAAAAAAAAGCTACAAACCGCAATGTACACAAGGTAGTTGCTAACGAGAAAAAAAAAGCCAAAAAAAAGGTATAACAATCAGCCATCTCTCTCTCTTCCAATTTCTATTAGACGTAACATAAGCTCAACGAGACTATTAAAGAAAATTATGTACATGTTCGGAACTCAAGTGGCTCATATGGCTTTTTTCTTTGACACCAAGTAAAGAGCGTCTCGATCGGGTAGGGGTTTACTCACGGTTAACAACAACTTAAATATTTTGCATACTTTAAGAATTTAAAAAATAAGAGAAATTTTAACATATTTTTGGGACGCTGCGCAGAAGAAAACGGAACATTTGCTATTATTTCTTAAAATTGAATACCTTTGAACAAAGCTAAGCGTTTAATGTTTCTATTCTCAAATTGAATCTTTGTCTATTTCATGATTGATTTATTCGTCTTTCCAAGAACTTGACATATATTCACAGTTGCACAAATCTCTAACGAAAAGACGAATAATATGGCTTTTGCATAATGCAAAAATTTGTTTCTTGCGATTCCAGAAAAATTAGCGTCTTGAACATATTGGACGGATAGGTAGTCGTTAGCCTCTAAGCAGTTACACTGCGTTATTGGAACTGCGTCATTTCCGTTGTAAAGAATGATTACCGGAAACTAGTTAGAAACAAAGATGATAAAGTCCATGTACTTTATCTTACTGAAAAGTTTTTAGCCATATAGCCATGTTTGCTTACCTGCTGTCACTCTGCCCGCGAACAGCATTCCTAAAGTCATAAATAATGATGACAGTAGCCTTTGCCAAAAACGATCCAGTTTCATTTGCTGGCTGCGTCTCGGCTATGTCGAAACTATTTCGTGCCGTTGATTCTAGTTTCTAGGTTTGCAATTTTTTTCTTGTTTAACCCTTCGTAAAAATTCGTTTCGGTTCAAAACTTTTGCTTGCTAACTAAGTGTTAAAGTGTAAGGAGTGAAAATAATATTGTAGTCGCACGCCATAAGTCCAGTTAAGATGCCCATATAGTTCTTTTAAATCTGTTTTAAGTTTCTCGTCATTATTTAAGGAAAGGAAATTGATATTAGTATTATCTATTCCTTCGGTATTTGACACGATTACGATATGGGTATTGAAAGATATTCTTATAAGAAATGAGAAAAATTACATTCTAGATTTTTTGTGTTGCCTAGACTTCATAAAAGTGAGTGACCATGTGAGCGCATCAGATTGTTTAAAATTTAAGCATCCCACAGAAGTAAATTTCCATCCATGTTTCTCATAAGTTGTAACTAAAACATTGAACATCAAATCTAAACTTCGTTTTTAAATCGCATCATTTAATTAAAAATCTTTATTTTCAGCTATTATAGAGGTTCGTTTTTACTAATTAAATAAAATTTATTCTTCTTCTCATTTTACTCGAACCACATTTTTGCCAGACTGTTTACTAAACACTTCATAAGTTTTAATTTATCAAAATTTTGCTTCCCCGAAACGTACTGAGGTGATTTTTTTTTTTCTTAATTTTTTAATTCATTTTTTATTATTTTTATAATAAAACGAAGTAAAAATGCCGTAGATATATAAACATTCTCATTGCTTTTAGCCTTTGTATAGTAATTGAACTCAAGCAAAGAAAAAAATTTCTAAAGCATACATTTAGGGATCTTATAGAAACCTAGAAATGTTGCATATGCCAAAGAGGCTAAAAAAGCAAATACTTGAATTCTTTATATACATACATATACACATATATATATATATATATATATATATATATATATATATATTTCTTTGCATCTTCGTGCGCGTACACGATTACAAGAAAATGAACAACAAAATATAGAAATGCATGCTAATAAGTGGTGGTCTTAATATAGAAGAGCTTTTCATTAGAGTTAGAAGCAGATTCTAAAGGGTTCTTAAAACCTTTTTTTTTTCCTAAAATTTTTTGTTACAATTTTTGCTTTGTCTTTTAAAATTATTCACTTACTTTTCTTTCTTTTCTATATACAAATTAATTAATGCCTCGCTTGTGTTGTGTTCCAGGTAAACTAATGACGGTTATTTGGAAAATAAATGATAGTATGTGTTACCGATTTAAGGACATGACCTAAGAGATTTGTTTTAATAACTCTCGATCAGCAGGTGGTAAATAGTGTGTCGATACGTAACAGAGAATAGCAGGCCAACTAAGAATGTTAACAAGAATGAGTGGGTATAAGAACATATTCACACTATCTGTTAAACTTCGGCGAACATATTTTATCCGTTTGTGTGTTGTAACTTGTAAGTTGAAATGATTAAGAAACGAAACATTTCAAGTGAACACACCCTACATGCCTTTGCTAACCTTTCGCATTCATTTTTTTTTTTGTTTTTTTTTTTTTATTTTTCTTATATATATACCTTTAACATGTTATTTCATTCTTGTATCCGTTTGCCCCTGCAAATGTTATAAAACATACTTTTGCTACATTATCAAGTCTCAAAGGATACTTGAAACATTTTTTTTCGTTTCGTTGAGGCTTGAATTGGTATGCATTTCATTTTGGTTTTTTGAAATTTCTTTTCATTTTCTTACTCTTTCTTTTCTATTTATATATATATATATATATATATATACATATATATATTTATATACGCATATTTCTTTCGGTATATATATACATATATATGTATATATGTATATTTTTTTCGGCAATACTTTTATTTTTTGTCATTAAGGTAACGTGCACGTTCAATTTTTGCTTATTTTTTGACAAATATTTCCATTGAAGTTTTTTTTGGCAAAAAGTCTAATTTTTGCATGCATTTGTGTGCAGGCAATTAATTAAACGTACATAAAAGCACATCCTTGGGGAGAATGATGCAACGTAAGCTGAATGCCAAAAACCAGCCTTCATAAAGAGAGAAAGAAAAAATTGAATTTGTTAAAAGAATATTTTTCAATTATTCGCCAAACACGACTCTTCTAGATTTTTTCTGTTCCGTTCGCTATTCGTTTTTTATTTCTATTTGTTTCTTTTGCTGTAAAACAAAACCAAGAGAAAAAAAGATAAATAAACAAACATTTCAAGATTTAACATTAAGGCAAATTTTTATAGAGAATGTTTTCTCTACTCATGTTCTATAAGTCTTTAAGTCTAGTCTTATGGTCAACAGTTTCTTTCCCTACCACCTGTGGCTATTTGTGATTACAAATATAAAACGTTGTGCGTTTGTTGTACAAGTGTTACCCCAAGTCAGGCTACAAGTAGGAGACCAGACCAACTCAACCAACTCAAGCAGTTAAAAGAAAAAGAAATCACTGTTCATGTTAGCCGGCGCCTTGTATCATATTTATGACACATGATGATGATTATTGTAAATGGCCAAATGGTTCGCTTGGTGTGCTGTACGTAAAGTAAAATCAATAGTTTTCAATGCTGCGAATGCAGTAGAGACCGCTCTCATGCTTAATTTAGATTAAATGAGTTACTGTTAACAATTGCATAGCGTTCAGTCAGGCGGCTTGTCTTTGCCTTTTCACTATATAATGCAAATGCAAGAGAGAAAAAAGAAAATCGCTTAATAACAAATAATTTAAACTTTCAATAAGAAATCAAATATCCTTTTCGGTATGTTATGTTCACAACTATAGACAGATAGACGGAGAATACGATACGAAGCGGTGGCGAGAGAGAGAAAGATAGAGAGAGGTACAAAACAGTTAAACCTTTATATAGTAGGTGGCCTTAGAACATACATTAGCGCATGACATTAGTATAAAAGAACGTGTGTAAAGAGCACGACTTTATTAACTAATATTTGTTTTTTTATGTTATAAGGAAGTGTTCCAAAAAAAAAAAAGAAAAGACAAACAGAAACATAAATAGCTAGTTGTCGGTATAAGACATTAGAAAGGCATAGCCAGAAAAACATAAAGAACAGAAACATTTACATCATTGTGTCGATCACTAAGAATCATTCAAATACTTATCATATCCGTTAAGCAGACGGACTAGTCTTACTTAAGAGCAAATTCTTGCAAGATTTATTTGATTCATTAATATGCATTGATTCACATAAGTGTACTCCCATTGAAGTTCATAGGTCTTGGAATATCTTGTCATTTGCCCATAATTTCCCGAGAAGATAAGTTGTTGTTTAATTGGGGCGGCAGAGATCTGACACTTTTCTTCCACTAACTTTGGAATATAAAATGTAGTTCTGCGTCTGGACCTGATGGGATTCCATCATGTATACTTAAGTCATGCTATTTGGGGTTTTTTCAATGATTTTTAATCAGTCCTTCAAAAGCAATCTTTCGGTTGGATAAGTCGTTTCCTTATGCCAATTCACTAACATGAAAATAGACATCGCGTTGAAAACTGTAGGGGCATCGCCAAGTTGAGTGTGTTATCTATATTGTTTGAGCGACTTGTTACTCAGCATTTAGGTTTTGCTATCAAAGATCTACTGTCACGAATCCTTGAGGCTTTACTTGCCATGTTTTCAAGGCTTTTTCTAGTTACTCTCGCACGAATGTAGTTTATACTGTTTTTAGTAAAGCGTTATTTAAACTTAGTTAACCATAACTTATTGATCTTCAAACTCTATACCTCTGGCTTCGCTTTCTACATACTGAAATGGATAAACTCTCCCCAAGATGCATTTTCCGTCACACCTGACGTCGCTGAAGGCAGCCACTTAGAACCCCTTTTATTCAAATTACACTTTAATAATCTCTCCTTTGTCATTAAATCCAGCCAGATCATTGACTTACACAATTTGGAAAACATTGGTTCGTTCATCAATTTAGGAGTTCTATTCGACCAAAGATTAGGTTTTCAAAGAGCTAAAGAACCGTTACATTACAAAAAGGCTACACATGTGCTTAGTTCGACCAATACTTGAGCCTTTATTGCGTGCTCTCCTTGCTATAGGTGTTACGTAAATTCAAGTGAATCAATTCAAAAACAGTTCTTACTGTTTGACCTTAGGAATTTGGGCTGTTGACTTTAGGATCCGCTGATGTCTTTAACTCCTTCTGAAAATAGGTTGCTTCTCTTAACCTTACTGTTACTTGAGAAAGGTAGATTTATTCTTGGTGTTTCCCTCTTAGTTAAGTTAATTAATGGTCCTATCGACACATCCACATTACTCGGTGAACTAAACTTCAAAAACCCCCCACCGCTTCTCCCATCATTTTATTTTCACTAAGCTGAGTAAATGTAAATATAATTATGAGTTGTTTAACCCGTTTCGAAGCCTAAATGATGTCCGTCACTTAATCTCAACATCAGACTCTTTAGGGTCCATGCTTAATACGCGCGATTTGCGTATGTCATATCTAAAGTAAGTTGCCATCTTAACATCTTGTTATGATTCGAAAATTAACTGGCGTTGTTTACTGTATCGGTTGCCAAGCTTTTGAATGTTTGCGATGGTGTAGGGGTTCACTTGCAATTTGGTTCTGTATCGGTTGTGGGTGTACCTCTGTGCTAGTTGTCTACATGCTTTTTTTCCTTCTTATTTATTTATACATGAATTATGATTTAATTATTATTTTTTTGTTTCTTCACTTCTCCTTATACACTTTATACTAATGTTTCATATTAATTAGTATAAGATTTACTTCTTAGAGTCAACTTAATCCGATTGTTAGTTTATTTCAGTTGAGTTTCACGTGTAAGTATATAAATAAATAAATAAAGCGCGAATTAAGCGTTTGCTGCTGACATGTGGAAGAAGAGAAATAAATAAAGAAAGTTATTGCTGAAGCAGTCTTCTTTCCTCTAGAAGATGGTCTAAAGGCAATTTATTGTCGGAAACATAACCGGGACAACGTACTGTTTTCATCGTTGCCGAACGAATTTATTTCAAAAGAATATATAAGACAACCTGTGTGTGCAAAGTTACATAAAGGCAACATTAATGGATTTAACTGATTTTCAGTTTAAAACTAAGTCTCATTAACACTTGTGTGTTATTCATTGATGGACTCATTAATTGATTTTGGTTGACTTTTCAACTCAACGCCACGATAATCGCAAGAGAATCTTTGAATCGAAGTCTGAGTTTTGCGGCTCAATTTTGAAATTTCAGAAGCGATTTTATTAATCCGACAGACATTGTTAATCACATCTACCAAGAATTTATCCACTTGACGTTCTCTTCGATATATATAATATGTACCCTGTGGAGGATGCTAAAAAAAAAAAAAGAAAAAAAAAAAAAAAATGCCTACTCACATGTGTCTAAATAATGTAAACGTGTATATGAAGATCATAAAATGAATTGAAAAATGGAATTATTATAAAATTCATTCTATAACACATCGTCAGGAGTAGTCACGTAACATATGAGTAGCGATACATCGATAGCAAATCATAACATGCGGAAAGCAAAAATCATCAGCAATCGAATCAACTTTGGCACGTATGTAATTCCCATGAAAGCTAACGATAACGCCAAGAGTAACAGCACAAACAATAAAATGCAACAAGCAATAGCAACTACCCAAGTAACTCGCACATATCACATACATATAAAAACGTAAGAGAAGAGGAAAAAGGAAGGAGGAGAAGAAGAAGAACATACTATTCTCACTACAGAAGCTTTACACAAACAAAGTAAAGCAACTACCGGGTGTTGATTAGAATGATTAAGTTACTTATAGAGAAGTAGTAGCTAAGTAAGTAAGTCTAGCAGTTGCAATAAATTCGATTTGAAAAAATGTAAGAAACATGTAAACATACATCTACACGTATGCTTAATAATATTAAATGGAGCATAACAAATCAATTTCATATGTTTTGTTATATTCGAGGCTATACTTAAATGAAATTCTGAGCTCGCGCGCGCCCATTCGCCTATATAAATACATACATATAAAAAACGCGCGCGGATATACCGTCTTATTTGGTTTTAATGAAATCAAATCCATAGTTGGTTCAATTTGCCTGACTCTGGCGCAGAATTTTTTGCACAAAATTAAAATGATGCGCGGTTTTCATAAAAGGTCAACAAATGGGTTCAAAACAATTTTTGCAATATAGCGTGAGATAAAATCAACAACGGCAGCTTCGGCATCAGCAATAGCAAGCAAAAAAAAAAAAAGAAAACAAAAACAAAAAAAAAACTATTGAGTTCTGTATTGTGTGTAATATTTAATAATAGATCTGCGCGCACACAAACACACACACACACATACATACTTGTAGTTAAACATCAAAATGTACACATAGAGACCAAGTAGCCTCAACACGACAATTTGTAAGTAGTGCATCCATCCCAATGCAATTGCTTCATGGTGTCATTAATTCAATGCTTAAATAAACTTTAACGTTTTCATTGGTATCGAATGGAGAGTTAACACGACTACATACATATATGCATACAAAGTATGTATATATATATATATATATGTATATAACAATATGTATTGAACCGTTAGTGTGCGAATATGTGTCTGCCTGTGTGTGTGTGTGTGTGTGTGTGTGTGTGTGTGTGTGTATGTGTGTATGAACACGTAAAACCTAATTTCTAACTGCAGTTAGTTTTCTGTTTCTATTTCATGAGGGCGCTACCAACTCTACCTCGTCTACTCGTCGTTGCTCGTCTGCAACGTCTTCTTTCTATTGGGCTTTTTTATGCCAATGATGAACTAGCTACCAGTTGAAATATGTGTAGCGTATACGGCAATGTATAGGTGCTTCCTTCCAAAATAAATATTGAAGCAAAAGGAAAAAAAAAATCACGTAGTAATTTTCATTGAACGTGGAGCACTTGAAGCACACGCTTCCTCTCCTATGCGTCTTCTCAAACTCTGCTTCAATGAGCAAACGATGCCGATGTGGAAATATCAACGCAAATTCATAATCTCATGCATTCATGGTGTTTGTTTTTCCAAAGGTACTGCTACTACTACTACTACTACTACTACTACTACTACTTTTACTAATACTATCATAGTGAAGACAAGACGCTATAATTATCTGCTTATTTTTCTGCATGTATCGCAACAAGCAACTGAAAAAATTTTTACTGAACTAAAACGATTTTAGAAAAATATTATTTGTAATGATTACTAGCTGTCTAAATCTGACAAACTAGAGAAGATTCAAAGAGTTTGGAGTTTTGGAGTTTTTTTGTTTTTTTTTTGTTTTGCTTTTTGTGTTTTCTTTTTTCTTCATGCTTTAGTCTTGATCGGTATTTTGATTGCCTACAATCAGCAGAGACTTGTTGGCGCATATGAATTATGTGCTCATGTCTTGTATTTTTATTTGTTTTTCACCCTGGCGTTTAAATTTTAAGTAGAGAGGGAACATAAAATTCCTTTGTATTGTCGTTATTGTTGTTCTTGCATACTTTTCGCAAACTCGTGGAAATCATGGGAATTTTAAGATTTTTTTTTTTTTTTTTTCATAGATTGTTGGCTAATATTTGCATAGATAAGTTGACTTAACTTTGGAATAGACTTGTGAAACTGAAAATGCGACAGAAACTGTAATATATTTGGCTTAGAAGGGAATCTCTTTATACCCAACTGTTGTTTCGTTGTTTTTCTTTTTCTTTTTTTTGCAATAGATTTCGGACCCAAGAAACTATTTCTTATTGCGACTATGTACCAACAGCAGTGAAGGTAAAATAGTATGGAAGTGGTGGCAACTTATTTCACTTCACTTCGTTTTTGGCTCAAAAACATAAAACTACAGGTACGATGTTTCAGACCTATGGGCTTTTACTAAAGCATAATCCTACCTGAAGGCGCCAATAGTAACGAATATCTAGTTGAAAAGATGAGCACAGAGAAGTACCAATTTAGTACCTTGCTTACGCAGAGCAGAATGCAGGAGCATATGGGTCAATGGTATTCTATCCAAGTCATCATAGCGGCTGCAAGATCGGACAACTAAAAATTCTACAACAGTTCACCGAAAAGGCAAAAAAGGATAAAAGTTAAGGTTCGAAAATAATGCTGAAAATATCTTCGCAAAAATGTTCGAGTCAAAAAAAAGGAAGCTGTTCACTGTAGCATGAAAGGAATGAGTGCGAAGGACATGTTGCGCAGTTAATGGAAAATTTCTCAATTCTCAAATTTTTGCTTAAGACGATTGATGCTTGGAGCTCCCTTCATTGCAAAACAAGTAAAAACACTATCCAGGGGCACGATTAAATACCCTACACTATAGTTTGTATGGGAAGTGATCGAAAAAGTGGTTCAATCTTTATCACTTCGAAAACCTGCAACCCATATATACGAAAACAGCGCAGACAGACGGACAGATAAGTTTACATCGAATTAGAAAGTGATTCTGAATAGATCGGTGTAATAAAAGGTTGTTTTGTCTCAAATCGTTCTGGGCGTTGCCTACGTCCGCATAAACATAATATAGCCCTGTGCGGCAAGCGGTGTAAAAATTTCTTGTTATACGACTTATGTTGAGGCGAATAAAGTTTTCTTAGGTGCTTAACGTAACATTGATAGCCATCACCGAGCGATAGCGATGCCCGAATTCTATTAATCCAGTGCAAAATTCAGAAGTGTGCACTAGGAGTACTGTATAATTAATGTATGGTACTACCGGTAGTTATAAAAGTGTGGACGGATGCGTTGAATACGAAACTTCAGAAATCGTAGAAAACTTCATAGAAAGAAAAACTTTGCGAATGCCTTACTGGGTAGTCAACATCACAGATTGCCTGGGAAGAGAGTACAAAAGACCCTGACACGCCCATAATCAGATTTAAATTGTTAGAAAAATTTACATAGAATAAAAGGTTAATAAAAAGGTGCCTCCTCGCAACATTTCACATTCACTCAGCAGATATTGATTTGAAAGTTTGCAACAAAGATTAAATGCGGTATCATACGCGTACACGATCGACCAAAATTAACAAAAAGTTTTATAATCTCAGCATGTACTGAAAAGTCGCTTGAAGGCAAATAAGACTTTCTTATTTGTTTAGTGCTTTTTTTTCGTTCTTCGACTTTTTGCAATTAATTTTTTAATATCTTTGTCGTTTTTATTATTTTCATGAAGTGTATTATTTACTGACACTTAAAAATCATGTTAATGGATAATGTGTCTGCTTTGTTTGATTCGTTTTATGTTCATTTAATACCAAAAATAAGTCGCAATTTTGAGAAAGCAGTATTCCCCAAATTCGATTGAAATTCGATACCAGTTTGAAAAGGATATAAACTCGAGTTGTTAAATTTTTAAAGATTTAATGTAATATTTTTTTTTTTCTAACTAAAAAGAGAAAAAACATTCACATGACTCGATAATGCGAGGCTCCATCAATTATGTTGTGGAAAAAATCAACAAGCAACAGCAAACAAGCGATTATAAAATAATGATTGATGGCATGTATGAAAACTAAGATAACATGTAATGCAATCATAATCACCGCAAAACACATACAAATATACATACACCTATACATTTGCTCTTTATATATATATATATATATATATTCACATGGCTGAAACCAACAAATAAGCGAAACCTATTATTAACACAATTCATCTCTTTTGTGATATATACTCAAACTAACTGAACACAAGCTTATCATGATTTTGTTGCTGGAAAATTGATTTTACATGATTTACCGATAAATTGGTCAGTCATTGAAAGCCTTACTAAGTTCGCTTAAGACTCGCTTGCGCTATATATTTTTGGCAAATAATTTTCTAATGTCATGGTGGTCAACGATAGAGCTGACTGACCAGATCAAGGAAAGAAAAAAGCCAAAACAAATACATAATCACATCAAAGTGTATGTAATACGATTGGAAAGAGATGTTGATGATTGTGATGATGACGATGGTATTGAGTGCGCAAACCAGCCAGTAGGCTACATCGATGAGGATAATGATGATGACGATGACGATGATGATGATGATGATGACGGGTGAGTATGTCGTTAATGATAGCGGCGCTTTGCTATCTAGAAAAAGCGTGAAGCACGTAGTGGCAGTGTTTGCTGAAAGAACCACAAAATTGCTTACAATTCATACATACGTATACATATATTCGCATAGAAGCATGTGAGTATTGCGTCTGCTCTCTTCCCAATATTGATTTAATTTATTCACATAACAGCAAAATTATATAATTGAACCGATTCAACCAGATCATTATATTCGGCCAGAGTATTGAAACTCAATTCACTACCCATTAAATACGTATGTGTTGTTACTTCCTTATGCCTAAATCGGTTTATCCATACAAATTAGAAAACCCAAAAATAAAAACGAATTTCTTTTTTGCTGGACTTTATTAAAACGTTAAAATTAACGTAAAGAGAATAATAAATAAAAATAACATAATGCGAAGTAAATAAGGTATGTAAAAATATAAGGCAATCTTAAGGACGGACGGACGGACGGACGAAGGGACGCTCATTCGTACGCATTAACGTTCAAAATCCATATACGTGTATACATAAAATCATTCTTCCTGGATGACTACTAGAAAAATATATATATATATATATATATATTGGGATCGTTTAGCATTTAGGGTTAGGATTTATGCTCGGATTGTTTTGTTGTTATTGTTTTGACTCAGATTATGTCCCCACTATCAAAGATAAGCACTGCTTTACATTACTTTCTCCTAAAGAATATTCGTAAACATATTCGCCTGCCCCGCCGTCCTAAATTGGACCAATCGCAACCGCAAGCTTTGAAAGATGGAGGATCTTACAAAAGCAGCCAAAATATTTCGCACTTAAAATATAAGGCGCAAGATGCATATCTACAACAGACAGGCAGAAGGACCATAAGTGCAGAATACTAGCGTACTAAAAGGTGCAGCATTAAATTGGCTGAATAGAATCTTCAAACTTTTAATCAAACACTTTGTATTTTGTTTGTCATAATTGAAAAGATTGTTACATTAATAAAAAGTCGCCACTACCGAAAATATCTGATTTTTGTATTTAGAAGATACACACAATCTTGGTTGATATATTGCTTATGGGATCACTCGAGGTGTGAACGCAAAATTGTCCAGCGACGACTACTTCCCTCTTCTCCTATAAACAAAGTATTGCCAAATGTTCAGTTGAACAAACAGAGATAAGGCACCGATACCATGAAGCTTGATGGCTTCTTTTGAGGCAGGGTTACATTCATAAGGAAAATCGTATTGTATTGTACTTAAGTCAACAAATAAAGCAAAAAAAAATTTATTTGCCTAATTCATGTTTATTCTGTAATAATTGTTTTTCTTTTTATCTTATACGAATTAAAGTTTGATTTCATACCGTATATGGCTGTACAAACATTAAGCTCTCTATGTGGAAATTGGCTGCTTAATCAAATCTTCTTCGAAGAATTCAGGTGTAGACAATCTTGGCATTGATGTTTATTCTATGTAAGTTTTAGTTGTCTACAAGTTGTCGTTTAGTGTAGCTCAAAGTATAACACGATGGCGCTGCATTTGATTTTTTTTAAACTGGAAAGAATTCAGTTGAACCTACAGAAATGATTAGCTTGGCTTATCGTAAAAATGTAGTAAGTTAAGAAACAGTTAGAAAGGAGTTTTCGAGGGGTTTCATGCAAAATATTGTACTCTTTATGACGATAAATGTTCGTAAAGGCCCGCCCGTCTCCAGTGACAGCAATCTTAGAAGTGATTTTCAATTTTGTGTCTTGCACTTTATTTAGCTGCGTCAGTCAAGCGCACTCATTTCTCTTAAGTAATTAATTCGCTAATCAATCAAAAAACTTATTTGCTTTTAGATTAATTTTTATCTGTTATTTGTTGTCCAATATATTCACTTATTATTTACCCACCACCGAAGGATGGGGGGATATATTCACGTTGTCAAAACGTTAAACTTAAAAGAAACTTCATCATAAAAGGAAGCTTCGGAGACTCCATTTGATCAGCATCAAATTCTAAACCAATCGAAGCATGTCCGTCTGTCTATGTAATATCTGTAGAAAACATACTCTTGGTTGCAAAAATAAAGCTATCGGCTTCAAATTTGGTAGAAATCTTGGATACAGGTTGGTACCGTTTGGCTACATTTTTTTTTATACTCGCCACCGAAGAATGAGGGGTACATTCAAACCCAGAAGGAAGCTTCAGAGATACCACGAAGTATATACATTCTCGATCAGCTTTAAAGTCTGAATCAATTTAAGCATATCCGACCGGTTGGTTTTTTGCTCATTACTCAAACCACCACAGGTAAAAACTAAAAAATATTTGGGCGTATATTCGATAGACGATGTTGTAGTACTTCCATAAAAATGCAACACGCCTACTCAATTTGGTAGTGTCATAATTTCATTTTTTTTTCAAAACCTTTATAACGTATGGGGACAGGTTTCAAAAACCCCACAAACTAGATATATTCTTGGTCCCGTTTCAAATTCGGAGTGCAACTAAGCATGTCCGTCCGTCTACGCAACTGTGTAATATCTGTAGCAGCCATTCTTCCAAAATAAAGTTATCGCCTATAAATTTACAAGAGTTTGAAAATGAATCAAACTTTTCAATGAACACGCCTACAACATCGAAAGTGTACATAACAAAAACTGTAAACCCCTTTAGTTTCCGCGCTGTTTGCTTGTTACTCATAAAGCAAAACACATACATATGTAAAATCAGACGCACTCACACAATATTGTAGAAAATAAAACTTTAGTTCTTACGGTTTTTTTTAGGATCACGGTGAGGGGCATAAAATATTCGATCATGACCGCATATAATTTTCTCATTTCTTTTGCTCACATTTGCATCGGTTTCGATATTTTTTCTCTTATCAAATAATGTGGTAACCGGGATTCTTGATGTGTGTACTACTTGATATCTAATTGCTCGAAAAATGCAAACAAGCTTCATTGTGTCAGTGCCCGTACTTGTTAGTACCTTTCGTAGTACCCGCAGTTAATTTTTAAAGATTTCATATTACGCGAAATTTTGAAACGTCTCTTTGAATCTCAAAAATTCATTAGTTTATAGCCGGTTGGGTAAAAGGTATGTTTTACCAAAAACGTTTTATACTCATCACCAGTTTCGGCTAAAAATTTATTTAGGTTTTTGTCTGTACGTGAGAATTTCTTCCTCATATATATATAAACATTTTTAATCCGTTTGCAAGACTTCACTGGCGGATTACTCTGCCTGTCCGTTTCTTGTGGGCATTGATATAGAATCTTAAACTTTTACAAATGGATTCTAGGCTTATATTCCCGGAGGAGATTTTAAAGAGAGTGTTTGGTACCCGAATACACGCTTGCAATTAAATGATAGGTATCAGAAATTCGACTTGAGACGAATACAGAGTTCTTATCGGTTTTGCTTTCGCAGGTGAGCGAAATTAAGATTCCGAATTGAAGTAAAAACGTCAAGCTTTATATGCCCTTTCAATTAAAACAAAGAACAAAAGAAAACACGAGACAAAGAAAGTGAGAGTTACAAGCGCGAACAAAGACAAAAATTTGGGTAATACAACAACACCAGCACTACCAACACACCCAAATTTGTTGACGGGCAACTTCAACAGAGACTGGCTGGCAGACACAACGATCTGATAAAATCGATCAGTAAGCATAATTGCATCTAAACAACAACAACAACAACAATAATAATAACAACAGCAATGTGGGTTATAAAGGCATAATAAAAACACAAACGAAAAAGCTAAAACAACGCGACAGTAATTACTGGTTTTTTTCCTGTTAAAGAGATTTCACAAAAACTATACGGACGACAGCAATTACCGGAATATTATGTTATATCGTTACATACGATCGTATAGGCTTATAAGAGTAATTGAAAGTATCATTAATTTAAAGTGAGATGAGCGGGCAAAGCAAAGGAAAAGAAAACAAAACAAAACTTGATTTATTAAAAAAAATAAACAAGCGATTCATAAATATTCAGATATCAGTCAATATAAAATTTTTTTTACAAAAAATTGTTTTGTTTATCGAATATGGGAGTTTGGCGTTTGGTTTACGGAATAATAAACAACCTGATCGTATGCTTTAACATGCAAGCATTATGCAGCTATCTATAGTGGCTAGCTATTCGTCGATATAAACTGGCCAAGCTTTGTGACGGTCAAAATTTGTGTTGTGTCTCGTGAGTACGATCAACGGCGGCAACAACAACAACAATAACAACTAGTAGAGCTTAAAAAAAGCCAGTGCTACCGGTGGCTGACGAGACTCGCAAAGTGTGTATAATTTTCAATATTGCTTCAAACTGCCACCGATTCGTGGTCAATTTAGTTGGCTTGCAGCCATTAACACGATCGGTTCGCAGGCAAATAAAACAAAAACATTAACTAAAAATAAAAAAACTCGCTCTAACATATGAAAAGTTTTTTTTTGTTTCACAATTAAACAAAAGCTGGTGTTTTCAACTCGAAAGACGAAGAAAAGTAAAAAAAGCATATAAGAATAATAAGAAAGCGAAAGTGTTTTTATTACAAACGAAGAGAAAAGAACGGGATTTAAAAAAAAAAAAAAAACCCAGACAACTGTTCAGCAGAATGCCTCCTCAGTCACATTCACGTGTGCTATTTTATATATTTTGTGTGGCCTCGTTACTGGCCGTAGCTAACTCCAACTCCGGTAGTAAACAAAATTCATATTTTATCTCATATTTATATTATTTATTATTAAATTTCATTAATCCCTATGCTTTTCCCATCTATCAGAAAATTGTACAGATTTTTTTAAGTTAACTTAGTCGCTTTAAACTTTTTAAAATTTATTTATAATTAGTGTAAATGCGATCCATATTAGCAAAGCTGTGTTATATGCATACGAAATTTAAGAGAATATCTGTAAATACTTATATTATTAACCATTTTTTTTTTTTGTTTATACTTTCAGTAGCTTTTTTAATTATTATTTAATTTTAATTGAATTTGAAAATAATGTTAACAAAAGCTTTTAATTTTTATTTCTAAGAAAAGTTAATAAAGTTTGGTTGGTTTATTTATTTTTGTATTTTTTTCTTTTTTTTTTTAACTCACTCTCTCTTTCTCTCTCTCTCTCTTAATTCTTAAGGAACATCTGTGCGCCTGCAATATCCTAGATATGAAGAAAAGAAATCATTCTAAGATGCAGCGAACATTTTAATGTGCGTAGGGCCGTCCGTCTGTCCATCTGTCTGAAGGTCGTCAAAATAACGGAAAACTGTTGTAACGCCAGCCAGAAAGTCCACTTCAAAGGGCAAAACGAATATGTGATCCACAATAACAAAAAAAAAACACTAGTTGATAGGATGACAACATAACTTACATCTTCATTTTTTTTCTTACGATTTTGTTTTGAGGGCAATGTTACATTAGTAGTATTACTTTGACCCATAAGAAGATCAATTTGAAAGAAATTTCATCATATTTTCTTACGAAAAGCACTTTATTCGCTTCATTGGGGTTTTCACGATTTCGCGGATTAATTCTAAAACCTGTTCTCTGACGAAAATAAGCATTCATTCAAGCAAGAATCTCAAACGAAAGTGTGCATGTACATCTTTCTGTTCTTCATATTACATTTTGTTTTAACGCTATGACGCATAGAAAGTTTATAAACACGAAATTTCTACAAAAGTTCAAACATATTTAGAGTTCAATGGTCTGTTTATATATGTAGCACGGCAGTAATAGGCAAGACTCGTCTGTCGAGACATCTAACTAAATGGCCATCCTTTCGCTTATTACTCGACTAATCTATTTGTTCAGTTACGTATGCGCTGACCCTTCTGCCTACTTGTTCATTCAGCCACGCGTTCACTTGCCTTATGCTAAATTGTCAATCAGTCTTTCTAGCACTTTCTAGAGATTCTTATTGCATTTTTTATTTTTTTAATTTCTGCGGAATCACTTTTAAAATTAAGACAATTCGTCTACAGAAAGTGAAATATGAAGACAATTTGGAAAAAATTGTGTGTGTCTTAAATCTTCTGCTACGGTTTAAAGAAATTGTTTGGAATTTTTTAAATTGTTTTTTCTTTCATTAAAATTTATTATTCTCGAACATTCGTTAAGGCATTTTGATAAAGATTTTTGCAAAATTTACTAAAATCTATGGAATTGTGTCAGCATTCCGTCTCATTTGGATTCGCTGCGGAAATATTCGAGCTGGGGAACTTATTATGGAAGTGTAGCCGCGTTTCCTCACAGTGAAGAGCTGGCGAGTAGCCTTCTTTTAGTTAGTTACCCATTACCGAAGAATAAGGGGTATGTTTATTTTGCCAAAAACGTTGGCAACGCACAGAAGGAAGTTTCAGAGACGCCACAAAGTATATGTATTCTTGATCAGCATCAAATTCTGAATCGATTTAAGTTTGCCCGTCTGTGTGCCTGTCCGTCTTCGTAAGGTCCGTTGTAAACATTTTCCCGATCGCAAAAATGGAGCTATCGACTTCAAATTTGGCAGAAACATTGTAAGTTCTTGGATACAGGGCGGTGCTGAAAATGGGCCCAATCAATCAGAGAACACGCTCGTAGCATCACGTAAACCGAGAACACCTCTGTTTTACAGAAGGAATGAAAAATTGTTTTGTTGCTCATTACTTATAAACTACAGCAGATAAGCGTGCAAGAATTCGCACATATTTTATGTGGGTAATGCTGGACTACCCTCACATAAATAGAAAATATTTGCCACGCCTACTCATTTTTATGGTGGCTCATAATTTAATTTTTTTTTTTTCAAGACCTTTATAAGACGCAGAAACAAGTTCCAGCAACCCCATAAAGTGTATAACTCCTTAGTTAGTTTCAAATTTGGGATGCAATAAAACATTTCCGCCTATTCGCCTGTCCATCTGTCTGGCTGCACATATTCTCCAATTAGCGAAAAGGAAGATATCGCCTACAAATTTGCAAAATAATTTGAAAGCTACTTAAACTTTTCTAACGACACGCCTACAACGCTCACATGCGTAAGCAATAAAACAAATTATTTTGAAAGTAGTAAACGTCAGCCGCGCCCACTCCTCATTATAGGGCATGAAAACTATTTCTTCTACTTTTTTTAGTCCTTTTTAGGAAAACGGTGATGGGTATAAAGTATTCGGTCACGGCCGAGTTTGCTTATTTGTTAATTTTTGCCAGCACCTAGAGCACATTAAAGGACAATTACAATGCCATAACAATGTCAGTGCGGAATGGAATTTAAAAGTGAACAATACTGCTTAAGGAGAAGGAGCATATTCCTTAATCAATAAAAGACGTGTATATCTACAATCGAACATATAGCAAGAAATGACGAGTGTCCGGCGACTAGAACAGGACAAAGCGCCACATCTCTGGTATTTTCCAGGGGACATCCCTAAGGACCCCTTCTGAAGGGTCAATTTTCTGATGCAACCGTCAATAATATGATGCGACCGTTGTATCATGTCACGCCTTCTCGTCAAGGCGACGGCTAGCTTCACCTCCATCCAAATTTCATATTTAAATGTTTTCGTGGGTCTCCCTCAAATTTAACCACAGCCATAACGAAGCTTTACGAAGGGATATTTGCAAATCGCAAATCGGTACATGAGGCGCCTTAGCGATATGATGCCCGTAGACCACTGAAATTATTATTGCAGTTATCCTTAGCAAAAGACGTAATACCTACGGCAAACTAAGCACTACGACAAACAACCATCTCTACAACGGTATGACTATGGAGAAAAGGAGTAACAACTTCTGGTTATACATGGCAATCTTATCGAAGAGTGAAATATAGTAATAGCATGATGATCATTGCATCATCACCTATGATTCACTTCAAGTCAGCTTCCAAAGTCTGTGTATGGGTGTGTTGAATAATTAGGTTCGACAAAGAGTCGTAACATGATGTGACGCAATCATATTTTTAGGCTTTTTCTTATTTCAAAACATGCAAAGTTCCTTTACGATCGATTTTTAAAAGCTATTGGCAAAGCTAATGGGTTCTGAAAATCTTAAAAACCTTTAGACGAATTTTTAAAGTTACTGGGAAAGGAAATACGATATTGCAGAATCATTGCTTAGCTTGAACAAAACTAACAAAGTGAATTTTTAATTCTTTAAGCAAATTAAAGAAGATTAAATGAAATCATTCGATGAACTTTATTTATAAATAGCACGCGATACTTATTGAAATTGTTGCATTCGAGAGGTTTTTACATTAACTTTTTTCAATACGAGGATAAACTTGACAGCTACTCTCATATTTTTCAAAGAAAAACTCGAAACTTTTATTTAATTGTTTTCCTTATTTTCGCTGAGTTCATTATTATTTAACTTGATTTGTATATAAAACCTTACTGCTTAAGGTCAATGACATCATAAAAATATTTGAAGGCACGTGAGTATTAAGCAAGTCATGACTAGATGTTTTAATAGAAATGCGTGCAACCATCTACACAACGCTTGCTTTACGCTTATCTGCAAAAAAAAAATTTATATATGTATATAAGAAAACTACGCACGCCTTGAAAAAGCTTCGCTATCCGCTATTTGAGCGAATTTAAAATGTTTAGACACTGTTTGCCTTTCCCTTAACTGTCAGTATATCAATTCTCAGGTTTATATTCAAATCAAATCTCTTTCTCCATAATTACAATCTGCGAAATCCCAATAACAACATCTAATTAAGCAATATGAAGATGAACAGATGGATAGAGAAGTTGGCAAAAGCAATTTATTCACTTAACTTTCTCAAGTCTCAGTGTAGAAAAGATGAATTTTTAAGAATCTCTGGCAACTACAGAACGAAAGAACGACGAAATCTTTAATCGGTGGCCGCGAAAGAAAGCCCAAAACCTTGGGGAAAGTCACAATAAGTAGCATATGCGAATGAAGGTGCGAAGAGAGCTTAGAAAGAAATCCTAAGCGTCTGCAAAACCCTAAAACCATTTTTCATTGTGAACACTTGCCGTTTTTCTCGCCGAATTGTGTTGGTCACAAAACCAACATAGCAAGTTGTCGAGAAAATGAGGCATTTACATTAAAACTCTGAGACCTCGACATATATATATATATATATATATATAGCACAAAAGGTTTTTACCTTTTAGATTTTTCAAATCTAACTTATTCCCAAATGACTACTACTTGTGGGACAAAAGTATATCAGGTCTTTGCTTATGTGTTATACAACACCCAGAAGGAGTTGACATAGACTCACTTTTTCTTATGTCGATCGATTCGGAAAGTAATTCTGAGCTTGTCTGTCCAGTTGTCCGTTTAGTTTTCTTGTGTAGAGCCTATAGCCTATAGCAAGTTTTGAAGGAAGCTGGTACGCTAACATGTTTTGGCCCAAAGACGAATACTGTTGGAAATGATTCGTATCGAAAAACTTCTTCCACCATCGCTTTCCATCTAAAGCCTTTATTGAAAATGCGCGTACTATGGTATAGGGTATTTAATGTTTACATAGTGCACTTATTTGCTTTGTATACCGAAATCAACTTCAAACTATTTCTGCCCGCGTCAAGCATAATTTGTTCTGTAACATCGATTTTAAATAGGTGATGGATGTGAAAAATGTGGATAAAGGTCGCGCATAATGTTAAAATTATTTTTATAATTAAAGAGAGTGGAAAATTCGTAGCTTTCAATGACGTCAGTGCACCTGAGGAGGATTTAGCTTATGAAGCCGCCCAACAGTTGGGACAGTTAATACATCGCTTAAATCAACTGAATTTTGAAGAGCAATCACGTCAAATGCAGTTGCCCAACATAACCATCAATAGTTTGCTAAATCGTATACCGTGTTCCTGCAACAAAGGCATTTGCAAATGCTGTGCAGGTAAGCTTTTGTCTCATGAATTTTTGCTTTTTAGTGCAAGATTTGATTTTTTGTAGGCTTATTGTCTGTAATCGGAATGAATTCTTGTACTGAAGTGGTTTATCGACCGGAGGAGTTTTCCTTCGAGTTGAAAATGCGTGTAAACGACAATGTTTGGTTTCGTCGTAAAATCTCTGGTCAAAATCCGCCACCCGTTTGCTTTCGCCCGCCACGCTTCGGTTTTGTTCGTGCCTGTATGCAGTTTCATGATATCTGGTTTTCCGGCCGCAATATGCACGTATGCATGCATATGTCGGCCGCATTTCAAGGCTACGAACTGTTTGAAAGGTAATCTAAACGTGAACTAATATTTTCCAAATTTTTGTATTTTGTTTTCGTTAGAAATTTCGATTGTCTAAAGTTTGGCGATGAAGGCGTTAAAGTAGTTAAAGCCGAAGAAGGATTCCCGATACGCCCGGGCGATGTAGAAATTGATGATTCTTACGAGGAAATTGAAGAATATGATGAAAATGTTGTAAGAAAAAAACGAAAAGTCGTAAAGCGGAAGAATGGAAAACTTTAAAGAAGAATGCATAAGGAGTCGTCACTAAGATAAGTGAAGGAAAGGAAAAAGCAACAATATATACAAAGGCCATATATTTGAATAATTGGTTATAACATTTAGTTATTAATTTATCAAATTCATTTATTTATTTATTCATTAATTTACTTATTTTTATTATTATTGTTATTTATTTCAAAATATATGAAGAAAGTCTTATGGCATATAAAGTTACTTACCTTCAATGTTTCTTAACAGTTCACTGATAGTTTTCGAAAGACCTTCAAAGTGCGAGTTGTGACAAATAGCCATACAATGAGGTGAGCTCTAAGAATGAGTAAAATTTTCGAAAGATATGCTACTTGAACCAACTTAGACGTAAAAGCCTTGCACGGTAATGATGTGTTTAATAATAAATAAAATAAAAAAAGGCTAGGTTTGAGACAATCGAAATCAATTCCCATAAAGCAATGGATTGAGTATAAGTTCGCACGTTTATCATATGGATCGTGAAGTTTTACTTAATAAATGCAATCAGGGGAAAGCCTCGTTTAGTTACCGGACCAACAGCAATTAGCTGAAACTGTCTTTGACAATATTTACAAGAGAGGCCAGTAGGCCTACCATATGACATTTGTTTTTCTCTATTTTATGTCAATCTACAATGAAAGCTTTCTGCAATCAGCTATTTATGACATAAACAAAACCGCTAGTCCGCAGCAGCCACTTGAATAAGAAAAGAGTTCATAACAAGGGTATAGTTCAGAATGGAAACAATAGTAGATAAGCTTAGGTATACCTTAGATCCAGGAATTGAAGACGTAATCGCTATAACGTAAAAAACGTCGAAAATGCTGAAAATGCTATTTTCCTATAGCAGGTATTATTTTTTATTATTTTTTTTTTGTTTTGTTTAATGTCTATCTCTAAAAGAATATTCTCTTTATTCTCTGCTCAGATTTTCTAATGAATGAAATTTATGAAATAATGCACTCGTTTCTCTATTTATTTGTGATAATTTGTTAGGAATTGTGCTTCTTCTTCTTCTTCTTGTGCATTTATAAGTATAATCTAAACGGCGGAGAATAGGTGCTAGCGCCACCACTTGTTGCCTCAATTAACTATGTATGGCAAGTCTATTATCCTAATAACCATCGTATATATATTCTGTTTAAAAATCCTTTGTAAAGTAATGTGTGAAAACATATTCACAGTACCTCTGTGAATGCTCAAAACCCGGCGAGAGCTGTTAATGTTGAACACAAGTGAGCCACTTTAGCACTTATGTTCATAACCGAGCAAGCAACCATCCAAACAACCAAACAACACTGCTCGGTATATGAAAATGAAAAGAGAAAAAAGTAAATCACAAAAAGACTACACACAGGAGGGTCCTAAGAGTTGCATATATTTATTAAAACGGATGCAAAATTATTCGCATACAAAATGCATATATCCTGTGCATTTCATAATCACTACCATTCATTCATTCATTCACTCATTCATTCACGTTTTTGTTCTATAAGCAACGACAAAACACATGAAGAACATTGTGTAAGAGGGTCCTGGGTATGCATGTTCGTGTGTTAACGCAAGGATAATAATCTTTACACGTTCCCATAAAATGCTGTTTATTACATTCTTTTTTTTTTTTTCTTCATATCTTTTTTTCAATTTTTGCTTTAGAGAAAATGTGCATGCATATGCACATTGTATGGTTAGCACGTATAAACGAATGAATGCAAAATTTGTAGTGATGTGCAAATGCATTTCAAGGATAGGATGACGTGTAACACAGAGTGCTTTTTATTAACAACGCATATTCCGTATAACGCCTTTTTTCTCTGCCAAGTTATTAAACGTGTGGAAGCTGGAGAGACCTTAACGCTTAATATACGAAATTTTCATACCAATGCTTTTTTTCTCTGCTTTCCGTGTTTAGTTGATAGCACTTGAAGCATTTTAAAAGAACATTTTCACACTTGAACGATTGAGGAAGCAAAAAACGAAGAGACTTAAAACAACAACGCAGTTATTAATAAAGATGAGTTGATTATGAATGGGAAAATTCGCTTAGAAATTAAATTACCTGAAAATAAAATTCAGATAGATTGAAATGTGTTAAGTCAAAAGGACCGGGGAAATCTCAAGCTTAATAGAGCGCGAGAAACTGAGATATTCTACTGTAGTAAAAATATATGAAAAGCATGGCCTAAGTAATACAAAAAGAAAACACAAATGTCTGGCCATGTTACGATTTCATGGTATCGGTTTTATCAGCATTTTTATAGCCGCCTGAAATGAACATATCAATAAGTATCGGGAATAGTGAAAAAAGGGTAAAAAGTAAGTTTTGATTCACCAGCAGGTACATTGTACGTGTGTAATAACTACTCAAAGAGAAATCGAAGCCTAAGGAATAAAACCCTGTGGACACTTATGGGACTAAAACATTGAAGAGAAACAACAAAATTTTGACTTTTAAGGGAAAAGCAGACAATACAGAATTGCCAAAAAATACATATATAATAGCTCGGAGCAGTCTTCAATAGAGGGCCTTTAAAAAAGCCCGTCGCCAGAGAGTGTTACTTCTCCTATTCTATGCGAAACAAAATCCTGCCCGAACTATGACGATTCGGCCAAAATAAATATGACGCCATAATTTTAAAATTTTGCGGACCAAGGCCATCGTTCGTCCGTTCTATTTGGTGGTTTTAGCTGGGTACAGAGAGTGTTATTTACCACATACACTCATGCAGGCAGGCTCGCTTTAAAGCTGGTTTAACCTAACCTCAACATTATGAAATGCAGTCAATAAGGACTTATACAACCGAGTCAATTGGACGTTAGAGGCAGAAAAATAAAAGTGTTTATGTTTACAAAATGTCTCTTAGGTTAGTTATATCCTGAAAGATTAAAACTCTTAGCTAAAGTGAGAGAAAACCAATCACTTCCAAGTCAGCATCCTGGGCGCACAGTTAACTTGCTATTGACAAACTTTCGTCAAACATACTGCAAGGTCTAATCCTGCACCTCTTTTTTAGACTACGCAATTGTTACACAGCGTGATTACGACCACGCCTCAAAATTGCTGGAAAAACTAAACTAAATTCAATTAATTATTAGACGCCGACGCAAAACCTGATTAAGCCCCTAGTTGAAATCCGGATGCTGTGATTAGTTGATAAATCCCTCAAATATTTTTCTATGATCTAATTCTTGCGAAAGCACAAACTCTCAAATTCATTTATTCGTGATATGGACAAGTGGATAACTAATTGTCTGAACGCTCTCTCTCTCTTTCTTTTTCTCTCTTTCTTCGTATCCTTCCTTCTTTCTCGCGATTTGGCCCTCTTTTTCACGATTTCTCTCTTTTTCTCACTATCCCCGTCGTTTTGCTCCCTAATAAAGACCATTAAATTTCTTCTTCTCTAGCCGATTCTCTTTATATTATTTATAGGTATCCTGTCAAAACATTATCAATTACCCTAATGTGCAGTTTTGTACTTTAATAGCCGAATTAAGGGCGAGTAAAGAAAAAATTTCTAATCTTATCATAATAAATGACCTTTGGGCTGTTGAATGACACCAATTCAATTTTATGAAGGAATAGATTTCCCGCCTTTCACAACAACTACTCAAATGACAGGCAACAGATACAAGCGTAAGTACACCATCTTCGAAAGCCTTAACAATTTTATTACACACGGAAATGACCACTTAACACAAACTGAATATAAGGGGAAATGGAAAACACAAAAATACCAATACATACAAAATTAGAAAAAGAATTGACCTCAAGGGATCAACGTAAACATAAGGACACGAAACACGCAAATGCTATCATTGCAAAATCGCATCGCTGACCATTAAAGTGATTTCAGATTATACGCTTGTTATCTTTATTGCCTTGCTGACCCTTTGTTAAGGGTAGAAAAAAAAGAAGAAGAAGAAGAAAAACCACATGTTGCTGTGTTTTGATTGAGTTACAATTAAGTGAGTAACCGGTCAAGCAAGCAGCAATCCCTCCCTCCCGTTTATTATTAGATCACCCTAATTTTAATGGTCAACGAATATGTGTGCGCGGTGGTCAGTTGCTAATTTATTATTCCATTGTTATTAAACATGATCGTAAACATGATGTTTATTGGTGTTGGTGATATTTTCTCTATTTATCAATTGACTGTGTGAACTGTAAATTTAACGCATATTTAACGATCTTTATTGTTGTTGTAAAAAAGTTTTTTTTAAACGACCGTTCGTTTTCCTTTACCCTTTTACCTTTCATTTGTTTTCCAAGCCGTCACAAATCTTAGTGAGATTAATGTTTTGCGTAAATGACAAAAATTTTGGGAGAACTTTTAAACTCGCACATACCGATATACGTCGAAATATCCTAAAACTTTCAAAGGTTGTTGGTGCTGTGTAATAGGCACTTGCATGTATTTTGATTAGCAAGATCTATCGGTGAAAATGATTAAGTAATGCGAGCTAACAATATACGCAATGGGCTTTCTCTGTACAAAATAACAATTTTCTTTTAGTATCACTGACTTCTTCAATGTATACAAACACTAGTCATGCAATGGTCAGAATTACATTTTCGACATTCATTACTGTTGTCGTTTGATTTGAAGAAATCTGTTGCCGAAGCCCATCAAACTCTTTTAGATGCTTATGGTGTTACCATCGTCATCTTCATCAGATCCCAGTTATCGGCGATGATTTGAACGGTTTAAAGGTGGTGATTTTGATGTGAATGAGACAAAACGGCCTGGAAAATCAACAATGACATGCAAGGCTTATTTGACGAAAAACTCAGCTCAAACTTTCAAAAAACTTTAAAACAGAGTTGCGGTTGGCGAATCGACTCTGTCTCGACATTTACATGTGTTAAGAAGGATCAAAAAAGAAGACGGAAAGGTGGAAGGTGGCTACCACACGAATTTACTTAAAATGACACTTCGAAGCATTGCTGTTTCACTGCTTGCCGAGCACATAAAGGAAGAGATTTCTGTGGCATACTGTCACTGACAATAAAAATTGGATCTACTACGATAATCCCAAGCGCAAAAAATCTTGCGTTGGCCCTTTGGGGCTATGCATACAGAGACCGAAGTGGAATATTCATGGCCATGAAGTTTCGCTGAGCTTATGGTGGGATCCGTAAGGTGTAGTGAAGTTGTAGTACTAGCTTGTTAAGCCAAATAAAGCTATTACTGCAGATATCTAAATTCTATCTGAAATTCAATAAGTTCAACGATGTATTGTTGGAAAAAAGAGCAGCAGTAGCGGGTAATAAGGGCAAAGTCATCATCTTGCATGACAACGCTCCTCCCCACATTGCAAGGATACGCTGTTGCAGCTCGGATTGAAAGTTCCGCCGCACCCCGCTTAATCACCTAACATTGCACCTTCTGATTACCACTTGTTCAGATCCGTTTCGGAATGATAAATCAGTGCGATAATGGGTCAATAATTGGGTCGCTGCCTAACCAATGCCTTATTTAAATGGAATAATGATCGGAATGCATGCAAGTACCTAATATTAATATTCGCACACTTATATTCAGACCTACTCTGCGGATGTCTTTCGATATTTGTTAAAGGGGGCCGACCATTTTCATTGGATCTTCTTCGAGCCTAGAGTTTCATTGATTAAGGAGATGTTATATGTGTGCACTGATATCGTAAACCTGCTCCACACTTTGATTCAGTTAATATGATTTTTAGCTTGCCTTCTAGACTCTTCAGTTACTTTTCTGGAAAGTATCATACCTTTCGTCTAATCGTTGATCGATAACCTTGAATAAGAAATGGTCATTTAATACTTTGAATGTATTTAAAAGAAGGGCTCTCCTAAAAGGAGCAAATAGTTTCTAAGTCTTCCAATTTGATGCAAACTAAGTATTCGTGTTGAAGTCCGGGTATTGCTGAACAGCAATAGGTCATAAAAGTTCTTCTTTTAATCAAGTAACAATTTTCGATTCTCTTTAAAAACTTATTGAGGGATTCTGCTCAGTATTCATTTTCCCCATTTTTTACTTGGCAGCCAAGCGACTTCAGATGATTTCGTTCCTTCATTTCTCCATAAAATAAACTAAACTTTTCTTTTTGAATTTTTTTTGAAAAATAGAACAAAGAAATCACATTTGCACAACAGAAACATTCTTTCAATATTACAAAAAATAAAAAAGAAATCCTTATCTTTTTATATTTGCTTTTGTTCTCTACAATGCAATTTTCATGCAGTTTATCACACGTTTCACTTGAAAAGAAAAAAAAAACAAAGACAGAACACTTAAGGATAGTGATAACAAAAACATTGAAAATTCTCTCCAAAGACAGTCTTTAATATATTCGATAGAAATTAATATCCGTTAACTCTTAACCCGTTTATTGCTTAGCTAGTTTACTGCAGCATAGATGTATAACAAAATATATGCCTTCAACTAGAAATATCTTCTCTTCTCCTTCTCTATCACTCTCTCACTCTCGCTCTACCCCTAATTTTACCAAAACTCTAAAGATCTAACGAAACGTAAATATTTTACATAAATTATATAAATATATGTAAAAAATTTCCCCTTTCAACTGCTATATGCAAATGTCGAACTATATACATAAGGAGAGTACATTTACATAAAAGGCTTTTTGAAGTTCAAAGGGTGCCTTTTAGTAAAGAAAAAAAAAAAAAAAAACGAAAAGAGTTCAACATATGCATGAGGCATCAGGATCATAACGCAAGCAATTGTTACTGATAGTATTTGCTTAGACAAATCTGAGCATACATTAAATACTCTCATATCATTTATATGCGTATATATGCATACATGAATGTTAGATGAAATTGGAGTTGCCAGGTTTGCTTTTTAATCGTAGCTATTCAAAGAAAAAGTTGTAGTCAGACAACGTCAGATAACGTTTACAAGAATACGAAGCATGGGATGGAATAGGAGCATGAAATTTTTAGACTAGAATCGGTCACATATGAATTTATCGTCTAAGGACAATTCGTAATGCAACTCGTTAAAGTATGAAAATAGTGCGGAAAGATAGTTCAAGGTATGGTAAGAACAAAATATTCGTTGCACATATATATCCTTTACGCTAGAGCTTCAAGTATAGATAGGATAGATATTGATCTTTGAACCATGAAAGTATAAGTTGCTTACAAGTTGTCGCTCAGTACACATGAAGGTTTAAAGAGATCGCTCTCATCATATCTCCTCACTTTTTGTCAACTTTACTAAACAATAGTTAAACGCAGATAAATTTTGCTTTGGCCGAAATTAGTAACTTAAAAAGACCTTAGATGATAAATTTCGTCTTGAAGGGATTTTCACTACCAATAATAGCACTATGATCCCAACAACCCAAGACGATCCTTTTAAGCTCTTGAATTCATCAAAAATGTTGTCCCCTCTTGTCTTTTATTTTCTAACAATGTGGCCTCAGCCCACGCTGGAGGCTCAGTGTGCAAAAATTTGGTGTTGACTCTTCACCCCAACTCTCCATAAATTTCGTACAGACAAACATCATATCAACGCAGGAATTTTTCGCATCACAAATAGCAGACATTAATAATATGCAATTTTTATAGCAGATTTTTTTCCATTGAAATGATTCTTTCCCTCTTTAATGCCTAATGTTTTCCTTCAAGTACTTGATCACAAATTGCCGGTAATAAATAATTTACGTATCGTTTGAGTGTGCCATTAATTCAGACAACGATTGTGAATCAGTCAGAGGTCGTTAATTTTAAAGAAAAAAGCAAGCAACGCGTAGAAGCATTCTACGATAGAAGAATAGAAGAATGCCTAACTGGTAACAAAAATTAATGTTTAAACTGCCATATTTTTTTAAATGGTTATAAAAATTTTAGAAAAACTTTTTTCTGTAAAAAATGGCGAAATAGTTAAATTCAAAGGGTGGATGATTTTTCTATGATTTCTTAGAAAGCAAAATTTTACTAACG
This sequence comes from Glossina fuscipes, assembly GCF_014805625.2. Taxonomy (NCBI): domain Eukaryota; kingdom Metazoa; phylum Arthropoda; class Insecta; order Diptera; family Glossinidae; genus Glossina; species Glossina fuscipes. Next base: position 2,252,421 of record NW_023998456.1, read on the forward strand.
GAAATTTTTCAAAATATTTACCCTTAAGGGTAAGAACACGCATGTGGGTGCTACGCAATGTAAACACGAAACTAAGGAGAAGCGTTATATATACACATATGTACATATATACATATATATACATATATATTTATTCGTACGCATAAATAAGGTTGATTCAGCATTAGAAAAATACATATGAAAGCAACCCTTTTCGTATAATTCAAGCAAAAAAAGCACATTCAATTTATATGAACATTTTTCTCTGCCTCCATGCGATTATAGTTTGCCAACTGCCGCCACCCTCTTCTATATAACTACTTTTATAGTTGCATCTTCAGCAGCCATATTTTTCTGGCTTTCTCTCTTGTCTTATTGTTTTTGAGAAAAAATATTGCCGGTCATAAATTTCCATGAAGTATTAATAAATCTTTTGCAAAAAGAATGCAAAAAAAAAATCACGAAATGAATACTTTCGTAGAATTATTTTTTTAACATAAACAAATTTGGCATATTTCCGTTTCCGTTTGCGAATGTTTACAAGATTTTGCCATTAAAAATGATTTCCCTTATGTCTATTGATTTCAATAGAAAATTAAGAAATATGACGTTTCTTTCTCAAGTGGTTCAAGCAATAAGCACAACACGAAAAGAGCAGCGAGAAGAAGAAGAAAAAAGAAGAAGAAACATAAAGCATCTCGCATGGCCAAAAGTTCTGCTAAAGTAGATTTTTAACTTAAAAAATCTATTTTTGTTATGATCCTTCAATAACCAAACTTGGGAAAAATTATTGGTAAAATTATGATCCTTCAAGTTTTCATAAAGACGAAGAAAGAGAAACGGACCATTTTTTTTTTGTTTTTCTCTCTCTCTCTCTCTCTCTCTCTCTCTCTCTCTCTCTCTCTCTCTCTCTCTTTTTGGACGCAGAGCTTTAAGCAATGTCCTCAAGACCTCGTTTCTACCTCTCTTCATACTAATCTGAGAAATCAGCATAGGCATATGATTCTTGTATTATATACATAGAAACGTTCTTTATAATCGCCTCAATTTGTAAAGTATTTCATGCCTATATATATGTAGAATGATGTTAATGCAGTATTAGCGACATTGCGTTGCGATGCAGTTGCAAAGCTTATCACATTTATTATAGTCGCGCCAGCATAAACTTATTTTTTCGAAAGCGAGCAAGGGATAGGGAACAAATATTTCCGACATGAGTACACAGTTCCACCCGTTCGAACTGTTCCGCTGATGACAAACCTTTTCGCATTATAGGTACTTCGATGCATATTTCCATGTTTGCTTAAATAAATACAATAATTAATTTATTGTCATCCCTCCAGACTATACTTCGTGTTTTGAACGGCACAGCGCATCTCTCTTTTGCAATATATTTCAATTACAAACCACTTTTGTGTTTAGGAAAGAAAAAAAAGAAAGAAAAAAGATTACAATTCATAAATTTGGAAACGTGATAAATCTTTAAATTTTACATATTGCTGAACCATTTTCAAAGTCATCATCGTTTAAATGCTTTACGAGCTCTTAAAACATTTGAAAAAGTTACGAGCGCAAAATAATTTGCATATAAAACGAAAAATAGTAATAAAAGGGAACATTTTGGTGTATGAGAGTCAGCCGAGATTTTGTGGCCTTAAGTTTCGATCTGTTTTCAAATATTCTCTTCTATTTCAGCATAATTAGACATCTGTCTATCTGTTGAAACGAAATCGAAATCAAGCTCAGCTGAATTAAAAAGTATTGAGTTCGCTATTTTTATGTTCCCACGCTATTCGACAATTAGTTTATATTGATTTAGTGATTATTGATTGGACTGAAGATATACATTTTTTTTTTAAAAAATGTTCAAATATTCGATCTCCCGCCTCATGACATATCTAATGTTTATACAATAGCGTAGAGGCCAAGCTCTATAAACCAGAAGCAATTTTCTTAAAATATTTATCGTAAACTAATTAAACATACAAAGGTCTATCAACTATGCAGCAGCGCTAGCGAAAAAACTAACCTTGTCGAAACCATTTTCTTCTTTCCCACGGCATCCACGAAATACAAACGAGGAAAACACACTCCCCTTACATCCCAGTTTCCCTCTTACATTCATTAGGTGTTTGCAAAAATTTTGATCACTTTTTCACTTATAAGAGGCTTTTATTGTGGAAAATTGGTAAAATATATGTTAATCAATACAGTTTCCATCATTTTCTACAACATTTTACAATATATTTGGCAACACGGCGATATCCTGTCGATAGAAAATTATATTGGTTTGGCACCGATCCACCCATCAACCCATTTTCACACTTCTCCACCATTTCGACCTGAACAAGTGCTAATCAAGAGGCTCCAGGAATGGCGAATACACTGGGTCTGGGTGTGGCAGACCTTCCCTTTCGAGCTGCATCAGCTTATCCTGGACGACTCGTGCAACAAGTGGCCAAAAAATGGCATTTTCAGTAAACACGTGCCTCCGCTTTTAAACCCTTGAGCACAAAATCGACAATCACCCTACGCCTCTGAAATTGTTTGGTGTCTTTCGGCAGCAGATTTCTTCAAATGAACAACAAAAGTAATGAATTTTGAAAAACAAGAATTTTGAACGCTCCATGATTAGATTAAAGGGAAAGCTGTGACTTTATATAGAGGAAGATGGAAGCACCTAATAATATTTATAGCTACTTTAGTGTAAAAACACTAATATCTTACTATAAAGAAGGAGGACCTCAGTTACAAATTGAACGAACTTATTCAAGCCTTAGGTGAACGTTTAGTCGTCTGTTTTCGCGGCTTGCTATCCGCGTAGTTTTTTTGCGGCCTTTTTTGAATTACTTTTCTGGCGCCAGCGTTGTTACACATCTGCTTACATATGTTGCTTTTGCTTTACACTTTAACAAGGAATTTTCGTTACGGTTTTTCTTCACCCGCCCAACACAATATACAAAGATAGAGTGATAGTAATTTTTTTGAAAAGCCCCTATAAAACATTAAATCAGGACGTAAATGTAGATCGACTCGGTGTGCATTTAATTTGCTTTATGGGAAGAGATGGACGAAACTGAGCTGGGTGAGGCACTGCGCCCTCACAATGTATATCCTGAATTACTATTGTTACGGGAATTTGCATAGAAAGCTGAATATTGGCGCTTACATCTACAGTTCTGAGTCGACTTACCCTGCATCCACTTCGCTGTTAACTAAAGCCGGAACACAGTTTATTTATTTTATAGGGGAGGGGAGACGAAAATGAAATAATAAGAGTAATAGAAAGCTGAACGTGGGCGCTTACAATTTTAGGTGTCCACAAATTATATACGTTTTTGAAGTAGAAAGTTTGCATCTCAAAAAAGTTACTTTAGCCAGTCGATTCATTCCATTTTTTGTCAGTACTAAGAGGGCAACCTAGCATCAGGAATATATTTTTCAATTCCATTATTATTAATTAAAGAATTAATAAAATAAAGTCATACCTGAAAATCAATCCTAATCCATTCACTAAACAGTTTAATCCTAATTTAAAGAAACGCAGCGACCAAGCAAACTTCGTTCTCTCTCTGGAAGGTGATGTAAAAGTCTTATTAAACCAATATTTTTATTTATATTAGCAGAACATTTACAATTGTATGCGTTAGCTTGAGGAATATCCTAAGTAACATCATAGAGACGTCACAAATCACCAAGCATTTTTCAAGGCTGACTTTTTTGTTATTGGTTTTCGTAAATTAATTAACGATCTTGTCCTGTAATTGATTTTGAAGAGTCTCATTGTGCGTATTCCTCAGGAATATCACACACAAAGCAATGACCAGAACACACAGTGCTTTCTAATCAGCCCTAATCGCTTGCCATTGTAAAGCAGAGTATGGCGGATGGGCAGAGCGCGGCTGGTAGTTTGAGTTTCTTCAAGACCAAAAGAAAAGTATCTCTCAAGTCGTGTACTACGGAGATCTGGTTTATCCTATTCGTATACAAAATTTGTAAATGTTGCCCTATCATAGTATGATTATATTAACTCTGCAGCACATATTATTGCATCTTGAAGGGTGAAACTTTCGGATAACGCATTAAATACAATATTGCGAAGCAATAGTAATAAAGTGTTAAAATTTCACTTATACTAAGCAATAAGATGCTTAGTTAGACCTAGTTAGGGTAGGTAGATATGTTTTCGCTGCTCATCGAGAAGGCAGATCCAAACGGAGCGTTACATTGATTTATTTCAATTATTAGTTTTCTTTCCTTTTTTTCTCTAAGCGCCCGCAATCATTCTATTGATTATCTGAGAGCTTATGTAGTAATGTTTGCACTACTTGAGTACGCAAATTATAAACACTGTACACTTCATCATGCACAATTATTATCGTGTAACTATTACACGCATTCTTATATCACTAGCCTACGAATTTTGCGTTATAATAAGAAAAAAAAAAAAAAAACTGGGAACATAACATTCGTTTTACAATAGTGTTTAATTAAGATCTTCTTCTCAGATGAAAACAATTATTTGAATTTGAAAAAGTAGAAAAAGGCCTTTCACTCTTTTTTTTAAGGCACAGCATCCGGTTTTTTTTTTTTCGTTTTTGTTTTATATCATTTGCATATACGCATAATATTCAGTCTCGATTTGTTCTTTTTTTCTTCTTATATACTTTTAATTTACGCACAAACGCACTTTTACAACCCTTTCATTATTATTTTTCTTTTTGTTTGTAAATACCTTTGTATTCATTGATATCATTCTTATCCTTAGTTATATACAAAATTTAAATATATATAAGTGTCAGTGGCAGTTGTTTGAATTTATTTGACGATCGCGTTCCTTTTCATTTGTATGCTTAATAAATATTTAATTTTTGTTCCTTGAAAAAAATAAAATAAAAAGTTCATTGATCCTACAAGAGAGATAAGATAGAGGACGAAACAGATGTTTTGGAGTTTTATTTATTTACATTGAAAGTCAACAATATGGATGAGATAAAGAGTTCGAAAGGAAAGTATTTCATACAAAGTTAGAGGAGAAGAGACATCTTGATATCTTCAAAGGATATTTCGTTAATGTTACAAAAACTTTCAAAATCCTCGCTTGCTTGCTTGAAGGCAAAGATAAAGAAAGAGATTAAGGCCACTCCAAATTCAAGTAGAATGCAAAAATTCCATCATTTTCTTATGATTTTCTATATGGTCTTATAAGTAATTATATTCACTAAAATAATTTTCCGATACTGGCCTCATTATACTAAATAGAAATACCGCAAGAGTGCCATCGTCAAAGAACTGTCTAAAGTAGTTCAAGATAATACTTTTATAACTTTAGTTAACAACTAAAGAATTTAGATATTTAGTTCCATTACAGAAAATATTACTGTTTGCGCATCTACAGGGCGAAGAAAAAGCTTAATTATCTTTAACTACCACGGGCAACGCAACTATTGCTTGCATTGAAAAATTCCTTTGTAAATGGAATAATCGCAACGAAGGACTCCTTTTTCCCCTTTTTTGTAATCTTCCGAAGGGATATATTACAGAAGAGCCACCGGGCTCCTTCTTCTACGATCGAATCCACAGACCAAAACAAGTAAGAAAGTTATATTCGGCAGGAGCCGAATCTCGCATACCCACCGCTATGCTTTTCTCATTCTAGTCTCCAAGTTCTTTTATTTGATACCCATATCCCTGATGTTATTAAGAAAAAATTAGATCACTAGGTCGCCGTGTCTACCATATTCAAAATAAGCGCAAAATCTCAAAAATTTAAAAAAAAGGAAATTTAATCACTTGTAGCCTTATGTGGGCATGGCCGATTTTCTCCATTTATCCATTAAAGTAAATGTGGAAAATTTCAGCCTTCTACCACTAACAATATCCGAGCAACGTGCAAAAACCCAGAATTTTTTGTTAAAAAAAATGCAGCTGCGCTCAGTTTACGCTCCACTACGGGCTTCTGCTCTGATCAATTTGACCCATTTTCAATACCATTTTTGTGACCAGGGAAGTTGCAGCAACAAACACTACAAAGACGGACACATAGCTTGATTAATTCTGAATTTCACGCTGAGCAAAAATATATACACATTATAAGGTCTCTGAAGCTTCCTTTCGAGTGTTGCGTATATTGATATGAAAAAAACAATTTGGGCATAAAAGCAACTTAACTCTCTCCAGCTCCTACTACATATGAAACTGTGTTTTTATTTGAAAATTTTATCAGCGAATGCAATAATCATAAGGGTCTTATTGTCGTCGAAGGAATATACGGCCGAGGGACCATAAGAACAAGGCACAATAACAACGCAATAATCAGTTTTTGCACCTGGCGGAGCAAAGTTAAAACTTAAAAAGCAGCTATCCATCCCATCTTTTCATGCGAACGTTTCATCAAAGGAGTGTAACAAGAGCTCATGAAAGAGAAACTTCTGTTTATCCATTGGCAGATTTAAATTTCATCGCAGCATTGGTTCGATTGACGCTAGTCACATATAAGTCTTGGCTGCTACACTGGGCCTAACTCCCTCAGATATCACCTGGTAGCTCCGTTACCGATTCATGTAGATTACGCAAAGGGACGAAGGAAACGTCCCATCATATCTTGTGCCAATGCCCAGCCATCTGCAGGATCCGATACCAGGTGTTTGGTGAACACTTTATAACGCCGAACACCGTACGGCGCACGAGCGAATAATAATAGATCTTCTTAGGTCGCCTTGGTCACCACTTTACAGTTCAATACAACGAAATACATGTAATTAGGCAAATCCATGCGTCTATGACGCTTCAACTTTCTTTAAGTATTAGAATATATTTCTTAAAAGATCGACAACAGCAAGCTAACGGTAATGAGTGCCAAGAAATTCGGTGTAAATCGATTCTAATTTTTTGCTTTTTTTTAAAAAAGGTTTAAAGAAGAAAAATATTTATATTAAATCAAACAAATATCTAAATTTACTTAACATTTCCTCTCCATTCACTTGTCAGTGGAATCGTTGCCAATCTTCTCAAATAAGCTTAAGACAGTAAAGATAACCGTCCAAGTGTAAAAAGTAAAGAAACCAATAAAAGTCAAACCATAAGAAGATATATAGTAAATATATTTATATATACAGTTATATGTATACGCGCGCGCGATGTTATCAACTAAAATTTCTATTGGAAAAAGGAAAAATAAACTAAATTTGCTTATAACGAAAGAGAAAAAACTCTCCCTTTGCTTAAAGCAATCATACAGTGGACCTAAAGAATTTCAGAACTTTACATAACAAACGTTGGATTTTTTCAATATAAATAAAAATCGAGGCAAAAAAAAAAACAAAAAAAAAAAAGCGTTAAAAGAAAACGAAAAGGAATGTGCCATCAACAATAATTCAACTTATCACCGGCGGATATTAAAAATGTAAAGGACATCGCATCCGTTAGTGACAGCATCATCATCAACATTATCACCACCAGCATCATCACCACGTTGGAAATAAATACAAATAGTATTTTACATTCATATCATCAACGAGGTATACGGCATCAGGAGCACCGTCAATATTATCTGAACCGCACGCAAACTTTTTACTAAGTGCGAAGCAAATCAATAGAAACACATTTAAGTATCCTGACCGAAAATCTTTAAAAAAAGAAAATAAGTTAAAAGCAAACAAAAACACTTTTAAAACCTTAAAAAAATGTTAAGAAGAATTAGGTAAACAAAATGAATGAATGACTGACTGTTTTAAGTTAAAATTTATTTAAGATGGAAAAGAAAACATTTTTTCTTTGGATCCTGGGGTCTTTGCCTCCCTTCTAAGCACAGAGAGCTTCGTGAGAAGGCAAATGTTATACACGACTTACTTGTAACAAAGATTGGATAACTTCCAACACCTGGGATGGAGAGAAAATTAAGAGGAGAGCACGAATATCGCTGCGTTGAATATGTTTACGAGGAATTGTCTACTTATGGCTTCTTAAAGCCAAAGCGGATCGCAAAATGCTTAAAACCGGTAGAAGAACCCACCGACTACTAAACTTAAGCGGGCTGCTAAATGTAGGCATAAATACTACTGTGTTGCCTACCTTTGAAAGAAAATATCTAGATACAGACTTTTATGTCTACTATGTCTTTATTGTTTCTGTTCACTTGTGAAATCATTATGACCGATCAACTAACATCAAGTCAAGTTTAGAATTTTGGATGCCATTCTGCCTGAACAAGCAAGGGAAGCAAGTTACAATTTTTCCTTGCGAAATATTGCTTTCAAATTTGTTTCCAACATTCACCACTTTTTACTTAGCTCTCATAAATATATTTAATACAAGGTTATGATGTTCTAAAGCATATTCACCGCGGGTACTAAGCATCAGTTATTCGCTCTAAGACGATTAAAGATTTTTCTTTTTCTTTTTATAGGCTTTCTTTACACTCTTATTAATTTATTTATTTTTTTTTCTTTTGTTAATATACTCCAAGTTTTCTTCATTATTATTATTTCACTTTTTTAGCTCATATACCCTCCAGTAGTTTTCAATGTAAACTTAAATTCTTATGAAAAGTTAAAAAGCAATCTTTTGGTAAAGTTTTTATTATTTTACAGAAAAAGTTAAAAGGATGATGTTTCAGCTGTTTTAATAAAGTGATTTTTTTTTCTTTCTAAATGCTGTACAATAAAGGAGAACATAAAACAATCATTGCATGGAGTTGTGAAAGACAAAGAAAGTCATTATATTTGATTTGGGTCGAATCTTTTGATGGATCACCAACAAAGATTTATTGAAAGAAGCATCGTTGAGACCTAAATAAAAATTGAAAAGATTGTATGCTTGGGCGCATAATATAAGTAGATAGACTTTGAAATGAATACTTGAGTCGATATTTTCGGTTAATAAACTTAGCTGCTTTATAAAATGCTTAATGAGTGTAACTATTGTATACAACTACACCTAACAAAACAAATTATAAAACTAATATGGGTAAGTATTTTCCAAGTAAATTTAGTTTAATCGCTACAGAAATATTGATTCCTGATTGCGAAAACGGACAGATTAGTTTTGTTCCAATAACTTTTTCTCTGCCTTCTGCTAACGTGACGGACGCGCGATTGACGTGATACGCTGAACCACCATTCTCTAATGTAAGAGATATCCAGCATGGTTATAGCAGTAAGAAAAGTAGTCTCAACACAGAAAGGTTTTAGACCACTGCCAGCCCTGTAGGTGATGCAACTAAATATTACGACGAAATATTACCATAAAGATAGTTCTCGGTAAGAGCAATTTGATGGGAATGATTATCCCTTACTAAATGGAGACCAACATATTTGAATCCAAATACTTTACATAAGCAAAAGACTTCTTTTTGAGTTGAGTTTTAAGAGATGACGATTAGGCACAAACGAACGACGGACAAATAGATTGTGTGTATATTTGCATACCGCAGCATATTCAAAACAAGGCGTAACCAGCTCTATGCTTAGACACTAAGATGTTCTGTCGAGCTTAAAATTGACGATTTGCGTGCTATAAATACCATTTGCAAGAACCCATATTTTTTCTGTGCGAAATACCATGATGCAAGTTGGGATGACCAGCCAACTGTCATACATTATAACCTGCTCAGAACTTGCTCGCGGTCAAAGGACATTATCTACGACAATCAATTCAACTAAGCCAGTCATTACAGACAAATAACTATATTTATGCCATAAGCCATTAAAGCGTGATTTTTAAGGTTATGACTTATGAGCATTATGGCCCTGTATTGTGAAGTCCAGCCACCTGCCCATTACGTTTTCTTTCAATTAAAGATTTGTTGTGTTTCTAAGACACTTACGACATTGTCAGGAGATGGATTGTTCCGAAGATGGCTTCAAAATATGAAAGCTTTCGTCCGATAAAGAGTTCAAAAAATGGTCAGGAAAATAAACAATGCACCTACATGAAGTAGAATGTATTGTATCGTATTATTTTAATAAATTTCCAAGTTATTTAAACAAAATGACACCAAATTGAATTCAACATCTTATGAGTAATTCGATCTGAAAACTCTCGGAGCTGCATGTTGACTGCGAGATCTTCTCTCAGATATTAAAATTACTTTATCTATCAGTCTTTGGCTTACGCCTTTTACAGGCAGCGTAGCAAACTATATAAGAGAAAGGAATTTTGAATGATCTTTTGAACTAAGTTCACCAAAGTTATCGTTCGCTCTTAGTCGGTGTCATATCAACACCTCTTGCGGAACATTAGCTAATTATTGAGTTATCATATTAGATGTTATGGTCTGCCCATAGTACCTGTAAGGAGATATCGCTTCAGAACATGGGGAAATGCATTCATTTCATTTTAGACCTAATAACCAAATAACTGCTAATTATTCGTTTAAGTTAGGAGAGATTTAAGTATAGATAATGTCAACTATAAATATCTTTTATACATTTTTCCTTTTTTTCTTAGCGAAAGGGTTCATATCGGATAGTAACGAGAATAACAAAAATGGTCATATCATCGTTCGAAAAAAATGAACTGACATTCGCACCCTTCACAAGCAACCGTTACGCTTCTGCATAAGCTTACTTGCTAGGTTAGATCGGTACACAACGACATCGTTGAAAACATAATTTCCAACACCAACCGTAAGATAATAATTCTTGTTTGTTGTAAAAAACAGGAAAAAAATCTTAAATGAACCGAAATAATGTAACAAAGATGTTATGAGCACATGTGGACGTTTATCAAACATTAATGTAAACAAACAACGGTAAAGGGGTTAAAATTGCCTGTATTTTATGACCAAAAACAACACACATTTTTTTTTAAGGCTCTCAGAAGGTAAATCGCTGACGATAGACTTCCAGTACATGTTTGACTAACTAGTCGTTTACTTTTGTCATTAACATATGATATGTTTTTATTGTTTTTGGCTTGTTTTTGGGTCGACTATCGTAATTGTCGATTTTTTCCTCGTTTCTTTTTTTTTTGTTTTTTTTTAGTGGTAAAAGAAATTTATTTGATGGCCTAAATTTAGGGTTTTTTGTGTAATGACCAACACTTTAAATTTACCTTGTTATCAATTAACACGCACCATGGGACGTCGCATTTGTGGAAATTAGTGTAACACCAGAAGCGATAAACTAAAAAATAAATACGCTTTTTTCCACTTAGGGTCTCTGTAGGTGCACATGTATGAAACCACAATTCGTGGGAATACCGATACGCTGGCCGATATCATTTTTTCCAACTTCTTCAGAAGAAATATAAATAGATACCTTTCAGATGCACTTTGTGAAATTTAAAATGTGTTTCAAAATATAACGTTCAAGTAAAGCAGTTTTAAGAATTTCCACGAGACAAATTCTCGTTTCACAGGCACGGTTAGTCCATCTCCCTATTGCACTTAGCTTACAAACCTTCTAACTTGAAATCGAATCAAGAATATGTTCTTAAGCCTTTCAGTTATTATCCCTAATTAAAAGTTTTTGGCAATCGTAGGATTAGAGGGGACGTCAGATATAGCACAGATTGCGCGGATGATCTCAGTAGAATTTTTTTTTATTATGTGATCTGTAAGTTAGTCGATGTCGTCTGTACGCCTTGATGTCATGGGCCAACTCAGTTTATTCAGTGTTTACGCGTAGTGTCCTGGCAGTGTCTTCGGGTCCACCTCTTCATATAGTGAAAAAACGGTTAATTGAACTAATTGTGCTGTTAGTTTTTATATCCTACACCACTTGTGATGCAAGGTGTATTAAGTTTGTGCGAACATATGTGTTACGCTGAAGAGCTTAAAACAGACCCAGTTTTTATTTTATTACGCCTGTCTGTCCGCGTGGCTGTGTAGGTTTGCAAATCGTAGGTCCATTTTTCACATTCTACCAGGTATGAAGATGCTCAGGAAATGGAGACCCCTAAATGTCGAAAAGGCTTCAATGGTAATACTTTATGAAGACAATTTTTACATGAATTTATTCGACATAGAAGTTAAGCGCAATAATTTTGAACCACACGGATCTACTTCCATATAAGAGTTCTCATGAATAGTGAAACCTTCAGAAAACGGTTTAATTTTTAATGTTTTATGATGAAAATTAGTCCATAGTAGCAAAATAATCAAAAAAAAAAAAAAATAATAACAGTAGGGGGTTTGGATCACAAAGGTCTATATGTTAGATAATAAAATATATAAGGAAAGCAAATGAAGGAAAAGCAAGCTTTTATATGGAGAGGATGTATAATTCCTAGTTCTCTATAACACAAACTGGAAAATAATAAAATTCTTGAGAATTTTGCTAAATTTTGATCAAATCGCATGATGTTCGTGACATCCTCCAATATGTTGGCTTTTATGAAAAGTATGCCTTTGCCTGAAAACAATGAATTATTACAAGGATAAGTGACTAATTACACTGCAGGTGTAGATTATTTAATGGTCGACCTTGCCCGATTACAATTTTCTTACTTATGTCTTTCATAAATCGAAGACCTTTAATTGAAGCAAGTGGCATTGTAATGTTTAACGTTCACGGAGACCTTCATTACCAACAGATATGTTTTGGGTGAAACGCTTCAGTATCAATGTAATTTCCTAAACGCTTTGACATCTAACTTCATGCCATTTCATTATTTCATTTCGAAGACTTGACATCACTCTTTCTAAACTAATTTAAGAATATTTTCGGAAAGATTTTATGCTTATTGCTTATTGACTTTTGACTCCAGAAAACTAACTAATAGTTTATTCATGAAAGTTAATAACCTGTCTCTATATGAAATAACAAGAGTGTCTTTCGATCACTAATTTCCTTTTTCTAAGTATTTCAAATGGCACGACTACACCTTCCTAAAGAAAGTCGCATAATATTACCTTTGCTCTCAAAACGGCTGAAATTTCGTTTTCGTGTTACATGTCTTGCAGCAATGACATTTTCTTTCATTAAAATTAATCTTAAACAATAAAAATTTCCATATAAGTACGTAATACAAGAAGAAAGGTTTTTGGAAATTTTATTATTTTCCCTTATTTTCTTATGTGCATGTATTACTTTCAATATGTTTACTTTCTAATAAAATAACACGCAAACATTTAAACAAACAGTAAATGACACTAATGTCCTTTGACCGTAGATTTAATTAATAAAAGGGTCAATTGTCATATTGTTTTTGGGCAAACATAACCGTTCTTATATGGAAGGTTAACATGCGAACTTTTTTGATATTGATTACATATCTGATGACATATGACATAAGGGAAAGTGCTTGAATAATTCTTTTTTTTCTAACAGTTAAGTGAAAACCAGGTAAAAATACTATACCCTACCTACAACTACCTATATATCGATTTTTCGAAATAAGACGTTATATGGGAAATGGTCGTAAAAGTGGTCCAATACGAACCATTTTCAATAGCGTTCGTCCTTAGGCCAAAAAATGTCAGCGAGTTCGCCAGATTTCACAAAAAAAATCACAAGAAAGCAAAAGAAATAGACGGACAGCTGGACCTGGTGAATAGACAAGCTTAGATAGATTTGGAAAATGTTTGAAAATCGATCGGTATAATAAGAGCAGGGGTTTATCTCCAGTCCTTCCGGGCTTGTTACATGCATCCGCACAAACTTAATACACCCTTGTGCTGCAACTGTTGTACGGTATAATAACAGTAAATAAGAATATAAATGTGTTTGGGAAACGAAATAAAGGCGAAACTAATAAAAAAAACTATCTAATATTATTATTAGTAAATAAATTTTATTACATTTTAATGGAGTCATTATCCTTTTGAAATTTTCATCAATAAAAGAAAATTCATAAAAAGCCCCATATTAAATGGCAAGCATGCAACGTTACACAGCGTATTGACTACTGACGACACAACAACGGCTTTTACAGCAATCAAAGTAGAATATCTGTTAACCATTTTGTTCTTAAAAAAGTCTACGAAATTCTTAGGATTTTCGCTATGAAATATTAAGTTAATTTACTCTGTAAATACACTTTTGCGCTTCAGTATCTTATTAATTAACTAGATTAACTTTACACTGCTTAACTTATACTTGTAACCCGACTGCCTAGACTTAGCTGGCTTATAGCTTCCTTGTTGGAAATATTTTGATTAAACTTGACGATAAACATATGTCGTTAGTTACTACGAGGAAATAAAAAAAAAAAGTATACATTGATTATTCGAAACAGTGGACCTTCTCCTCGATACTTCTCCGGTTTTTTTTGTCGATATAGGAATTATAGAGTGAACTAACATTTCGTCGTATACGCAGGATTATTTTTTTCGTAACACCGTCATAACAATGACGACGATATTCAGAGAGAGCATAATTTATTCGTTGGAAACGAAGTCGTGCGCTACAGGTCAGTGCTTGCGAATGTTCTCTTGATGAGCTTTGCAACACAGGTTAAGTATAGTATGACCACATTTACTACAAGGCTCGGTTGCATTAGTTGCTGCTGACAATCTTGCCTTGAGAAGCTCATAGTACGCTAATTCAGACAAATGGAACAAACTTAGAATCACAGACATCAAACTTTGTCATCGTTATTGATGGCTAACCCGCATTTATTTATAATTTATTACAATTTGGTTTACCATAATACAACCAACCTCGATACCTGACCAGCACCAGCACCATTGCTTTTAAAATGAAACAGCGAAGCGAATTGAAAAAATTGCGTTTTTCTGGCACATATTCAAACCTCGAAAAACTATAGTTCTGCATACAGAATTTGTGGCAAGAGTTTAACGTGGGTTCCTGCCTGAAAGGCTTAACCCCACGGTGGCCCAAGCCACTTTTAAGCGTACTACGCCCCCTGGCGAGTTAGGCAATCCCCACAGAGTAGGGGCCTAAACAGCACCAGAGTCCAGAACAGTTTATTGTGTATGGAACAATGAACCCCACTCTGGTGAATGGCGAGCCCTAGCTACACTCAATTGTTCCATTTTAGCTAGGAACTCGCCAACCACAACCACCATGAGTACTCCCCGAAGGGCCGCACCCAAGCAGTCAGGACTCACAAATTGATCAACTGACTGCTTCCGCCATAAGGCTTCCACTGTGCTGTTGATCAATTACCACCATTACCCGCAGGCATCCGTGACATGTGTTCAAAAGTAAAAATAGGTAAAAGGGGAAAACTTATTCGTCATATCCCTTTTCCATTTTTGCATGTATTAATTAATTTACCAGACATTTTCTATCAATCGGCCAAAGGGAAGGCCGTCCGTCAATTCCTTTTTGCATTAATAGTATAATTAATTTATTTATTACGACTTAAGGACAAAGTCCATCATATACCCGCAGGCATACGTGGCTTTGTGAGGCGAGCTTCCTGACCCCCGTGGCTCCCAGTTTGTTTTGCAAAGCCTTATGGCATACTTTGGGCGGTTGTTAAAAACAACCGTACTTGCTTCGGATTCTCCATACTTTCCTGGTTGCCAGCCCCAAGTGAACTACTTTTCTTCAAGATATATAGGTCTCGGCTATTGCACTGAAGATGGTAGACTAGTCTAATGCACTCTACCATGCACTCGCTAGATTACTACCTTCATTGTACTTAAATACCATTCAATATATTTCCTCGGTAGTAACTAGCTATTGAGTAAGAGCTCTTCTTCCAGCCAACCCCTCCACCATCTCACAGAAACTCGTCGCCGAGTTAGCAGCCCAAAACCTTAAACTCTTCTTAGCCGGCCGAAGCCGTTGCCCGGGGATCACCGCTGGGAGGTGAGAGTTTCGGCACATCTATGCTTCTCATCAAAGCATAGTTCATCTCCCCAGTTCTGCATACACTTGAACGGCATCAGATGTACATAAACATATTACTTCTACGTAGAGTTGCGATCGTATTATCAACTATGTTGTAATATAAATTGCGCCGTTTATTGAAAATGCCTTCAAAGTAATCCGTACTTTCAGTATTAATAAACGATTATCTTTAGTTCTTCAACTCGTATATACACACAAATTCTTTGGATACATTTAGATCATTTTTGAATAATAATTACCTGGACTAGGCACTACTTTATTACCCTAGTGGTGTTAAACCGAATCCGATGTACATGTATGTATACTGCAGTAGTACTGTGTAGTGCTGTTTCGTTCGCTGCAATTTTTGAATTTTTTGACGACATACCCCAGAGAATTCGCCCGACTTTTAGATATTTAGACATTTTTAATAAACTACACACAACCGCTCAAACAATAATCAAAGTTACTTCCGAGTTCTGTTCTGTTGTAAGTTGAAACTGATTTTAGGAGACATGCTGGTCGCTGCTTTTCGCAATGGCCGTCCGTTGAGTGAGCTGAATCCCTATTCTTGTACTCAATACCTATTTAATACCTTTATAATACAAGCATCCTTCTGTTAAAGGCAAATATTGCCATGGATTGCTTTTAATTTCCGTAAACAAATTAAGTTTGAAAATGTGATAAAGTATGGATATATTAATAATTCCCAGGCATCTGATCAGTTAACGATTTTCAAACTCCTCTAATGATGTTCGATGAGGCATTAATGATAATTATTTATTTCTATGAGGTCTTTTTCTTTATGACAGTCACTTTTCTTGGTATGCATTTCGAGAAACACAAATGACTCTATTTGATAAAATCATCGCATTTCCTAAGGTAACTGCAGTAAGGCATTAAAGTGACATACGTTTATATGAAAAGCACCGCAAACCTTAAAATTTATTACAAAAATATTTTACATCAAGTAATTTAATTATTATTAGAAAATATTATCATCTTTTCCTTCTTCGTTATAATTTCAAAACAATTGTGCATTGCTCAGCACAATATTGACCGCAAATCCCAATTTTAAATGAAATACTTTTGCAAACTTGCACACAACGGGAAATATGAAAATAAAATTTCTCAAGAAACTTTTACATACGAGACTACGATACATTTCCGGGTAACACACGTTTGGATGCCTGGCAAAAGGATATCAAAACCGAAAAACTTACTGACTTCTTTAGCAACCACAGAAATATAGAAAAAAAGAAGGGAAACGAACAACCAAAATTTTAAGGAATCCTTACGCTTTTGCTTATAATCGTAATAATCATAACAATGTAATCTTAAGTTTATTTAAAACAATTTCATATACACTTGATATGTTAGTCTCTCTTGTCTTATCATTGACTTGACAGACATTTACTCTTGACTTGGAGATAAACCAAAAAACGTACCTAACAACAGGAGATGCAGGAGAGCATATGAGTGATATGTGTGCAAAAAAACCTCAATGTAGTAAAAGTTTCTTTACAATAAAATGGAAAGAAAACGGTTGCAGGACATATATATAAAATGCTGTGTCGGTGAGATCTCTTTTAACAGTTCGCCGGTGTGTGGGTCTTTGTAGTCTTGCAAAATATCTTATTTCCCAAGAAATACTTGAAAGTATTGTACACTATAGAGAATCTTCGCCTCTACAATGACTAATTGCTTAATTAGCATATGTCAACGACACAATAGACAAAATAATACCAACTGTCCTCCTTATTGTGAAGCACATACTTAGTTGGAGATGTGACGTAAGTATTGTACTTTATTCAGACCTTTTTCTTTTTTGTTGCATTTACAGCTGCAAGAGAGGGCAACCTGTCTAACAATCCGCCTTCTTTACTCACACGATTATAAAAATGTTATATTTTAAATCCAAACTATCGAAATTATGTTTTTATAGAAATTTTAATTGTTTAAACGAAATCTTTAGTGTCCCAGTGAAAGAAGGTACGTGAAAATGGAATATAAGTAGACAAAGGAGGACCCTACATAGGAAGTTAGTAAAAAGCATAAGCCTTACAATAGATTTCCTTTCAAGCGAAAGAATTTATCTTTTGTCTACATTCTTGGCAATGGCCAGATATAAACAAATTTTGGATATAAGCTTCCTTGACATCCTGAAGCTTCAAAGTAATTGACTATAGTTCTAGAAAAAACTGAATTTTTTAAATGGGATAAGAAAGATTGTCTTGAAATTTTGTAGCCTAGCAATGCTAGAACAAGTATCCCGTCCGACAACGGCTCCCTACTTTCTTGAGCGGCCCAAGCAAATCCAACTTCAACCCCTACTAAAGCATTTTGGTGCTCACCTTTTTCACTTTTCATTAAATCTTTTATTTAAGTAGATATCTTCCGCAATTACACCACTGAAATGAAGAAATATATTAGCTGTGGGAAGGAAGACACAATGCGACATTTATATTAAAATTTTCAGGTTAACATGAAATGGCCATACATGGAAAGGTTTCCTGCATTCCGAGACAATTAATTCGAGCTTTCGGTCAAAATAATTACATTTCGCTGCATTTTGAAGATGAATTAGTAGCCGAAGTAAGACCATTTTCGAGCTTGACCGCTGGACATTGACGAAAGCAAAAAACCTTTCGACTAATGGGCGGACGCAATTTATGACCACACATTATGAGCACTGACAAAGACAATAACAGTGCGGAGCATAACTTTTTTTACTTAGATTACCACCTTGCGTACTCCTTTAAACATAAAAAAAAACTATAAAATTTGCCTTTACCATGTCTGCCCTTTTTTTGTGAGAAAACGCAATGCAAGTCGAAAGGATCAAAAATAAAATAAGATAAATTGCTTAGCTTCAGCGCAACTAGCTGTTGCTTAGGTAATGTAATTTACGTTCTCAGCCTACGTCAGCATATTTAGGCGGTTGCTCCCGTGCGCAGTGCTTATTTAATTCGTAAAGGGAGGATGGCGTCGTGTAGAAATGCAAAGGGCAAAATAGCGCGGAGGATAATGACGCAGACAGAGCCAATTTCCCAATTTAGTCTGCTTCGAGGAAAAAAGCCTTTGAAAAAAACAGGTTTAGATTAGAGAAGAAGAAAGCTTTATAGCTGTATGGGAACTAAAAGGATTCAAAAGGAAAAGAAATGACAACCGAAAAAGTCACGAAATTGTTCGATCGAGAAGCAACTCAATAATTACATTTCTTAATAATAATAAATCATTTGAAGATCAATATATTTTGGATCATTTATTGCTTAAGTGTTTTCTCAAACTGAAAAGAACTTTTCGTACACGCAATTTATAACTCAATAAGATACGATTTTAACAGCAATTGTAAAGTTAAATTTTCTCTAAAAATTTAAGATAAAAAAAAAACATTCGAAAACATATGTGATACGATTCAGACTATAATCCAAATAGGTTATATGCATGTGAGATACAATTGTAAATGTGTTTGGCATTTATAAAATGTCATCAATGATAAGAAAACTCTAAGGAATTTTTCCAAATACATATCAAGAAAATCCATTTAGAGAAAATGTTTTTTATAGTGCTTTGTCTTTACGGTCTCTCGTATCGATTACTAAGCAGAAAAACTATATATAAACTTCTAGTCGGGTATTAAGATTAAATAAAATTTATATTTGTATGCATAAGAGTGTGAAATGACCTTTCGCAAACACATGTACATATATATATATATATATATATGTATGTATATATCGAATTAAAATCAAAACTGAAAATTTGTAAATATTTTATATGTGAAAGGGGAAAGGAGTAAAGAGAGAAGTGGGTGTGTGTGCGTTGTGTGTAATGAATTTTCAAAAAATGATTGCTTATATTTATCTGGAACAGAGTGTTTTATATATGATAAATCACATAAACAACAACAAAGAAAAAAGCAAAGATACTTAATAAAACAATAATAATATAACATGTTGAGAAATTTTATAAAATATGCAGACCGACAAGTGAAAGAAAAACAGACATAAATCAAATTCTGTTATAGGACACATGGATGATTACAAGCAACGGTAGAAATGAAAGAAATAGTTGGGTGGGTATGTGTGAAGAAATCCATTTAGTAAAACATGTTTGCTAAACTAATGAGTATGTGGTTTAAACTGGTCAATGCCTTAATGTCAGACAAACTAGAAAGTTGCCAGGGATCTCAAAGAGCATACAGCACGTGTACGGCCAGAGAGAGAGAGAGAGAGAGAGAGAGAGAGAGACATACGTGTCATATGTCTTAAGTAGTAAGTAAAAAAGAAAAAAAAAGAAAAATTTACAAGGTTTCATTTTACATCTTGGCTTAAGGCATTAATGTATGCGGTCAAGTCGTAACTTAAAAATTTCAAGTGACGAAAGTTTGTATAAATATCTCTTCAATTTGAATTGACCAAAAAACCTTAACCCTCCTCCTTTTAACAGAGTGTTTGTATATTGTCTTAAAAAACATATGCCGGGGCAGAAGTTTGAAATATGTTCGGTTTTTCTTTTCTCCAGAATAATTAATCTTTCTAAGACACACGTGAACATGGGATGCGATTTGTAAACATAATTACCGTGGCAAACTTTCCTTGACACTTGTTAACAATAACTGACAGTTTTGGGTAAATTTTTCAAAAAATTAAAATTATTTTAATAAGAGGTTGTCCGAAAAGTGCTGGACTTATCATAAAATGCATTATAACATATCTACTTTCCAAGTCGTTTTATGCTTCCTGCTTTCCAGGCAGTGGCAAAAGCCACTGTATGTAGCCAAGGCAACACGCCACACAGTTCTCTTTTAGACCTCCTTTCACTTTTTAGTTTTCGTTGCGACAAAATCCAAGCGTTTGTGTAAACATTGAAAGGAGTGCCAGCACTAAGGTGTCAGTTGTTGTGCTCCAGTATGGTGACTGCATGAAACTTTATGAGACAAGTTCTTTAATTTTTTGAGATGGAGTCAACACGAACATAATGGTAATAGGATAAGCTTTTTCTCTCCTCAAATTCCCAGCCGTATTTATCGCGTGTTCTTGCAAATGCAATACTTTTTGCACTTTTCTCTTTCACCACACCAGTTGTAGCCAGTGGGAGATTTACTTCCCTTTAGGAAGATGAAATCTCTTCACCGAAAACTTTTCCATAATTTCTATCCACGAATTTGTGTACGTTTATCATTCGCTTTAGAGATACAACTCGCCTTCTCACTTCAACTTCTCTCTACTCATTGAAAGACACATGATCGAGGGACCCTTTTTTTAAAACAGATCACCATTTTATACCTAGTTTTGGAAATTATGTGGTGTCAGTTCCTTAGCCATAAGGATGCATAGTGCTTACGGCGCAATCAAGCACTTTTGCTTAGTCTCATCAACCATTTTTTGTGACTGAGTATCCACGCAACTTGAACATAACTTGAACATAAAATTCATCCAAGTCCATAAGTACAGCACAAATTTCTCTACGAATCTACGAAGCATTTATGTGTTTGCCGAAATAAAAATCTTAAGGAAACCACGCCCTAGTATAATTAGATTAACCTAAAGAATTCAAGCGGCTTAATAGGTTAACTGCCAAATCAGCTTTGGACTCTATTGGTGTGAAACGTATATCCGTTTAATCTGGAACAGTGGCGTCAATTCATTAACGAAAGACTCAATACCTCCTATTGCATTATTGTTTAATATTCAACTTAACATCTCTCTTTTGTTTGTTGTGCATTAAAGTAAATTTTAATCTTTCACTTTCTATTTATTTTTAAGCATTGTCATGAAAAATTCATAATCACACACTTCAGTTGTCCGTTGCTTTCTTTCTGAGTTGAGAGCTTCCTTTAATATCCTTGAGCAATATGCATTCTGTTGCTGCTGAATATCGTTTCATTTTTTTTTTTTTTTCTTTTCTACTAAATCTTGTTTATTTTTGACAACATGATATGCACGCGAAACATCTTCCTACTTAAGATATTCTTGTTAATGTCAGCAGTTAGTTTTACACTATGCGTCAAGATGTCCGTCCCGTACAGTTTTGTCTATTTTAGCAATAGCATCTTAATCTACATCGACTTGTGATTGCACGGTTATTTTAAACACTTTAAAGGTAACGTTCCTCTACAGAAGCTATGCGTCCTTGCAAATAATTTTAGTGTTGGTTGGTGTTGACATTTTTTATGAATTATTGATGTTGTTCTTTGGTCGATGAAGACATATTTAGGATAAATTTAAGTTGAATAAATGTTTAATAAAACAACAGAAGAAGAGAATGGAATTTAATATAAATTAGTGAGGAAAATGTATTAAATCATCGCAAGATTTAAATTGCATGCCATACTTTATTTCACTCTATTGTAAGGAAAATAATTGACTCAGATTTTGTAATCAGGATAAAGTTAAAACAAATTAATTTTTGAATGGTGACTGTATTTTATTGCCCAACATTCGAAAAACTGAAGATGGCAAGTCAATGTTGTGTGAATTTGCACCAAGTCTAGCTTTAGCAGAAAAATAAACCACATCAGTGGTTCGCTTAACTTGGGACTAATTACTTTTATCTTCGGCCAATGTAGTTTGATAATTGGACCTATTAGGTGTCGGGAAGTAAAGAAAAACAAAAATATCAAATCAAAAAATCACGCAATAGCCGATCATAAACCAAAGGTGTATGCTAATTTTCCATTTGAGCATTTGCCCATTATTGGTATCAAAATTAAAAAAAATAAAAAAATAAAACCTGGACTATATATTTCACACAAAGCTTACGAAATCTGGAAGCTCATAGCCTAGTAGAAGGAAATTCTTGTCGCAAAAAATCTATCATAAATATTGATCTAAAATTTTGTTTCAATATTTATTAAAATCATGAAATAGCTGTCGTCAGCTTATTGCTAGTTCTAGCTAGTGCTAGCTATAGCAAGTAGAAATTTTTTTATCAAATATGATCACTCTCTTAGCGGATCTGCCTCTAGTGATCTTGTTATGATAAGAGAGAATTGGGGAAAGAGGAAGGCAATGGATATCTGCTCAATCGGTAAATGTGAAACCATTAAATATTATGTTATGACTACTGGCTCAGTGCAGCTTCGACCAAGTACAGTCAGACAGGCGTAAGATCAAAACCTGCGAAGAGTCTCGATACTTATCGACTCGGCTATGCGGCAGCCAAAATTAGCAGAGCAATCAGCGTTACGAATCATTTTAACATAGAATTTGTCGAGATGGCTCCTACTATTATTATTAAATTATTCATAGGAGCGATGTTTCCTTGTTCAGCTTTCCCACGAATTTTAAACGCTTTTGCTGAGGGAACGCGGCCATTCTCATATTCATCAGCGAAGACTGAGTTTATACTAGATTTGTACTTCCCTTGTTTCGAAAAAAATACAATTTGCGGGAAAAGTTACTTTCGCTGATTAATTTAAAATATAGCGCGACTAAATCCTTACAAGTGGTGAACAATGGATGCACTACGATATCCACAGCCTAAATAACCATAATAGGGTTGGCGATAAGATTGAATATCCTTGATGGCCCCATTTGAGGGGGTCAACTGGGCAAGATATATTAAAGTTTATTCCAACCAAACGAAACCATCCTTAGGAAATATTACATCCGATAATTGATGCAATTTCCTCAAAAGTAAAGACGTAATATATCAAATGTCAACTTATGATGAGTTTTTAGTATGAAAGAATTCTGCTCCACATAGCAAAAAAAATTTAGGAAATATTTGCAGCTGTAACCTGGAGTGTCCTTGCCTCCCATCCAACTGTTGCCGTCAGACAGTACTTTTACCGGTTAACACAGGTTTCAATAGATGACTTGTTGTTTGTTCAGATGGTGCTTCGATTCTTATGACGTCACTCGAATACTGCTTCTTCTAGGGATAGCCGTAAAGAACAAGAGGTTTTCGAAATTGGATTCGAAAATTTCCTAAAAAATGATAAAAGACGGGCATAGCCAACAATTGAAAATACTTCAATAATAAAAAAAAGTTTGTCAAGCGCTTTCCATTCACAAAATGCTTTCCAATTTTCATATGTTACTTTTAGACGATGATTTGCTGTAAGGCGTATACCATTCTCTTACTTGCCAAGTATAAGTATATAAGACGTAGCTTTCAACTAAAAACGAGTAGAGGAAATTTTAACTGTTTTGCGATGGATCGGGGCCCACGCCCTGCAAGTGATCGAAAGAACGTAGCATCAATAATGATTTATGGCATGTCCCATACGTACTCAAGCGAATTGAAAATCCTCACGACAATGACTTTTGCATCAAACAGTCGATGAGCCTTTTTTGCTTTTTTTTCATAATCTTAGAACCAGTTTTTAATTACCTATAAAGTTCGTGCTAATTAAATCCTTTACGCTTAATAACCCTTTTTGATATTCATAAGAGAAACTTTTTTTCCCCCCTGCTCTCGTAACCACACTGACCACCAATAGAGTTATAAACTTTATATTATTCAGTCAACTGACCACTAACACAATGTGCTATTGTTGAAGAACATGATCGCAAACAACGGAAATTCTCTTAAGTATTGTGTAAATATTTTGTCACACTTACGATCACTTTGTAGCAAATAGAAAATTTTCCAACTTATTAAAACTGACCTTAGGTCATTGTTCAGTAAAAATTAATATGTAAACCTATAAATAACCGGATGTGTAAACATTGCCTTGTACACAACTAATAACAATAATTGAGGAAAACCGGTTTCACTTTAACCATATGAGTCAGCGACTTCATTAAGGGTGAGTGAAATAGTTGTGAAAAAACATTTAACGCATTTTGAAACTTGGAGAGAAACGCTCACACCCTAATGAAATCTATATCACGAACATATTCGAAGGCTTTCCAAGTACAAGAAATTAAGAAATCTTTAATAATAGAAATCCTATAAGTAGAACTTAAAAAAAATATTTTTACCCAATGTCTGTGAGTTAGTGTGAGTTGGTGAGAACGAAACGACAAAGCTATTGGACTCCACTGGTTCTACGATATAGAACGATCGCTTGCCAGAGTAAACTTTAAATCATAACTTATTAGAGAAACTTTTAACTAACAGAGACTTTAAGGATTTAATTTGAACTTTTCAGCAACTTCGTGCTTTATCTCGTGCTCGTAGAGCTCCTTAAGATAAACCCGTTACCTAATAAGTGCATTGGTTAGTAAAATGAATTATTTTAGTATGTTGAGATGAATGATTCTGGTGTTCTTCAACTTTTCTATTCATATTTCCACTCACTCCAGCTGTTGTATTTCAAGCCCTTTTCTACATGGAAATTACATAAGGATCTTCTTTGTATGGACACTGAGGCTTGAGTGTGTTAGTGAAGTGGTTTTCATTTGCATTCAATGCACTTTGTTTTTGATTTTACTTTCGTGGGTGCGTTCATGAATTAAAAAAACAAAATCTAAATAGAAACACAGAAATGAAGTGCATGCAATAAGATTAAGTAAGAAAAGTGCAGACGTTTCAAGACGAACTTCAAATACCTACCAACTTAGGATACCTTCTACTAAATTTGAGATTCGGATGTTGTTTAATTTTTTGGAGAAGTACTCCTCGATTGGTGCAATGTGGCCGTAGATTATGTGTGCATATATTTCCAAAGTTTGCATTTTTGCTGCAAGGTGCACATGCATGACGAAGACAATGTAAAACTTATATCTCACAAATTCATTGATACACATCGAAACGTTTTATTCTCAGGAAAATTAATTATAAGTTCTCTTAGGACTTAGATAATTACATATAATGCTATCTCTATCTTAGAATAAAGAAGACTCGCTTACACTGCATTCGGACGACCAGAGAAGAATAGCGACAGGACAATAACTGGCGATGGTGGTTGTACCGGTAGGCAATATGAAATGCAAACAAGCTGAGTGATGGGCGGATTGAAGAAGGTTGACGAAAGTAAAGTGCAAATGAAGAGAGTTACGGATCTCTTGGACGGAGTTGTGACTCATCAGTTGTCACACTGGCTGATACACAAGCACACTTGCCATTGAAGTCTCATACAAAGCAAGAATACAAGTCTACAAAAGATGTGTGTGTTACAAATGTTATGAGAAAATTAGTACTAATTATGCGATCATAGATGATGAACATTATAGAGGAAGCAAGATTAACCGCAACATGATAAAACTTATGAAAGGTTTTTGAATATTATAAAAAGAGAGGGAAACACACTAAAGCCTCAAAGAAATTCTTCCCTATTTTTTTTTTTTTTTCTATGCTTAAGTTATACAAAAATTGTTGTTTACGAAAAAGTACTATTTTCTGGTGAAGTAATGGTAACAACACAGCAGCGCCGGCCGTTCAAATGGAGTTGCCATTACCCGGCCAAAGAGAGCTTTGCGCTCGTACTCGTGGCTCATTCATTTTCACATTTTCAAGTAAAAGTGGATACTTGGAGAGAAGAGTGGAATAAAGGGTTTATGTTATTCTTAAAACACAGAAATTTGTTGTTGTGTTTTTTTGTATCTTTTTTTTTTTATATATAATTCTATATTCTTTTTCTATTTCTCTCTACAAGTGGTAAAAAGTTAATGGATTGTTTTGCCGAATTGTTGTTGTTTTTGGCTTCTTTTCAAGCATCAGCATATGCAGATTTCTTTTGTCTACAATTAGGAGAACGCGAGCGAAAAAGAAGAGAGGGAAGAAAAATAAAAAAATACACAAACTCTCTGAAGAGTTGAAAAATAAATATTTTTTTTCCTTTTTGTATATATATATATATATATTTTATTACAAGGAAATGAAAATGATGTACAAGGGCGCGTCTCCCTCTAAAGCCGCAAAGCAACAACTAATGAAGAAGATGCTTCATTTGAACTTAATGAAAATGTTGTAAAAATTATGAATTTCCAAGTGGAAGGAACGCAAGAAAAAAAACAAAACTAAATAAAGAGGAATTACACACATATACACCGGCGCACACAAGAAAAATAAAATAGGATCCTTTTGGAAAATGCAAAAAAAAAAAACATGTTCAATTTGAACGGGAAAGAAATGGAAATAACGTAATACCACGTTAGGCTGATGAAATAAGTTTTCTATAAAAGTTCTTCGTCGCAGCAATTCCCCATGCGATTAAAAGGAAATTATAAAATTAAGTAATACCACACGCCGTACACAACGCTCCAGACGTACCTCCCCGAGCTACAGAGATCTACAGTATCACTTCTTGCATAAACAAATGTTGGCAGCACAACATTCTTAACCAACTTATATGCAGGCATCACACCACAAGAGCATAATAATTTCATCATACCATTTGAAGCGCCCAAATCGGAAGAATTTCTATTTGGTTGTATTTTTTATCCGCTTGAAATTCCAGCTCCTTACATTAATGTCCGTCCTTCCGTCCGCTTAACATTGTACATCTATGTGTTGCACAAATTCGAACTTCTCTTTTATATTCTTGTACCTAGTTTTTTAATATTTCAAAATGGGCGTGACATGTAACATAAACACATTCCTTCAAGTTGCATATCTAAAGCAATTCTGAAACACTTGAAAAATCAAATAAAATTTAATGTATTCTTATATAAAAGATCGCTATAATTTACCACCTAGAGTGAGATTAGTTTGAAAGTCGGGCAAAAAACAGTCACCTGCTGTTGTTTACAATCCAAAGCAGACACTGATGTGAAAATTGGAAAAAAAAAAATGCGTCAGATTCATTGCTCCTTTACCTTTGTTTCAGAAATGCTTGCTATGTTCTTATATTCCTCTAAAGCGGTAGGTTATCCAAAATTCATCTCTACACGAACAAATTTCATTTTTCTTAAAGTATGTCTAGTCTGACTGACTGACTGACTGACTGACTACTTAAAAGATATTAAGAATTTCTTAGCGCTTCGGTTCGGTTTTTTTGCATTTACTACCACCAAAAAGGAGTCTTAAGTAGTTATGTTAACGAAACTCTATTGATAAGTTTTTCATTGAGACGAATGCAAAGCTATTTACTTACATTTTTGTCTCAGAGTGTGTAGCGCAGGAGTAGGTGAAGTTTTCCTTTATTTTTGCTACAACTTCTTAACATGTGTATCTATCGTTTATAATGAAAAAGCAATTCGTAGACAAAGTATTTACGAAACGATTAACTTGTTACCCAGTTTATCCTAAGAAAAAACAAAAAAGAAAAAAATACAAAATTGCATAATTTTCTTTTTTTTTAATTTTACGCAAAGTAGTGACGATATTTTCTCAATCTTTGGGTTTATATATAACAATTATAGACGAAATCACTCGACGGCTTTCATAAAGTTCGAAGACATCCTTCTTTTCTTCCTTTAATCATCTTCTTTTACCGATAAGATAAGCAAACATACATATGAAGTAAATACATAGCTAGACCTACTTGCACTTAAATTGTAATAAAAAAAAGCGAAAACTTAAGACGAATACAGAGCAGTCGCTTTCCAAGTTGAGTCGCTGATAGGCTTTGGTAACATACGAATACTGATAAGCCACACAATAACATTTAAGTGTTTTCTTTTACTTTGAGATTATCGATGGTTCTTATCGTTGCGTTTCCTTACTACTAAAACTGCTCTCCAGATCGACTTTGAAACGACCGAGATCTCCTTCACAAAAACGCTTGTGCAGCAGCTTAGAGAAAAACCTTAAAAAGGAACAAATTATTTTAATATATTATATGAAAGGGAAATTAGGACGTTATAGCCTTGACTAAGGAATATCATTAACTCTTCTGCACCACTTTGCTTAATATTAGTTTGGGGAAAAAGAAATCCATTATTTTTTCGGTAGATGGCTGCACTGATAGATTTCTCGTAAAGTATCGATAAAACAATTTCAGATTTATGCTCGTTGGAAAGGTGACATTTCGTAGTAAAAAAAATTCTTTTGCTGTTTTTTTGTTTGGTGCATTCAGTTGTGATTTATAGCGTGTTAAAAATGGAAGTGAACAAAGAGAAAATTCGGTACATTTTACAGTTTTTCTTTGACAAAGGCGAAAATGCAAGCCAGGCGGCTAAAATTGTGAATGGTGTTTATGGTTCCGATACTGTAACAGCCAATTATGTGCAATTTTGGTTCCGTAGATTCCGTTCAGGAATTTTTGATGTTAAAGATGCACCTAGCACAGGTAGGCCGGTTCTCGATAAAATCGGAGAAATGATCGAAGCTAGCAGTCGTAACATCGCCCAGGAGCTAAAAATCGACCATAAAACAGTTTTAAACCATTTACACAAAGCTGGATTCAAAAAGAACCTCGATGTTTGGGTGCCACACCAATTAACAGAAAAAAACATGATGGATCGAATTTCCATCTGCGAAGCCTTGGCCAAACGGAATGAGATAGACCCATTTCTTAAACGGATGGTGACTGGAGATGAGAAATGGATCACATACGATAACCCTGTGCGAAAACGATCGTGCTCAAAGAGCGGTGAAGCACCTCAAACGGCCAGGAAGGTTTTGCTATGCATTTAGTGGGACTGGAAGGGGATTATTTATTATGAGTTGCTTCCATATGGCCAAACGCTAAATTCTGATCTCTACTGTCAACAACTGGACCGTTTGAAGATAGCGATTGACCAGAAACGGCCGGAATTGGCCAACAGGGGAGGTGTCGTGTTCCACCAGGACAACGCTAGGCCACACACATCTACAGTGACTCGCCAGAAACTTCGGGAGCTTGGTTGGGAAGTTTTAATGCATCCGCTATACAGTCCAAACTTGGCACCAAGCAATTATCATCTTTTTCTTGCATTGCAAAATTTCTTTAATGAAAAAAAATTGGAATCTAGGGAGGATTGTGAAAATCGACTACTGGAGTTTTTTGCAAATAGAGATCAAGACTCCTATGAGAGGGGCATTTTGAAGTTACCTTTAAAATGGCAACAAATTATACAACAAAACGGTGCATATTTAACCCAAATCGGACAATCCGAAGCAGATACAACAAAACGGTGCATATTTGACCCAAATCGGACAATCCGAAGCATGTTAAATAAAGTCCTGAAGTTCATATAAAAATAATGGATTTCTTTTTCTCCAAACTAATTTAATTTCTGACTTATTTTCATTATAAAATACGGTTTATCCGCCTGAGTGGTCTAGTAGGCAAGAGTCTCGAGTAGCAATTCAATGCTCGTGGGCTCAAATCTCACGTGCGGTAGAATTTTTAATAAAGCCAAAAGCCTAGTGCTTTAAGACGTTTAGCTCTAGAATTTATTCTCTTGCTAAACGTATAATAATAATAATAATAAAATACGGTTTACTTTTCATGAGGACTCTTACGTGAGCAGGGGTCAGGCGTAAAATTAGTAAGCTTGTATGCAAAATAGCTTTTCTGTGGATCGACTTCTGCTATAAATTATTAAAACTTTGACTTTGCTGCGTCATAAAGGCTTATTTTTTGTACGAACATTTGCTGTTCAAAGGAGGGGGTTCTGATAATAATCATATCCGGTTGCATATTTACTTAACAAACCATGATTTTATCTTATACCGACTTTTATTGATAAATATTAAAATTTGCGAACTTTTATTAATATAAGTTTTTTTTCAAGATAGGACTATCCATGCGTAACAGCCACAGAAGTCGTCCGCCTTCATCCTTCCAGCAAAACATGTCATTATGCCAAAGTTCTTCTACAACAAGTATAAGTTTAACAGATTATAATGACGGTCCATATCTGTGATTCTTGCATATCGTTTACCTTGCATGATGGTTCCCATTGGATGATGCTTTTTAAAGATTTGGCAAAAAAAAAAATTAACTTTGCTTTTATATATCTCTTGTACGAGACTACACTCCTGATTACATCTTTTCTATCCAAAATAATCCTGGGTATCTGATAAATACCAACGATTTTTTCATCGATTAGATCAGGTAGTGAACTTTTGCCTGAGTCTCCCAGAAGCCTCCATGACTCGCACTATGTTCCGACTTCAGTAATTGAATAACAGATGAATAAGAGGCTTAGCTAAGTTGATTTAAAATCTCTTGCTAACAGATATATAATAACTATCGGGAATTATTTTTCATATTTTTTCAGATAAGACAACATACACATATAAAGGAACGTTCCGTCAAAATTCGTTGATATTTAGAATTGTATTTTGATAAAAACAAAGATGTTACGCATGCCGGTTCTTAACCACAGATAAACTTGACTATATACTAATATAAAAAAAGACGGGACTCAGCTAAACCGTCACCCATAACATATTCATTGCTAAAGAATAGCCGATTATTTGGAGCAAAGTAACTTGAAACAATTTAACTTACTGACGATACATTTATAAATTCATCAAAAAATAACGAATCCAAGGCATTTCAGAATTGGTCGGTGCTCACCTTTTGAATAGGAATAATAATCGAAACAATATATACCGGAAGTGCCATGCCAAAGATTTAAAGTCTGTAGCGAGGACTAGGTTGTTGTCTAAAGAGCTAGGCAGTTCAGTTACTGGGATTATGAACTCCTACCACCAAGTAGAACAATGGATTACAAATCACTACTACATGTACAAAACAAGCATCGCATGTTATACTGATAGGATCAAGCAGCAAAAGTCGTTAACTACACTAGGAGGGCTCACTGCCATTTTCTTTTCCCTTAAAGGAAAAAGGCCTTACGCCTTACAAAATAATTAATAAAGTTATGTGTCAAAAATTTAAGGAAGAAACTATGGAATTTTCGCAACAATGTTTTTAGATATTGCAGAAAAAAGTCCAACAGGTCATCCCTATAACTGTACGTAATTGGTTTGTTTTATTAGCCTTAACAGATGATTTCTTAACCTCAACCTGCAAAGGTTTAAATACTATCAATAGGCATGTAATGCAAATTTTTTTTTTTTTGGAAAATTATTGCTTTCTTCTTCCCTGTGGATCAGTTGACTATAGCAGACTATAGCAAATAGCTTTAGATGACAGTTTATCTTTCCTTTGCGATCTCTGATCGTAAACGTTCTGTCACTCTTAAGTCTATTCTCATTTTTTCCTTCTCTCTCTCTCTCTCTCTCTCTCTCTCTCTCTCTCTCTCTATGTATAACAATATATATATAATTAAGGATCTATCTTAAGCTATATATAAAATAAAAAATTTGGAAATATTTTACTCGCCGTTGCAAATAAAATGAAGAAATTATTATACACTCACTCTCCAGTCAGCGGATATGAAATCTAAAAAATCATCGTGCATAAAATATTAAAGTATCCTTTTACACTTTAACTTAAGAGCTCTACAGAAAATTTATTTGAAATCCTCTAACAAATTTTCACCGTACTAAACACGTAAACAAATTAAAACAAA
This sequence comes from Glossina fuscipes, assembly GCF_014805625.2. NCBI lineage: Eukaryota > Metazoa > Arthropoda > Insecta > Diptera > Glossinidae > Glossina > Glossina fuscipes. The sequence continues at coordinate 2,284,456 of NW_023998456.1, forward strand.
ATATCTCAAAAAAAAAATAAATAAATAAATAAAAATAAATAAATAAAAGTTATTTAAAAATTCTCTTTTTTCTTTTCTGCAAAAAGAGTAAAAATCATTTACACATCAGCTACAATAAAAACAACAACAACAGTAAGTATATCTGAAAGAGAACAGAAACCATCTTTCGTTAAAGTTTTACACTGTAATGCATCAGCGGTTAGTAGTGTGGAGCAAAGCGAATGAGCGATTTTCAAGAGGTTTTTTTCTTTTTCATGTCGTTGAACGGACTAACAAGAGTTTATTAAGTTCATCTCCGCTTTTGTGTCACAAAGTAAGAGATTCAAACGTAGCTATCACGTCATTTCATCTAAAGGCATAACGATCGAGAAGGATTCTTGAAAAAACTACCAAGGATAGCTTCAGCCGCTTTATTATATGAGATCAAATTTTCAAAAAACCATAAATTTTGTTAATAATTAGTTTTGCATTAGTTGGTGAGTGAGTATTCAAAGTTCGTTTGCGATTTTTTGTTTGTTTAAAGGTTTAAACAAATTTCAAAGGATTACAAGAGAGGGGAAATGGCGTGAAGAAGAAAAAAAAAAAAAGGGGATTAGAGACTATTACCAAAAAAGTAGCATAGAAACAGAACTTAATTGAGAAAGTTTCCCTTCCTATATATGTGGGCGCGCATTAACAAGACTTGTAAAATTGATTGCAAATGCCTACAAGTGAAGTTCTCTCGTGTTTCGTAAGAAAACATAAAACATATAATTAAATAAAAAGAAAGGTTCGATTTAAGGCAAGCAATGACGCAACGATTGGATCATCGACTGCTTTTTTAGTGCACCGGAATAGTCTTAGTTGAGAAACACGATAACACTTTCTTTATCAGCAGAAGAAGACGAGCCGATCTAGCCGATCTAGTCTTTCTGTACCTCAGGTGTTTCTCCATCTTCGCAGTTGAGATTGAAGGTTAAAATTTCGCTTAGAATATAATGTAATCAAAAGCTAAGCAAGATTCTTCTATTTAAACTGCACGGACCTATCCAACTAGGGTGGTTTCAGTTTCCTGTCTTAGACTAACAGAATCCTAACTTGTACTTATGTCAAATTTCTCAACAACATGCTCAATGCTTGACAAGATAAACTTATTTGCCTTCGTCATTCCGAAATTCGATTATTTGTATACAACTTTAGCTCTTCATTGGAGTCAAAGCTTTATCTTGACGGCAAGTTTTCGCAATGCAAGATTAACCAGAAGTCAGATGAAGCTAAAGCAGATGATAAAGTGATGTGAAATAAATTTCTGGTGAAAATTACTTGCAGCACCTATCCACTCCTAAATGAAGGGGTGAGCATTGGAGTACGATGGCTAGAGGACACTTAATATTTGACTCCTTGTTAGTCACAATAATGTATTTTTGATGGCTACAAATAGATCAGATTTGAACGCGTTTAAAATCATATTAGCAACTATCATAGAATTTGTGTTGGCTTCACAAAGAATTAACTCAGGATCACCTGAGAAATATTCTTAATCGACTAACCGCACATACTTTAAATTGTCATACACTGCTTTCAGCATAATTTCTATAATACCTTGCAATATTAACAAATATCTAATAAAACAAAATGAAAACACAGCAAGAGTAACATGTTGTGCGAATGTAGAATTCGCCTTAAATTTAACCTATTGGAAAAGCTTGGCTACTACTCAGTAGTAGTGCAATTACTGAAAAATTTGAGCGGAACGACAAAGAAGCAAGCAAAGGTGTAAAGAAGTAGTTGAAAAAAAGAAAGGCGCCGCGAGCAGATACCCAGTATATATAGTACAACCGCCTGTATACCCAATAAAATATTTAAAATCCTAGGTAATATCTGACCATAGCAATTAAAGGCTAAAGCACAAAAGAACACAACTGTACGAACATAACTTTCAAAACCTAGTAACCATTTAAAGAACTCCGAACGAATACACGGCATCGGAACCTGTAAGGATCCATACTGAAGTAATGTGAAAACAGTTTGTAGATTGATTTACCGCATCTGCCGCCAAATCTGCTAAAGACAAATCCAAAGGCTGTTTATACCCACAATCAAGTTGGAATATATTTCTGACTTACTTCTTCTTTTTTTCGGATTTGGTTGAACGTGTGATCTGACCATCAATGGGAAATCAACTTAAAACTTATTTTCCAAAAGATAATCAGAAAAGGAAATCAAAAAACATATATTCAACATGTATAATAATAATTATATATCATGTATTCTTCGACGCCTCTTTGTAGGCGTTACAAACATTCCAACAATGTTACATATTGCTAATGCTGGCATGAAAAACTTCTTGACATACATTGGAACTAAAGACTGATTTCACTTTAAAGAGCTAATGAAACTCGTGTTGCTTCTAATACCCAACCACTCGTACATGTATGTATCATTCATGTTTTATGGTCTTACATAAACGCTACGGATATATTTTACGGTTTTTGCATGAATGTTTGCATGCGTTGAAATTGTATTCTGTGCATAATTTAACCAAAAATAAAACATTGCAAAGCACTTGATTAAACGTTTGCCAGTATCATTACTTTACAGCCAACACCTATCACACCCCTTCGCATTTGTTAAGAGGCACATATGATTTGTCACTGAAAAACCAGATGCTATCTTCTTATGTGCCAGTGTATGTCTTCAAAGGCGATTATTGTTATTTTCCAAAGGGAAAAAGTTTTGCCGACAATTTGCTGCTAAATATTAGCTCGAGAATTTTCTTTTTTACTTTATTGAAAGAAAGGGAGAGAGAGAAAGCAAATTTATATAAATAGTAGCTTGCAGTTTTGGTTTAAGCGCAAAGTCAATGACCCTGAGTCGCTGGCTTATTTGCTCAATTGAGCCGGAACAAGGACGTAAGGAGTTCGCAGCTTATTTGCCAAAGCAATTACAATAATTTATTCCAGAATAAAATATTTTCAGCGTCAGCCATTAGTTAAATGCATCCAGAATGAGTTACCGCCTGAGTTACGGTTACTAGCTACTTTGTAAGTCCCCTCTCTTCGAAAACTAATCTCAAACTCTAAAAAAGTATCATTCGTTGCAAACATATATATATTCAAACACTAAGGATAACCCGTCGAAATTCCATAACGGCATTGCTGGCGTCACAAGCTTTGCAATCGTAAGCAAGCAGCAGTTGCACAACATTCATGGCAAGATTAATTATATAGTTAAGCGAGAGTCAAGTGTAAATATAGTGAAAAAGTTACGTCCGCCGTGGAGCGAGTGTTTAATACCCACCAGTGCGACAAAAACATATGTAAAAATTGGCCAATTTGTTTGGGAGTTTGAAAGTGCAGCTACAAATCACGAAAGGATTCACTCCGAATCTAAAGGTGCATTGATATGTTCAAGAAATATTAAGATTACAATTTTCTGATCGTTACAAGGAGCGTTGTGAACGGTCAGCAAGGGCTACCTTGAAATTGAGGAGTCAAAGACTTCAAGTCATCGATTTGTTGCAATTGTGCACTTTGTTTATGGAAGAATTCCTTGAAAATTTCTTTACGTTCCAATTCCTTCGCAACAAAATGAGGCCTTAATGAATAGGTATTATTCGACAAGAGATCTTTTAAATATTTGTCTGGCAACAGACGCAAACAATCGCAAAGATTTTCCAATAACTTTAGTGGACCGAATTGTGACGATGCGTTTAAGGCATCTTCGAGGAAGTGACTTGTAACTGTTTGTTGACGCTTTATTATCATTAAAACGCTAGTGGTTATATCACGATTCAAGGGTAGAGTTAATACCAAATCGCAGATTGTAATGGCATTTAAGTTTGCTACGTCAAATTGTTGCAAAAACCGATATTGCAGGTTATGTTTATGCTTGTTTAACAATTGCTTAATATAATCGGGCTGTTGTATGCGTTGCACCTGAGCAAATTGATCAATAATACTTATGATATTTGATACTTCGAAACCTTTAGCTGCCACACTTCGAATTTGCTCTACCGTTGTTGGTTCAGCCATGTTTTCGAAATGTTGTTCAGTTTCTTGATAACTCACGTATATGGTAAGTAATTTTTGTCTAATTTGTTGTTGTTGCTCGAAATGATTAATATCAATATTTAGAGAAGTAGTTTGCAAGTTGAAATTCTAAAACCAAAAAAAAAAGAAAACAAAAAATGATTACAATGTAAGCGAACAAGGAAAAGGATCTCTTGAGTAACTTTAGCTAACTCTATCTGTTCATTATAGATTCTTAAAATTTTTTTAGAAAATTTATCGTCAGTCATTGGTTAAGTTATTATCCGTATATTACATAGGAATTTTTTCCGTTTTGAGGTTATGTTTGAGTTTATATTTAAGGTTATGTATATGCTTGGATGTTTCACTTTTCCAAAGTACATTATTTAAGCGACATTTACAAAAATTTCTAAACTTTTTTCATCGAGATTGCAGGTAGGGGCTTAATCTAAGCTAATGCCAAATTATTTTCTGATAACTTTTGTTCAATTCCAGGCATTTTACTTTGCTCCCGTGACTGTAAAAACAACACGTGAAAGCAAATAACTATAACAATATTGGGTTTGCATCCAAAGGTTTTGAGTGATTTAAATGGATCTGTTGGGAATCATTTTGTGATCCAACTTGTTTAAGAGTTTTAATCCAAATTTCTATACGAATTGTAAGGCCCAAGTGAGAAATTCCATACAATTGAGAATGTTTGAATACGTTCTCAGTAATTTGTATAGAAATTTCAATTCGTACAGCTGTCGCATGTATAAAAACGCCAACCATCTGAGAGTAAGCGTATACAATTTCCAATCCTTTTGCATGTATTTCGGTACTTTAAAGAACAAGCGTATACCAATTATCAAGAATTTTGCATGTATTGTGGGACTTTAAGGAATAAGCGTATAGAATCTCAACCTTGAGGGCAAAGGTTGTTGATAATATTGCCATATTGAGTCTTTAAGAAGTTTCACGATATAAGAGATTAAATTTTTATCTTTATAACTTAATAAACTTAGATAAAATTCGCTTTTCCTTGAAGCTTCCAATAAAATACATTTTAAATTGTTTTCACAATTCTCTGTCCTATCTTCATATATGTCGGCCGGTGATTCTATTAAATATATGAAAAATTTATCTAAACATTTCTTGGCCAAGAGGTCTTCTAATAGTTGTTCCAAAGCTTGAAGTAGTACAGACTTTATCTGCTCTTTATGCTACCATTTGAATACTATAGGTCGTCTGACCAGCGGGAGACCAATCCTGATTCTTTCTTTTAATCCATCTCCTTTGACCTTCTGCATTAATTGGATAAGAATTCTTCTGCAACCGCCCACATTTTTAATCTTCTTCTTCTGTTATTCAGCAAATTAACAAACGAAAATTCGCTGGGATGTGTAAAAAAGGCTCAATGTGAATACACAGTTCTTTGCTTGTGCCTCAGTAATGTTGGCGTTAGATTTGAAATATAATATTATTATTTATTTATTTAAAATTTTTTTTTTTTTAATTTTGCTTGTTATACGTACATTACGTTATTTTTTTATAGTTTTTCTTAAAATACGCATATTACTCGTCCGCCACATAGAATAGAACAGAAGAGCGAGGGCTAATTTCCGATGTGTACGATGTAATGTGGCATATGGATATAAAAAGTTATATGAAGAAATTGATAAGTGTGAGAGAAAAGAGAGTAGGTTCATAAATTGTCGGTAAACGCTTATACGTCTTGATGGCGTAATTGAAAAAAAGGAGGGAATGTTTTTTGTCGATTAGCTTTAGAGCTGCAGAAAGCACGGCACGAGCATTAAAATGCGATGGTCTACAAGATGCAATATTATCTGCAGTCAGACTAGGCACAGAAAGTGGAAACAAAATGTGTGAAAGTGAAAAAAAAATGGAGGCTATAAAGTAATGATCTGATTTCTAATATGTACGGATGAGTTCTACCGGAGGGAAATGATTGTAAAGCGAATAAGACGGATTTACTACCTGACACTGTAAAGGGTTACTTTTGAGGTTGTATATTAGCTAAGCGTCTGGCATCTAGTATCGCAAGACATTCAGCCGAATATATACTGCTGCATGGGTGATTTGAGAAATGGGCTTCTACGTTAATGTCTGTAAATCAAACGTCGCTGTCTACAAGATCGTTCTTAGATCCATCAGTAAAAATGAGTGAAAAATCTTCTCATTTCATATTAACAAAGTTCGACTAACGGTAGTGTAACTCTGCCGGAGTAACTGTAGTTTTTCTCACTGGTATAAACTTAATTACTGATTGAAAATATTGAGAACCAAAAGGAATTTTGGATAAGCTATGTACATCAGTTTCTAGAGTGTTGAAGTTATTAGTTTTGTCAGTAACAATTTTAAAGGAGGAGAGACAGGAATTGAGTGATATGAAGTAGTGAATTAAAGGCAAGGCCGATCGATTCTCAAAAGATAGAATTTTCTAAGCTAAAATATTGGCGAGGAAATTGCCATTTGTTTCAAGCTTAGTGTGTGCGTAGAATTCATGCCGCCGATGGCCACATGTCCAATAAGAGTGAACAGGCGTATTCTAATTTTGGGCTGATTAATTCAAAAACGTTTCGAGTGTAAGACAATTTTTAATCTATTAAACCCATAAAGATGTAACGAAAGATTTTTTATTATTAAAAACATTAGTTTTAAAATTTTACACAGATTTGAGTAGTGGGATTGCCAACCTGAAAAAAAGACCCAATTTAAGTGCAAAAGTTTTACTACATTTTGATTACATTAACATATACTTTATCGGATCTTTGATGCAATATCCTTGAGAAAAATGTTACTACAATAATATAAAATATGTACCCAAAGAATCGGGAAATATAACCTAATACACCAAAGAAGAGCAAGACGGTAATGCGAAATAAATACACCGTTACAGATTAAATGTTTATCTTCAATTCTCTAAATGTTTGCAAGTTTATTATTATTTCCCATGTGTCAAACAAACCTTGACACAAGTGATTTGACTTCTATGAAAGTGAAGACAAGTAAAACTTGATGGGGTTGGTCATTCGCCCTAAGTTTAAATATATTTGTGCTACAGATCCTCCAGTAGTAAATTCTGGGAATTCACATAAAATACATATCTTGATCTAAAGCGAATTTAATTAAGTGCCCTTCAAATTCTTATGGATTTTAGACACAACTTAACTAAACTCTACTTAAACTATTTAAGTTAAACTCAACTCAAATATTAGTTTGGGGAAGAAGAAATCCATTATTTTTATATGAACTTCAGGACTTTATTTAACATGCTTTGGATTGTCCGATTTGGGTCAAATATGCACCGTTTTGTTGTATGATTTGTTGCCATTTTAAAGGTAACTTCAAAATGCCTCTCTCATAGAAGTCTTGATCTCTATTTGCAAAAAACTCTAGTAGTCGATTTTCACAATCCTCCCTAGATTCCAATTTTTTATCATTAAAGAAATTTTGCAATGCAAGAAAAAGATGATAATCGCTTGGTGCCAAGTCCGGACTGTAAGGCGGATGCATTAAAACTTCTCAACCAAGCTCCCGAAGTTTCTGGCGAGCCACTGTAGATGTGTGTGGCCTAGCGTTGTCCTGGTGGAACACGACACCTCCCCTGTTGGCCAATTCTGGCCGTTTCTGGTCAACCGCTATCTTCAAACGGTCCAGTTGTTGACAGTAGAGATCAGAATTTAGCGTTTGGCCATATGGAAGCAACTCATAATAAATAATCCCCTTCCAGTCCCACCAAATGCATAGCAAAACCTTCTTGGCCGTTTGAGGTGCTTCACCGCTCTTTGACCTCGATCGTTTTCGCACAGGGTTATCGTATGTGATCCATTTCTCATCTCCAGTCACCATCCGTTTAAGAAATGGGTCTATCTCATTCCGTTTGGCCAAGGCTTCGCAGATGGAAATTCGATCCATCATGTTTTTTTCTGTTAATTTGTGTGGCACCCAAACATCGAACTTCTTTTTGAATCCAGCTTTGTGTAAATGGTTTAAAACTGTTTTATGGTCGATTTTTAGCTCCTGGGCGATGTTACGACTGCTGACATGCCGGTCAACTTCGATCATTTCTCCGATTTTATCGACATTTTCGACGACCGGCCTACCTGTGCGAGGTGCATCTTTAATATCAAAAATTCCTGAACGGAATCTACAAAACCAAAATTGCACATAATTGGCTGTTACAGTATCGAAACTATAAACACCATTCACAATTTTAGCCGCCTGGCTTGCAAGAAAAACTGTAAAATGTACCGAATTTTCTCTTTGTTCACTTCCATTTTTAACACGCTGTAACTCACAACTGAATGCACCAAACAAAAAACATATAAAATAAATCTGAAATTGTTTGATCGATACTTTACGAGAAATCTATCAGTGCAGCCATCTACCGAAAAAATAGTGGATTTCTTTTTCCCCAAACTAATATTTTCTTTATTGCATTAAGCTCTTTTGTGAAAATGGAGAACAATAGAAAAACGCTCGCCTCAACTCTTTTTAATGCAGGCAGTAGGGAACGTAAGTGCAGTTCTATAGCGTGCACAGAAGAGTCACTTAATTCGGAAGAGATGAACCCAAGAAATTTCTTTCTAATCGTCACCGTGGTAAACGAAAGGGTACATTCCATGCGTGATTGTTCATGTTCACAAAAAAAGGAGTCTTAACAGCGCTCACAGCTACGGCGAAATATGTGCCTGAAGAAATTTACTATACCTAGAGATTAAAACTGACTTAATAAAGCACCAAAATGTATACAAACTTACAAAATTAAAGTTGATGTAATGCTGTGATCAAAATGTAAGACCAATTCTCTAGTTGCATTGCGCGATTGTATCGTATATCAGAAGTATTTTTTTTCTAAAACGGTAGCACAGACACATATTCGCGAAATAAAATTCCTTACGCGGAAACTTTTAGGAAAGAACTGTTTACAAACGGTATGAACCATTCAAAGAAGGCCGAGACCAATTTGAAGACGAAGAGCATCCCGGACGACCGCCAACTTCTACGGATGAAAATCATGGCCCCTCAAAAATTAAGATGATGTTAATCAAACTGTTAATAACGAATATTTTTTGAATTGAGGATTATTTTGAAAGCGATTAGATAGATTGCGCATAATAAATCGATTTGAAACGGAAAAAACTAAATTGGTCTTACTTTTTGGACGAAGTCTGTAGAGGAACTAATAGCTATAAAGTATTGTACATAAAAGTCAACGCGATTGCATTCTTATATAATTGCAACTTAAAATTTACAAAAAAAAAAAGGCAAAAAAGGCATTTATTTCAAAATTGCTCGACAATGGATTAGACTTTTTCTTTTAACTGTATATGTCGAGTGCAATCGTCATGAAGATGAACGAAATTTCATTCATATTACAGATGCACGAAAAAACTATGCGTTTTTTGCAATAATTTTGAACTAATGAAATAGATTCTTAGACTAAGAGAAGACATTGAACACCAGCAACACAGGCTACCGGGTCGAATTTATAAAAGTACATTAGTTATTGAACCTAGTAGTTTTGGTAAAGTAACATATTGCATTAATATTCTGTTCTGTAGCTGATTGTAGAATCTTCACAGGGTTAATCCTTCCAAATCCAACACTTCTGGGTAAGGTCAAGGCAGTAAGGAGGATAGGAAGTATACGTTTCAGGTAAATCGACCCGAACACTCGTCGTCAATACAACGTAAGGTGAGCACACCTATAGACGCCAGCATATACGATGACAGAATATTAAGGCATAAAGTCAACGGGCGATTCTATAATAACGGTTTAGGAAAATGGAATAATCTCTCCCTCCTCGCCCATTTAATATTGCATAGCATTGAAATTTCACACTTTTATCAGTAATTTGGTTTTTTGATCGCAATTTTCCAATAAATTCATCTAAATTTTATAAAAATATTAATTGTCACTGGCAAGTTTTATTTATATTATAAAGGAGTACCAAAACAAACAACCAGCACCGCTTGGTGTTTTGTCACTGTTACTTAATCTCGCAGCATAGAAATTGTTTCCCGCCTATGTTCGAATAGTTTTTGCCAAAGGAAAAGAATAATTAGACAATTAAGAGGTTAGGTGCTAACAAGAACTTGAACTTGTTCTCCGTATTTCCTTCGAGCGGTATGGGTTCCAATATTCGCTTTAAGGCCAATAAAGTCTTTATAGTTACGAATAAGGAAATACCAGGGTAGAAATTCTTCTTCAAAATTCTTATTCTAGGAAACACTTCAACTCTTAATTTCAATATAAGATAACTTAAAGTCCTTGGTTCGCTTTCCTTACGCTTTCTCACCGCAACATTATCTTTTATTGAATTGTATTTTTTAATATTTTAATATTTTCTATGAAACGCGTAGTAAAATATTATTTTGAAATCTTTCATCATTCATATGGAAAACTGAAATTAAAAATACGAAAAGAAAAAATATTACAATTACTATGTAACGCAAATCAAAACAAAGCCACAAGAACAACAACAACAACAATAAAATCAAAAGTGACTAGAAAAACATGTCATGAAGGAATAGAAATTGTAGACACAGCGACAAAAGGACCGAATTCGTGGCTTTTCTGTTTCTGTTTCTATTTCTGGTTTTTTTTTTGCGTTCCCTACACCACTTGTACTACAAGATATGTTTGTGCGGACGTATGTAATACCCAATGGGGCTTAAGGTAGACCCATCTTTTATTGTACCGACGTAACCTTGCCTGTGTGTCTGTCTATTCCCCTGATATTGTTCGCGCTTAACCTAGAAGTCGCAAATTTTCGAAATATTTTGATGGAATGTAATACAGTGATGTGCTGTGACTCAAGGACGAACTCTATTGAAAATGTTCCGGATCGGTCAACTTTTTTGGACCACTTTCCACACAACGCCTTACTTTGGAAAGTCTTTGTATGCGATAAAACTATGAAAACTGAAACTTTATATGTTAAAAAGATTAAATTTTCCAAAAACTTGTCAAAGAAATCAACTTTGCCGCGTTTAGACAGCGTAGGTCTATTTTGTGAGTACGCACGCATGTAAACCCTTACATGTCATAAAGGCCTAATTGGTGATATTTTCATGATGAAAATCTCTTCAATTTATCAATTTGACATAAAAATTAAATGGACCAAATTTGAACCACATGGGCCTATTTCTTGCATCTTGCATCTGCGCATAAGATATCTCATGAATATGGTAAGCCCTTCAGAAAAATGTTTAATTTTTAACGTTTAATGGCAAAAATTGCTCAATAGTAGCAATTTAGCTACAAAATTATGCATAGGGAATTTGGATAAGATAGGTCTATTTTTAAAACCCTAATAGTTACCATAAGAAGCAAGCCCTTACATGGAGAAAGATCTAATTTCTAGTTTCCTATGACGGAAACTAAAAAGCAATAAAACTTTTACGAAATAAATTAAGTTTGCGAAAATTGGATCACGCCATGCAATGCTTTGACCGTCCTCCAATGCACGGACTGTGCATGTCTTTGCATGAAAAAATGTGTAATGTTTACTATATTATTGCCAAACCAATTGAATATATGTACTAGGGAAATTCGCATAGGGTTTCTAAAGGTCGGCCTTGCCATACTATATAATATCGTTAGTTTTTTTTTTCTCCTTTTTAAGCAACTGTAAAAAAGATTTCATATGATTACTAGTAAACATGAATATTAGATGAAACCGAACCATAAACGAAACTGTATACGTTACGAACAGCTCTCCCTCGGTATAAAAGTTTAACTAAGAAAAAGTCTAACAATGGAACAAGGTGTTCTTTATGCACGACATAGAGTAAAAAACACGAAAGAAAAAATTCGGTAACATTTTTCTTGTCCTTTGTAAGGATAGAATAATACACAAAGCCGAAATCATGTACATGCATATATTAAAAGAGGGAATGAAAGAAAAAAAAAATAAACTGTGAAGAACGCGCTTGCTATCATTATTATTGCTATGTTATGATAGAAAGAAATGACAAAACACATGAAATAAAATACTTTGAAAAATTATTAAATTCATCTCGAAAGAGAAGGGAGGGAGACGAGCAAAGAAAAAGGATAAAGTTTGATTTAAAAAATTATTTCATATATTCAACACCTTTTTTTTTCTCTTCTTTTATTATCGTTTGGCTTGGCTTTAACTAAAGCAAAAATTTAAATTTTCTGCAGCATTTTCTCGCTTGAACAAAATCTGCTTAGCGATGTAGCAGAAAAAAGGCGTCAAGCAAAAAAACCTACGCCAAAAAACAAAAAAAAAAGAACACAGCAAAAAGAAAAGGACCGCAGACACATTGTTGACAAGACATAATGTCAACAAGCGGTTTAACATTAATTTGTCGCATTTTTGGTTACAGACGCTGCCAGACGCCGAACCATATCTGTCGAGGTGAATATATACTCACGACATTTCTTCCTTTTTTTATTTTAACGTCGAAAGCATTTCTTTTCGCATTTTATTTTTTTTTGTTTTTTTTTTTAATTTCTTAAGCAAAAATTTAACAAAAAACTCCCCGGGGAAGTTGGCTTTCGCCCTCCGCGCTTTGTGTGAGACAAACTGCAGTGAATGCATATAGAGTTGCAGTCGAAATTGTTTTATTTTATTGTCTCGAAAAGAAATGAATGTTTTTTCTCTCTTTCGTTTTTTTTTTTTTTTGCTTTTGTAGCTTACTGTGCCTTAATTGAATTTTACTCTCAATTGGTAAATAAGAAAATTGAAAGATTTAAAAGGGGGACTAGAAGAGAAAAAACAAATAAACGACAACTCTCGACAGACAACTACTGCTTCTCGGTAACCGACATCGCAAATCATTTGCTCTTCAGAACACTAGATGAAAAATGGCAAATTATATCGACATTATATTTGAGGTTTACTACAATGGTCAAAAATACGATAGTTGTGGAACGATATGGGTTGAATTTTTAACGAAATAGTTTCAAAGATGCAGTGGTCGGCTCGTTACCATGATGCAAAAACCAAGCTAAGACCTGGAGAAAAGGTTTCTGTGTTCATTTTTGCTCTCATCAGCAAACATAACGTCATTTCACTACGAATTGTGCGTTTTCCCTGGCATATTCTAGTCTTAGGTTCCTATTACGTTCTTGCATCAACGGCTTACGGCGCGCACGGCAATGGTCATGTTATAGTTTCGTATGCATTGGACCAACGGAGTCGGAAAATTTCCGTTTATGGATGGCACTCTAAACAAGGCGCGTGACTTTAAACGGACTTGGTTTTTTAGGAAAATTTCAATTTTAGCTTAAGTCCCGCTTAATTCAAAAATGGCTGTTATATAACTGCTTCACACTCTTCTCCAATCGCCAGGCATGAACTCCATCAAAACCATATGGGCTGAGTGAGACCGGCGTACACGAAGACACTCAAGCTCCTCCGCCCAAGACACAAAAAATTGATTACAAGAAGAATGAAGTAAGATCCCTGTTTCCAATGCAAGAAAAATTATGCAAAATATGTCAAAATGTTTAAATGACACTATTAAACGAGAAGGATACCACACCGAATATTTATATTTAGTAATATGCCGTTTTTTCCTTCGTATCCTTCTTTATATGAACAAAACCCAATGCTAATAACACTATGTTTTTTGATTTGTTGAAATTATATAATTTTCTTATCTGCTGGAACAATGTTCCCTTACTACATATTCTAATATGTATTCTCTAGTAGCACAAAAGCGTTTAAAAAAATTGCTCTGTTTGGACAATGGAATAGGTTTTATTAAGGAGACTCACCGTAACTGGTGATGGCTTATAGTTGCAATAAAAGAATTCTCATCATTTTGATAAGATAAACCTGTATTTTCTTGGCAGAAATTACGGTTGAACATTTCCGTACCTGGGACAATGACCGGATGTATCGGAATTGTCAAAAGATTTCGAGGAACCAGTTTATAATTTACAATACTATCTATCTAATACTAAAAGTAAGGTTAAGAGCACAATACAACACTGACAACGGATTAATCAATCCCCTTTGTAGGATGTTAATACAAACAGGCAGAAATCTCATATTGTAGACGGGCAAGTATTACTTTCTCATTGATATTCCTAAAAAAAATATCTAAAAATGATATGGATCAAATACCACCTTATGAGGGATTGAGGGAGTAGCATGAACATATCGATGAACATATGAAAAAGATTTAGGTAAGCATTGAGAAGTTTATCGCATAGGCGAAGTGATAACAATGATTGTAAGAAATCTTGCCACAAATGTGCAGAACGGATCATTTGACCCGCCGCGGTAAGTCAAGTGTTAACAATCAATCATAATCAACAATTCACGCAATCGTTTCATTTATATTATCTACGCTTCAGATCTTTAAATGCTTGCTCGATCGTAAAGCGGTGAAGCTTTCAACATTTGATTAATTAAACACTCCTTAGTTTTGTGCTAAATGGAATGCAATATCAAAGCAAAAGCTGAGGTCATCTAATTGATTGCAGCGGATTGATTGATTTTATAAATGGATATAAATATCCTAAGAGATAAGATAAAATTCTCGTGAAAATAAAATTCTAAGCGCACCTTCAAATTGTGGAAATTGTAACGAAAAAATTGTTAGTAAAATATTATAACAGGTGCGTAAGGTAAACACAATGCTTGTGAAACAGAAATTGGGTAAATGAAGCGGCGAGAGGTTCTTCTTATCTTATCTAATCTAATTGTGGAACTTAAGGTACGCAGAGAACTTATATCAATCGACATACGAGAACGGGTTACTGCTGGTCGAACGTCAGTATGAATTTTCCAACAGATGTGTGAAGTGAGTAAACCAATTAAAGCGGTAAACTTAGGAAAAGAGATGAATGATAGAAAAAGAAATGTTTTTTTTTTCAAAGTGAACTTATAAACAAAATAGATTAAAAAGAAGAGTTTCGCAAAAGCAAAAATAATTCATTGTGAATACGTAAATGATATCAAACTGTTACTAATATCGTAAATAAGTGAAAATGGAAAGAAAATTCAAAATTTTCAAAAATTATTCAACTAAAAATGAGAAAAAAGTCTTGGAGAACTTTTGTGGGAAATATATATTTTTTTCTGATTCTTTTAATATGTGAACTAAATGAATGAATGACTAAGAAATCAAAAAACTTGTAGTTATTATTGGAGTTATCTTATCTGCGATTTTCAAAAATCTCTCTGTATTGTTGGGATTGGAGACATTTTATACGCAATAACACAACAAAGTTGAAATAATAACAAAAACACTATGTTAGCTTTAGAGTATACAACAACAATGAACGTCCATCTCTCTATTAATGATCAACCTATCGGTAGCCGGGTGGTTATTATTTCTAGATAATATTTTGAAAGAGCCTTGATGAATAAATTCATGTTGAACTCAAATTCGTCATTACTCAATATATTTAAATATTGAATTTGTTTATCCGTTGTTGCCTCAGACCTATGTTATCATTAAAATGGTTGAAGTTATCAGCAAAGTCTTTCACGCTTTATCGGTGAAAATAGACGGAATACTAAATTAAAAAGCCATAAGCAGTGTGACATATTATAGTTAATGCCCGGAGACATAAACCTCAATCATTCTAATATAATATCAAAAGAAAGCCAGTAAGAAATATTATATTCGGCCGTGATCGAAACTTTCACACACATCACCGCTTAATGGTGATGATTAATATGTAGATTTTATAATGGACCTGAAGATTCTTTCTGTGCTTCTTGGGTGCTGCAAACGTTTCGTTAAAGTAATAAAATTTTACTATTCTATAACATTGAACAGACGAGTTGATTTTTAAGCAGACCTGAATAAATTTAGCAAAAGGCAAATAAAGTTTTTTTATACCGTTAAGATTAATAAAACTTTCTCTCTTCGTTAATGTCGTTGATGAAGCGTTTGGCCTAGAAGGGTCTTTTAAGGGTAATCCAGGGAAATTTAATTTTCCTGAATCGCCGAGAACGCAATGGATCTCGACTAACGACACATCGGTCATGGACTCAAGTCTCAAGTGAGATAAAATTTTCAATAAATCCGACAGCCTTAGTTGGATAGTGCTTTAAGACTTTAGTCTTAAAATTTATTTCCATGGCCAAACTAACAAGAATACAAAAAAATAATAAAATAAGTAAAATGGACTGACATAGAAAAGACGCTTAATGGCGACGAGTAGAATCAACTGCACTCTTTGAACTATATTATATAATTTTCTTTAGCCCATACAACAAAACGCCTCTTTGACTTCATCTTAGGTTAACCTTTCTTGTTTGTGACATAACTCTATTTAAAACTTTCTACATATTTCGCTCGTCTCGTTTAAAATGTCAAAGGATCTTGTAGACTAGTTGAAAGAATCCTAGGAATAAAGAAGACATCTTCGCCCATTTTTATAGCCTACACCAACTGTCGTAGAACGTATATGAACTTTGCGTTGACGCATATAACACACCTTTTATTTCTAAGTCTGTCTAACAGCCAGTTCGTCGGACGTGCCTCCATGCACCTTTGTGATCAGAGCTAGTTTTATGGAGAAATTTAAAAAGTTACATTTTTTTCCCGTATAACTTTTCGAAATGGGATATTATATAGCGAGTGGTCGAAAAAATGGCCCGATGTGAACTATTTTCAATAGCATTCATCCTTGGGCTAAAGTACATCTGTGTAGCAAATTTCGTCAAAATGTCTCAAAAGTTGCGAGGCGCAGGTTGAACACGAATTTGCAGACATCAGGCTGGCAGACAGACAGACAGACAGACGAGCAGACAGACTCAGATCGATTTAGAAAATGCTTCTGGATATAACGGAGAATAATAAAAAGTAGGTCTATCGTAAGCCCTTCTTGGCGTTACATACGTCCGCGCTAACTTAATATACCACGTATCACAAGTGTCGTAGGGTACAAAAAGATATCATATTCACTATTTCATAATAGTAAGTTGCCATAGAAATCATCCTTTCTGTATTCGGATCACTTAGGTCCATATTTTGGATACCAACACATATAAGGATTCCTCCAATGTGCCGGCGTTCGCGTCACGCCTTTGCATGAAAATAATTTGTACCTTTTGATGTATTGTCACCACAACTTGTGTTAACTACATTAGACGAAGTGGTGTGGGTTATCTAATAGTAGGCCTTGCAAGGCAATAGTGCTCTTACTTGTTGCGGTTCGCTTACAGTGTGGAAAGACAGAAATTTACAGAAGTTTTCAAAGATCAAAGCAAATCTCCTTTTATTCATGACAAATTTTCGAAAAAAAACTTTTCTTAGATAATCAATAAGTTTTCATAGCTGACTAGCTATCAACAGATAAAAGCGAGGACGTCATAACTATGACATCATTATCTATTGCCAATAACGAACTCACTATTTTATGAGTCAGCGAGCACATGCAAGTGCAATAAACTTATGCAGATATATAAAATTTTTTCAATTGCAATTTTTCATTACAGGAAAACTTTCAACGAACGATTAGTTTCCGAAATATTAATGATGTTCTATTGCCCGCCTCCGTTGACTCAAGCGGCGCTCGGCGTTTTCGTAGTATTGTATCTAACATCTTTACATACGCAAGCTCAGGAGAATGCTCAATTACAAATACCTCCTTCGCTGGTAGAATGTTACAATGATTCCCATTTTATGAACCGAGATAATCGTCTACCCGCCAATATTGAGACATTCATAAATTTGATTGAGAAAGTTGAAAACTCGTACGCTTTTAATCAAGATATACGGCAGTTAGCTGTCTCCTTATTGCACCGTTTCCGTCAGGATGGTATACAGCGGGCCCCGGGAGTTATGCGGACGGTCGGTGTTTTACCTTTTAGCCCAACGGGATTTCAGTTTCCGAAATTTCGAATTTTATTATCTCGTCTAATCCCGGGTGACGCGATGCGTTTTCCTAACGATACTCTGACTAGAGAAGAACGTTGCTCGTTGCATTTCATGTTGTCCAGTTCAGTTGATATGCAAATGCGTGGTGATGAGCATCAAGTATGCAATAAGTTAGCACAATACCGAGCCCAACGTTTACCACGTAGCGCGCAGCACAAGCCAAAAAACAGTTTTGTAGGAGACGTGGAAACGATCGACAATTTCAAGTTTAATGGTTCAAAACGGAAGACTTCGCATATACGCACGAATGCCAAAGACCAGGAATACGACTTTGGTTGGGCGGAAACTGATTTTGGCGTTTCGCATGATAATGACATAAGTCATTGCCCGGTAGAGAATGGTGTTATACACACAGATTGGGGAACAGTAGCCACAGGTACGCTAGTAGCTGGTATAGCGGCAGGTTTGCAACCTCAAACTGTGCAGCTGAAAACGCTATTAGCTCTGGCATCTCGCCGACCCGGTTCAGGACAAAGTCTACCACAAACAGCGACTGTCAACGTTGACAATCGTTGGGCTGCAACTTTGGCTGGGGACCTAGCCGAAGTAGCTTTAATACAAATGCCCATGACTGGCAGTGATACAGCATCCATTGGAGCTGATGGGGCCTGGAATAGCACAGTTATGCCGCGATGGTATTTCCTTTCACAACGTCACAATGTGGAGATGACAGATGCCGAGATACGCGGTGGTTTGGATGGACTTATCATAGCCATGAATATAGCCAATTGGCGTACGCAGGCTCCCAACCTGAAGCTATCCCAACTGCTACGTATGTACTATTCAATGGATAGGGTATTGGGCAGCAACATCATGGCATGTAATCGTAAAGAAAATTTCCCTATTTATGCTCCGTTAAACATCATGACAGCACAGACTAGTGCTTTTGCTCAGGTATTGGATCGAGAAATTCAGCTTAAAGTAACATTGACACCCGAAGCTATAGCACAATTTTCAACCGGAGCGTCCAATTCTTTGACTTCATATATACGTAAGTATATAACTCTCAATATCATGAGCAAAAATTCTTTCTCTGTGTGGGGATAGACACTAAACCACGGTAATTTGTCTATTTGCCCGATTTCAACACACGATCCATAGGTGTATCTTATTCAAAACAAGAAAAAAAACTTCTAAAACTGAAAAACGAAAGAACTTGGTGTATTCGGCACTCTAGGCTATTGACGTCATTGGTTCACAAGTTAGTGACTTTACGAACGGAATTCAGATTTTCAGGTTAGCATCACAACAACAAAAGAAGGACGTAAAGGATCGAATTACGCATTTTTGATGTCAAGAAATTGCTCCAAAACACCCAGATGTGTTTTTTTGTGTTTAATGGTAGCTGTGAATGGCTCATGAAAAGATATCTTCGTAATTTGCAATCGACAAGTTGATACCCCTGTCAGAGAAGCCTGCCGATCGCGTACCAATAGGAATTGAGGGAGATGTCTAGAAGGTGAATATTCCTGCAATAAATTTCTACCGGCGTAAATTTCACTTTCCACCCAACAATGCCCTTCTTCGACATGTTAGATAAGCGTGCAGACAGGAAAATACCAAGGAACTCGAACTTGTGGACCGCCCCTTGTTTCCAGTTAATTACTAGGATTCTTGGCTCGATCATGTTTCTTTATATCGCACATTATTTCCTCCCAGAGTTAGAGGAGAAATATTTTAGGTCCAAGCCCATTTTCTTTCTTTAGGCCTTTACAACTGCGCATTATTCGTCACGTACTTTGCCTCGAGAAACGGTTGCACGATGGGCGCTCTTGTGCTCACACGCTTTAATACTCTTCTGTCTCAACCTTTTTTTTTATTTTTGCATATTTTTTAGCTCAATATTTGAGTGATATTTCTTGTTCGGTAAGCAGTGCGTTGCCGCAAGACATCACCGACTCGATAACAACCATGACAAATATTTACGTATACCTTGACATGTCTTGGCCGTATGAAGATGTAGTGGATTACGTAAAGTAAGTCTTCCGATTTTAAAGGAAATTGTGTGAAAACTAGTCGGTTCATTATTTTCCTTTCATTTTTCAGTTACATTTTAAAAGATCTAAACGTTAATGCTTATGCGAGTTCAGTAACACTTCTGGCGGCCGCAGACGGTTCTACTATCGTTAATACGACACACTTCCTTAGCGATGTATTTCAGATGTGGAATGCTTCCACTCACCGTCAATGTAAGCTTTCCTAGGAACTTTCTTATCTTCCCCAATCTTTCTAAATAATCTTTAAATATTTAGTTAGTCCCGGCTTTAGTTTACCTGAATCTTTGCGATCTTTGGAAAAGCTCACGAAGTCATATATGCAAGAAGAAAAGAAAAATTCTTCGGTGAGCGGTTATTCTATGATCGCCCTAATGATGCCTTATATGGTTACAATAACTGATGCGGACTCCAACTATGCTACGACACAACTGCAATACATGTTTGAGCAAATACCGGATTTATATTTTATTTATTACGCGGGAGGTACAATTAATCGTTTTGCAGCCTTTGTCAAAAATCCAGCACAGGATTTGTACGCATTAAATATAGGTACGGACATAGCCAGTTCGGCAGACCCCGTATTAAGACGCATTAAGAAGAGTAAGTCCGTTATAAGCAAAAAAAGGATTTTATTAAGAACAACAATTCATGTCAGTTTAATTTTCAGTACCACGTCGTATCATAAATCCCCGTTGCGGCAGCGATTGGTATACCTCTACCTGGGGTACAGATCAAATGTCTCAGTACGCTCGACCAGGAGTTATAAATTTCTATCGTTTAGCTTCTAACTACTTCTACGGGTCGAATGCAGGACGTTTCGTTAAAATTCAAGGGCAAAATTATTTAGAATTTACTGTATGCACGTCACGTTGGGTGCGTTGGCCGCAACAAAATTTAACAAACCCCGAAGGAGAGCAATCTTGCCGAACGGTTCAGAGTAATGCTTTTACATATGACTTAACCGATGCCTGCAAAGATTATCCCACCATTCATCAGTGCCCGCCATTATATCTATCGGTTCAAGCGGCCGAAGCAAAAACCGGCAAAGCGCAAACTGTCTCCTGTACTGAACCAGCTTGTCAGACTCCCGATCAGGTTCGTTATGTGATCGCGGTGGAAAGTTTAGGTTGCTTCAGCGACGGCAAGCGCTTAGTCGGGAACTTTTTCATGTTAATCGTGATTTCTATTCTGAGACAAATCTTAAGTGGGCCAAGAAATTGACATTCAACTCTCGAGTTGAGAAATTTTTAAAACTTGGAAGTCAAGAGGTCCTGTTTAATGCGAAATGAAACTATTTTGAAAAGACAAAGTTTTCTAAATCCTTCCGAAGATTCACAGCACTTTATAACAAATGGCAAAGTTTGGGCCCTCCCCGTCAAGTTTTCATCTATATTTTAATTATTTTTATTTGATTTTATTCTAAGCCGTTTTATTTTTCTAAAATTTTAAGTTAAGTTTTGTCCTCTTTTTCACTTAATAAAGTCTTCATAAAATTTCAAAATATTGGAATTTTCTAATCGATCCGTTTCTGCTTATTTCTACGACACAGAGAAAGAATTGTTTTCCTCTTAGGGTCAGTTAAAAGTTTTTATATACATTTTTTTCTAAAATTTCGAAAAAAAAACCTCCGCAACAGCTTTAATGGATCGAAGGCTCGACTGTTTGAAGCCATCTGAAGACATCTTCACTAGAACTTCTATACTAACGGATCTCTACATATTCTTAGACACCGCTTGGTCTTACCAAATTGTGGAGAACTATGTGAAGTAAGAAACTTTTACGGAAAATGTGTTTTTTTTTAATTTTTTTTTTTTTACCTCTAGTTACGTAGTGCAACGTATGAATATTCGGCCTTATGGCAGTTCGGTTACTTTGCTTACGGCTTCCGGTGCTTCGTTATTAGCTAATCAGTCTTATTCTATAATAGACTTTTTTAAGCAATGGAACTTTGAGACCCACTCCCAAGGTAAGTCAAATGACTTCCATGAAAGAAATATTCATTTTAACAAAATTTATTTAAGCAGCAAAGCCAGGTTTCAGTTTACCCACAATATTAAGCAAAGCCACGGAACTCACTCATGGCTTATTTGAAATCGAAAGTAAACGAAATTCCTTAGGCTTACGCTCATTAATTATGCTTTTAATGCCCAGTCCTTTGGCTTATGTAAACGAGCATGATTTCGATTATTGTCAAAGATATCTGGATTTCCTTTATAGGACCAAGCCAGACATAAATTTCATTTACTATTCGGGCGGAGTTTTAGTGCGCTTTAAAAGTTATGTCAAAGATCCTAGAACTGATCTGTTTCTGCTTGACTCGGAAAGAGATGTCGAAGTTTCTTCATTGCCTGTAGTACAAAGAATCAAAAACGGTACAAAATTTCTTTGACTATTTTGTATAAAAAATATATATAATAAATTCTTACTCCCTTTACAGAGCCCCGACGTATAACAAGCCCCTGTTCCATGCATTTCAACGGCTCTCGCCATCATCAGCAACAAGTTAAGCAATATTTACCCCTGGGGTTTGTAAATTTTTATAAAATAGCGGCCAACAATTTTTTCACCCCGGGTTATATGCGTTATATCAAAATTAAAGCCTTGAGTCGTACAGCTTTCGTAATATGCACTTCAAGGAGGAATTCGTGGCCATATCGCAACACAATCTCTAGTTCTCCGTCTACGGAGCAAGAGTGTCTACAGGTTTCCAATAATGTCTTCAGTTATGATTTAACCGACCTTTGCTTGAGCTATCAAATCAAACATGAATGCCCGCCTTTGTTTTTATCAATACAAGCGCAGGCATTCGCTGATTCCTCTCAGATCATGTGTGAGGAAGAAGAATGCCTTTCTCTACAACAAACTCAATTTTTATTAATAACTAATAACTTGGATTGTTCGAATCAAGGCCAACAATTACTTAAAAGCATTGAATTAATTCTAGTTATAACATTTTTAACAATCAAAAACTTATATAAGTAAGAAAATTATTTCCTGCCTCGACCTAGTCTTTTATGCCCAACATCGTTATCGATCGTACACCGTATCATGACATCTACGATATTCAGTTTAGACTTGAAATACTTAAATTGTCGAGTTCTACTATCAATATCTTTTTAATTGATTATGCTGTTAAGAAAAAAAGGGTTCCTCCACCATAT
The DNA here is from genome assembly GCF_014805625.2 of Glossina fuscipes. NCBI lineage: Eukaryota > Metazoa > Arthropoda > Insecta > Diptera > Glossinidae > Glossina > Glossina fuscipes. Next base: position 2,307,510 of record NW_023998456.1, read on the forward strand.
TTACTTTAGAATTAACATATTTTTACACCCATAAAATATATATCTTCTGTGACGAATGTACAAAACAGTTTTCAACACTCTGTCTTGTTTATCCTCCGAGCTATAAGCAGAAAACATCCAAGAGGTGAGAAAAATTATTTATAAATTTATAAAAGCGTTGTCGACTTTATAAAATTTTTGCACTGTGGTGCTGCAGCACCGCCCACAAACCGTACGAGCAAACTTTATCGCTGTAGCTCTTTCGATTTATAAGCAACCAGCAAAAAGCGGAATTGTTTTATTTACCAAAGCGGAGATGATCTCAGATAGTACCGTACCGTAGTCTGTCATGTTCTCTGACCGATTGACGCCATTTCCAATGCCAGGCTGCGTGCAAGAACTTCCAATCTTTCCGCCATATTTAAAACCGATAGTTTCGTTCTTGCGATCAGGAGAGTATTTAAAAATTTATATCAATAAAACATAGGTAATTCAAAATTATATCGCTCAAAAAAAAGTGTGGGTCGATACGAAGATGAAATAATGTCCTTAGTGGATTCCCGGCCTTAGGCGCAAACGACAATAACCAATTTTGACAAGCTCGCAAAATTTTAGGTCTTGCCATGAATTGTTATGACAGTCTACTGAGTTATCGATAAGGTGGAAAGGAATTTCATGTCACTGATGGAGAGTTAATCGAATGTTGTAATAAAGCGGAAGTTACGAT